>NC_135305.1:92252022-92561439 GCF_048772815.1 Callospermophilus lateralis
GACATTAAAGTACAGGAAATGAAAATCATGACGTTGTAATACTGTTAACTTAGTTGTCACTATTTTCAACACTCTGAAAAGACCATCTGCAGGGTTCCAATATTAACTCCACCAAAGAACTGGTAAAAAGACTTAGTCTAGAATTACCTGGAGAATGATGATATTTGCTCCAAACTGTGTTTTGTTCTTTATGGCTCTATCTGTTCTCTTTCTGCAGCAGTTATGGGCAGGTTATTTAGATAACCTGAAGGTTAATAACCAGAAGGTTATTTAGATCATGTGTTCCTTCCTCTCTTCCACACACTGGCTCATTTTCTGGGGTCCATCACTCAAACCATGTTTTATCTATGGGAACATATAAAGAGCTTAATTCTTGGAGAGAAATTGAATTTTGAAGGGGAACCTTTTCCATTTTTAGGATGTCAGAGAGCCGTATGTGAATTCCTGTTGGTATCAATTAATCATGACTGGTTGATTTAAGTAAAAGCATAAAGAAAGAAACTATTGTCATAAAAGGGAGGTAGCTCATTAAATTGGAGGAGAAGCTGACCAACTACACTTCAGAAAGTGCAGGAACAGAATCACTCCTGTGGGTTTAATAGGAGAAAGTCAGGGAAGGTCAAGTTTGAGTCATACCGTTGCCGTGTTTGCTACACTGTCCCTTTTTCTAGAATTAAAATTCCAGAGGAAGAGAGAGAGAGAAAGAGAAAAGAGAAGAGAAATTGATCTAGCTGGATGGAATAGTGGGCTTGGCTTGTGATGTGGGAATGTCTTAGCTTGGGACCAGCATTGATTTTGTCCTGTCACAAGTAACAAGAGTATTTTAATCTCTGATAGGGCCACAATGACAACCGCATACTGACTGACTTAAGCAACATTTATTTTCTCACAGTTCTGGAGGATGGAAGTCCAAGCTCGTGGCATTGGCAGGTTTGGCTTCTCCTGAGGCCTCTCTCCTTGGCCTGCAGTTGGTTGCTGCTCACTCTTCTCACATGACCTTTTCTCTGTGCACATGTCTCTGGTGTCTCCTCCTGATTCTTAAAATAACAGCAGTCATACTGAATTGGAACACCATCCTTGTGACCTCATTTAAAGGTCCTGTCTCCAAATGCAATCACACTGGGCGTTGGTGCTTTAGCATATGGATTTGGAAGAGCCATGATTCAGTTCAAAACACCCCATTGGTAAATGTGCTATTGTCACCAAATGAAGGGGTATGACACACTAGGCAGGCAAGAGCAGCATCTTGCTCTTCTGTACTATCACAATAAACACAAAGGTGCTGCCTCTCCTCTAGTTTTTTTGTGTCACTTATAAGATGATTTCTGGTTAAGGGGGAAAGTTTGGGAAGTCAAAGGAGAAATGGTTCTTCCCAACTAACCTCAGCTCTGTTCAATCCCATACTCCCATTACAATACTGTGAGCAGAGCAAAGGAGAAGGAGGCATTGAACCCAGGGACACTCAGGGGGAATGGGAGTGCAACAAATTACACAAGACTGGGTGTAAGTTCTGATCAGTTTTCTTTAGAGAATCCTCAAGTTAAATAATGCATTGATACTCCTATGAGATTAACTAGAAGCAAAGACCAAATAACATCTTCACTGGCTCTTTCCTTTTCTGAAATAAATTAAACCTCCTTCATGCCTCTCTCTTTCTCTACCATCCCCTTTCATGACTTTCACTCATCAGTATGTATTTATTGAACACCTCCTATATATCAGGCACTGTTCTAGGTAATTTGAAGGTGTCTGGAAACCAAACAGATGAAGATACCTCTGATAAAAGAGCTTACTTTTTAGTGGGGAGACAACACACCATAACATAAAGGTAGATATATCACAAATGGTAGAGGATGAGTACCACGGAGGAAAAAGCAGAGTGGGGTAAAGAGGATGGGCAGTGTTGGAGGCTGGGGACATGTTGATATGTTAGACTTCTTAGGGTGGTGGAGATGAATCCTCTCCAGTAGACCCTTCAGTTCCACTATTTGCTCTTCGCTCTGTGCCCTATATGCACTGCTCAATAGGCCCTCTTGGCTTGGCTTTTGCCTTCTCATTGGGTTGAGCAAATGGATGACACTAGCAAGACAATGAAAGACGATAGCAAAAGAGGTCAAGGTATTAATTCCAGCTCTTAACATCCCCTGCCATCAACCTCCTTCCTTGCTATTCCAGAACCTCCTTCCTTGCTATGCCACAGAATCTTCACTGAGGGGTATAGTTCTTTCTGGGCTCTAATAACTATCCCCTCAACCTTGAGTTCCAATAAGTGCTCCCCACTATTGCTGATCTCTTGGTGCTTCTCTATTTCTATAGGTTTCCATTAAGTCTGCCCACACTTTTGCAAAATGCCCCTTTATTACATTTTCCAATTACCTCCTTTGAATGTACAATGAGTTTCCTGCTGGAATCTTGACTTATATGGTAATTAGTCCTGGGAGAAGTGGTCCCAGGATAGAGCTTCCTTGTATGACTGGGTTGCCAAAATTTGAGGAGGCACAGCTAACCTCTTTGGGAGGAGGAAGAGATGTAATGCATGGCATGCAAAAGTATATCTTCTTACTTGGTTCATATGCTGCATTTATTTTTCCACTCTCCCAAAATATAATAAAAACTGATAAGCTCAATGGGCAAAATACTCACATTAGTCCCAAGCTTGTGTAATGAGTGTTATATAGACAAGAAGAATCAAGTGGAAGCTCCAAAATAATAAACTCAAAGCAATATGGTATCTCTGGGGAGTTGCAAAGATTAATGCCATGATCAGAGATTTGGGAGATGAAGGGATGATTATTCCTACCACATCTCCATTTCACTGGTCTGTTTGGCTGGTGCAAAAGCCAGATGGGTCTTAGAGAATAATTTTAGATTGTTCCAGACTTTATCAGGTGGTTATGGCAATTACAGCTGAGGCTTCAGATGTGATATCTTCATTGGAGCGAATTAGTAACCACTTTGTCACTGGTTTTCAGCTATTGGTTTGCAAAAATTCTCAGTAGACAGGTGGGAAAAGTGGCTGTCAACCAGCCTTCTTCCACAGCCACAGTGGTGTTGCTCAATGAGCTCATGTCCAGAGTGGTGACAGAGACAGAAATGGAAGCTTACCATAGACTTCTCATCTTCAAGACTGACTTGACCAGAGCCTCAACTAAGTCCCTAATAAAGCACCATTCCATGAAATGGGCAGTGATTTATCCTCACAGGAATAGATATATATTCTAAATATGCATTTGTCTTTCTCTTTCAGAATTCTTCTCCAAGGATTTCTACTTGTCTACCTACAGATGCTCTATCTTTTGACATGTATCTCACAAAATGCTATAACTATCTAATCTTCTTAGCTGGTGGCAATGAACTTTTGACTTTTTTTTTCCTGTCACTCAGAAACAGATGGATGTAGAGATCATCAGAATGGACTGATTAAGATAATTATAAACTCATGTCTTAAACAAGCAATCACCAATAACTAATGCCATCTCCTTGTAATCAGAAATGCATGGGCCTAGGAAACAAGGGAAATAAAAGTGGCTGGATGAATGGTGTTAAGCCAAGATCTTAAGATTTGTGCCCTTCCAGAAAACAGAATCAGCATTTAATTAAGCTGAGTGTTGAATCTATTTTTGGTCCAATTTTTTCTCCTCCTGCCCCGGAACTAACAAACAAGAAGGTGGTAGTCACTTTCCTTGTATTTGGTATACTGAACTTGTCAAATCAACTTCTAAAAATCCTGTAAAAAGTTTATAACCAACTGAAATAAATCTTTAAATAAACAGAAACCACAAATGTACTACCAAAAAAAAAAGGTGGTTAAATGAAAATTTTAAAAGATTTTTCCTTCTTAAGAGAAACAAAGGGCAAAAGTCCTATCCCTTCTCTTCCAAGGACAGCATCTGCCAAGATGTTCTCCCATCCTGGCACATATTCTTTGGAATCTGCAAAACTTCCATAACCATCTCTGTAATTTGTTTTTCATATTCTACATAATCTTTATTCATAGCCACATCAGTGTTTTATGATTGGCCTATAAAGTAAGCTTGATGCCAAAAGCACACAAGCTTTAGCCAAGACTAAAACAATTGCCAGCAATTTTTGTTGGGGGAAGAAGGCAATATTTTTCCCTATTTGCGGCAATTTTTTTTACTCCAGGATGTTTTAAGCACCATGATTCGGCAATAACACAGTGCTGACTGACATTAACAGAAATGACCATCAAACTGCATGGCCTGTTGGGTCTTCCAGACATGGTGTCCCCCAGTAGTGTCAAGGTCATAGAGCCAGGAATGGCGAAACAGTAATAGCAAAGCAATAATATGGTTTGATAGTTGGGTTGCTGTCTATCACCTGAGGCAGAGAGGCTTGGCAAAGAAAAGATCTGGCTGTCCTTTGTGTGAGAGTGGAGAATGGCATCCAGGAAATTTGCAAAGCTGCAATGGAAACTAAAGACAAAAGAAACCTGGAATTATACCAGCTAGGATAGAGACCTACAGCTGCAGTGGTTTCAACAGTCACCTGAGGACTATTGTCAACTTCTAAGATGGAGCTACCTGCTCAGCTTTGCCACTGTGGGCCAGATGCTCTGGGTTTAAATGGCCTTTACCAATTATGCTCTCACTGTCCATAAATTCTAATAAAGGCAGTATTTCCCATTGGTTAGAGCTTAGTAAAGAGTATAAATCTTAACTCTGGTGTCTATTAGCTGTGAGACCTAAGGCCACTTGTACAATCTTTCCCAAATTTTTAGTTTTCTCCTAAGGAAAATGTGAATTCTATCTACTTTACATGGGAGTTATAAGGATTCAATGAGATTATGTTTGTAAGGCACCTTAAATAATATCTATGAATATCAAGACTCAGTAAGAGGTAATCATGTGGATGCAGATGTTATTGTTATTGATGTTGATGATTATGATGATGGTGCAGGCAATTTCTCCAAGGTCCAGAAGAACATAAGATTTAAAATGTCTTGGGGCTATTCTCCTTTGTCATGCATTCTTCATTAATTGAGCTGGGCAAGAACTACACTAAGAGACTCCAACATGGTAAAAATGAGAAATATATATCAAAGTAACTGGCATTAAGTATAGTCAAAATCAGGAGAATTGAAGAGTACCTGTATATGACAGGAGGAAGAAGTATAATACACAGCAAGAATATGATCAGGAAAATGATGAAAGTTAGAGGAACTAGAAATGGTGAAAAATAGAGGCTGGTGAGGGATTCTGAAAGCTATTTCCAAATCCAAGGGAGAAGTGATTTAAACGGGGATTGTTTGTAGAAGGGTCATATGAAATTGAGAGTGAGAATGTTCTTGGAGTTGGAAGGCAGGAAGTCTTGGTCTCATGAAATGAGCAGTTTCTATAAGTGGCAGTATGGACCAGTCAGAACTCAGAGGGGTAAATCCAGTAAGAGATGTATGCAGAAAATACACTTTAATTACCTGTGTTAATATATTAATTGGTATTAACAATATTGAGGGATTTATTCTAGGTGATTGGCTTGCACGGTTGTGGAGACTGGTTTAGAAAGCCTGGAATCTGTAGGAAGAGACCATAAGCAGCTAGAATCCCACAGGCGTGAGCTAGAATTTGTCCCTAGTCAGGCAGTGGAAGTGGAAGGTCCAAAGGGAACAGAGAGCCACTGCAGGGCTGGCAGCTGTTTGCTATCTCTAGCTCAGAAGGCCTATGCCCTCTTTAAAGGCTTCCAACTGATTAGATTGGGTCTCCTCAGGTTCATTCCTTTTTGATGAGCTTAAAGTCAACTGATGAGACATGTTAACATCTGTAAATCCCTTCACAGCAGCATGTAGATCAGTGTTTGAGTAACAGTGAGAACGGGCCTTCCCATTCTCATTAAAGAGTGTGCCTTGTAGCCTGCCCTCAGGGGAAACATACTAGAGAGAGCATTTTGGGGACTAGTTTAGCTTAGCCCAGTTGACACATCACAGAAGCATTGCACAGGTACTGAGGGCTGGAGACATGAATGAAGTGTGAAAATTTTGGAAATAAAGTTAAAGTAAGAGATATTTGCAACTAGAAAGAGACACAACTAGAAGAATGGTGGTTCCAATGGAGAATAAATGTATAAAAATGTAAGTTGGAGAGGATATGTAGGCATCAAGAACTCAGTATTGCCAATGGAAGGACTTGGTGTGGGAAGAAGCAATCCACCACGGTTGCTGCGCCTCTCTACCCATTCTTGTTGGGTATGCCTAAAATACAAGGGCCTGGGCTGGTTCTCAGAGTTGTGTTTGCAGTGGGTGATCTTGAGGGATGAGAGAGCATCTTATGCAGGCAAAGAATGAGCTTGCTTTTGACTGTTATAAATGCAGTGAATTCCCTAATTTTAGTGTTTCTCTCCTGCAGTGCAGCCCATGAATATGCAGGTACCCAACATTGGCTCTCTGTGTCATCCTCATGGGACTTGATGATGAGGGTGAAGAACCAACAGACACAAACCAACATGAAACTATGGCTACTCCTTTGCCACAAAATCCTTTGTCTCAGACTTGGGAGATTTATATCTCCTATTAGCATCCATAAAATAGCAGGCTAGTTTATTAGCTTCTTAAGTAGGGTAAAATTGCAGACCCTTTACAATTCTTGACACTGGTAAGCAGAAACAATCTTTTAGTAACTATTGAAAGCACTAGACTTTAAATCTAACAGAAAACCATACACAACTTTTTTTTTTTTTTTTTTTTGGCTTATTCGTTTGTTTAAACAAGCTCTGGCTTTCTTCAAAATGCTGATTCGTTGGTTCATACAATCTGGAAAGAGAACTAAGCATATTTTCATCTAGCTCCGAAATTGGAGTTTCAAATGGATTCTAGGGACAGTGAGGTAATATGGTGATTCTGTTTTAGAATCATAAGATCTGGCCTTGAGGTTTTGTAAGGTCTGAGTCTTATTTTTCACAAATATAAAATGGGGACCATAACACTTGACTTTCATAGTGTTGTTTCATGGATGAAGTGACATAGCACATGTGATACAAAGGGCCCAAGACAGAGTAGCACCTTATAAACACTGGAACCCCTCCCCTCTGTTTCTTACTATTCCTACCTCATACACAGCCTTAAAATTGTTTTCTAGGTGTTATGTATGTTTTGAATATATTTTTTACTTCAACCAGTGACATTCAGTACAAAGTCTGCCCTTCAGATATTTTAAAGAAGATCCAGCTATTGGTTGATTTCCATATTCCTCTCTCAAGATTTCAGCTACTTCCATTCTAATCTTTTCCTTTTTACTGTTTCGATCCATACTTTTCTTAAATGTTCTGCTTTCTGTGTGAGTGCCATTTGTAAGCATTTAACATTTTACAAAGAATACTCACCTTTATTGTCTTAGATGAACTTCCTACAATGCACTGTTAGGTGTGGCAGCGATATCATAGTCCCTCACTCTGTAGACCATGAAACCCCAATGCTGCTGTTATGATTTGGATCTTACATGTCCCCCAGATGACCATGTGCTAAAGGCTCGGTCACACTCCTGTGGTACTATTGGGAGATGGTGGAAGCTTTAAGAGGCAGAGCTTAAGGGAAGGAAGTTAGGTAATTGGAGGCATGGCTTTGAAGGGGACTGAGAACCTGGAGACATCACATCTCTCTCTTTTCCTTGCTGGCTACCATGTGTGAACATCCTCCTCTGCCACATACCCCCACTATGATGTAGTGTACAGGCCCAAAGCAATGTGACCAACAGACCAGGGACTGGAACCTCTGAAATCATGAGAGTAAATTAACCTTTCCTCCTCATAAGTTGATGATTCTGTGTATTTGTCACTATAATGGAAAGCCACCTATCACAGTTACGGTATCACCCAAGGTCTCGTCATAGGTAGATGGCAGAGCTAGACGTAGATCCAAGGGCTCTGACTCTGAGCCTCTTTCTCTTCCCACTTCACCTTAGCCTGCTCTATCCATTTGTCTCTTCTGCCCCTGTTTTCCCCACCTCTGAGCTTGCTTTTCCAAGGTCTCTTTCTGACATTATGTTTGCAATGACCCTATGTTTTAGCCGAGGTTCTTTCCATTTCCAGGGACAGGAATCCCTCTCAAAAGAGATCGACTGGCTCATGTACAGAGAAAGGGAGGTGTTAAGTGTTTCAGGGCACAGCTGGGGCTGAAGACTCAGAACTATCAGGGTGTTTGGTTTTTTTTTTCTCTTTATTTCTCAGTCCTGCCTCTTTCTAGTTTGGAGCTTTCTTCACTTCCTGCAGGTGTGCTCCCTTTTTGTGGCAGAAACCGGCTCCACATACATCTCCACAGCTTGATATCCCAAAGGAAAGAGAGAAAAGTATGCTCTTCATCATACTTCATTCCATCTGGTTCAGGTGTCCATTCAGGGGCCCAGTCAACAGCCAGGTCAGTGTCACAAATCTGTTCCTTCAGTTAAGGTGGGGGTTCTGTGTCGGGCAGCTCACCAGGGTCAGCTGATCAGAATGGGGAAAGCACGCATGCCTCTGAGGAAAAGAGCAGGGGAAGGGGAGGCACCTGACAGTAAATAAACCAACATAAAACCCCACAGGCATGCCCACCAAACCTGGTGTTCTCCACTGACTCAGACATTTCTAAATATTATAAAAATCTAGATTTCCCCTGAATTCTCACAGGAGATTGTATCCTTCACAGTACAGACTATGCACTAAAATTCACGTGATTTAATTTAATATCTGTGAAAGCCTTTTCATAAAAATAAATTTAAACTGAGGAGGAAAAGTGTTTGTCAGAACACATGTCTTGCTTTGGAGCTTGGAAAACGTGGTCCTCCTCACAGGTAAGGACAGCAGAGTCTACGGGCAGCTGAGTGTCTCTCGTTCCTACACCTGCCCACCTACAGGGCTCCACTTCTTGGCAGGAGAGTCAGCCTGCTTGAGCACTCATGAATATATATTTAATAGTGCGACATTTATACAATGCCAAGGAGATTTTGAAATGACTAAATTTAAAGTAAACCTTAATACCTAAAGTAAGAGAGAGAAAGCGGAGGAAATGAAATTCTGCAAGTTAAGAAGATATATTACAAAAGTGCTGAAGCCTAAATATGCCTAAAAACTTCCAAAACAGATGTTTATTGTTTTATATTCTGCTTCTGTCTCTTCCTGCCTCTCTAATCTAAATGCACCAGGAAAATTAGTGAGCAATAATAGCAATGATGATGCTAATGATGTCATTATTACTAAGAACAACTATCAATGGAGCACTCATTATGTGCTGAACGTGTATAGTTTTAAATGATGTTATATCTCATTTAATTCTTATAATAGCAGAGTGAAAATTATCTATATATTGTAGGAAGAGACTGAGAATTAGGAACACTAATATCTTGTCCATGTTTATACTTTTATTAGTTTCCTATTGCTGCTGAAACACATTACCATAAATTTCATGGTTTAAAAATCCATACATCTATTATTGTACTGTTTTGAAGGTCAGAAGTCCAAAATAGTCCACAATAGATATTAAACACTAGGCTAAAGTCAAAGTGTTGGCAAGACTACTTCCCTTTTGGAGGCTCTGGGGGAGAAATCATTTCCTTATCTCTTTCAGCTTCAAAAGGATGTCCACATTCCTTGGCTGGTGGCCTCCTTCCATCATCAAAGCCAGTGAGTCCTTCTCATGTGGCCATCTTCATGCTTCTTCATCTTTCATCTTTAAGGATCCTTGTGATCACATTGGGCCCGCAGGGATAGTCCAGGATAATCTCTTTATATTAAGGTCTGATGATGAATAACCTTAATTTCATCCCTTCCATTAATTGACCATCATCATGTAGCCTTATAGATGCTCAGATTCCAGGGATTAGGACTTGGGCATTTATATGGGACCATTATTCTGCTCACCACAGGATTGCCGTCAATTACCCTTCTCTTGTCCCTTTTGGTTGCTCCCTTTCTCCTGAGCCTTGGACTTGGTTTTTGAACCCCTAGCCCCAGCTTTGCCCCTCAGCACTCTCTAAAGATGCTGGCTATGCTCTTAGCACCTGCCTTTTTAGGCTCCTGGTACTTCAGTTAAGATGGCTCAGTCCCAGAGGCACATACACATATTCATAGATAAACCCAAAGGTTCTCCAGGGAATCTCAGAATAGCATGAGCTTCTCTGGCTCTTCTTACTACATATTTGTTTTGTCCCAACTATGTGTCTGAGATTAAAGATACACAGATGCTCACAAAGGGCAACCAGCGATTATGGGACCTTGTGATAAAGTGCACAGGGTGCTGTGGGAGCAAAGAGGAGTAGGGGAGGGAGGGGGTATCTTAGGGAAAGAGTCAAATAGAGGTGACGCCGCACAAGATTTCTAAGGCGTGAATAGGAGTAATTCAGGCAGAATAAAAAGGGGACAGACTCTAGACAGAGGCAACAGCGAGTGCATAAACATGGAAGGTGACTGTGTAGCATTTGGACACTGCAGCTCCCTGGAACGGAGGGATGATGAGACCCGATTGAAAAGGGGGGCAACTGTGGCTTGAGGGGAAAGCAGACTTCCTAGTTAGAGTCAAGACTAGGGTAGAATATTAAAAGGCTCCAAAATGCAATGGCCCAAGTAAGAAATATTTGTATTTCCTTTTATACTCTCTCTGACTGGCCTGGGATGGCAGGAGATTTGCTGTAAGAGAATATCTGGGAGCCATCTTATCCTTGAACCTCTTCCCAGTTGAGGATGGGTCATGGCCATTTCTGTATTCCAACTTCAGTGAGTAGAAAATGAAGGCTGGGCTAGCAATGTCTTATTAAGCAAACAAAATGCAAACTTTAAGTGTGGCCACACTTAAACTTATGGGAAATATAATTGATGGCTGAACAATTCCGAGGGAATCAAGAGCAGATTGTATATGGGGGTGACAACAAAGACTGTCCCAATGGGAGAGGAAGGCAGGGCTGATTAGAAGGACACCAGAGGTTACGTAACAGAATTTCAACTGCATCTTGAAAGCAATGAGACATCATTAATTTCAAAAATGTAAATTCTAACTCAAACAAGGACAGTACACTAGAGAAAAAGCAAGACTAAGAAGTAGGGAGCCCACGTAAGATGCATTTTTTTTTTTTATCAGTAATCCAAGCTATGGAGAAATTATAGAAAAAGTGATGAAACAGTAGATGGAATTGAGAACTATTTGGGGAATGTACAGGGTTTGTGATTGCCCTGCTGTGGGCTAAGGGTAGAGAGAGGCATACAGGATGATTCTAAAGTTCCTGAACAAAAAGAGTGAATGGAAGTGGCACTCACCCAGATATCTAATATAAACAGAGCAATACAATGAAGCAATCAGATGTGCTCTTTGGACACCTGAAGAATAGTCTGCCCTGAAGACATAGATTGGATTGTGCCCAGGATATGACTGGGTCCTTGAGGCCATGGAGTAGATTAGAACATTTAACCATAAGGAAAAATTATAATAGGAATCAAGTCGAATTATTATTGTGATATGTAGCTAATGTAATCAATTCCCTGCAGGTGCAACTAGAATTACCTTAACAGCCTTAAAATGATGCCTTACAATGAGGTCAATTTGCTTTCTTCCATTATCTCCTTCACAACAAGTGTATCCCCCTGAAGTAGATTCTGTACTAAATCATCCTAACAATGGGCCTGCTCTGACTTGGGTTTTCCCCTTTTCCTGTGGCTTTATCTGATTTCCTAACTCACTGAGTTCCATCTCATGGTCTACAGTATTCCCCTGAGGACTTTTTAGGCATCTCCATCCTAGTTTCAATTAAGTTATCTTCACTAGACTTTTGCACTACATCAATAGACTGTTCATCCTAGACTTTTCCTTTAGTAATAAGTTAATTAATATATGATTTTGAAAGTGTAAATACAAATACACACCATGAAGTGCATTGGAGTTGGGAGGAGGAAAAAGCAGTCTGTGTTTGCCTAAAGCTGCAAAACCACACAGTATGCTAAGCACTGAATCTATAAAGATGAATTCAAATTGGTTGCTGCTCACTCAAATGATATATGTGAATTTCCCAGTGCAATGCTTGGTTCATTACAGGTACTTAAATGCTGGTTCTCTTTCTTCACACTCTCTCACAGACTTCACTATCAAGGGAGAGGGAGACAAGCATAATTAAATACTTATAAATGAAGTGGAAGGGGACTTCAGAAATAATGGAACTTCTCAAGTGAAGGAACATAGGCACAGAAAAGCATTCAGAGCACAAGGAAGAATGACAAGAAACAAGTCCACACTGCAATTTTCTCCAGGATCTTATTAATGACCACATTTCTATTTTGGGAAATCACTCACTTAAATTGTTTTGTTTTGAGAGATCACTGAATAAGAATCTAAGCTGAGCCAGGTATGATGGTGCATGCCTGTAATCCCAGCAGTTCAGGAGGCTGAGGCAGAAGGATCACAAGTTCAAAGCCAGCCTTAGCAATTTAGGGAGGGTCTCAGTAACTTAGTGAGACACACTGTCTCAAAATAAAAAAAAAAAAATAAACGGGTCTGGGGATGTGCTTTGGTGGTAAAGCATCCCCGAGTTCAATTCCATGGTACAAAAAAAAAAAAAAAAAAAAAAAGGAATCTAGGCTGAAACATTTCACAAGAGAAGGCATTTTTTTTTTCTGTGTAATTGCTCTAGCATTCTCATTTCACTGTTAACTTATTCAGGCAAATTCAATACTTTTAGATACCATCTTTATTAGTTCTAAATTTTTTTTTATTGATTGTTCAAAACATTACAGAGCTCATGATATATCATCTTTCATACATTTGACTCGATTGGGTTATGAATTCCCATTTTTTCCCCAAATACAAATTGCAGAATCACATCGGTTACACACTCACATTTTTACATAATGGCATATTAGTGACTGTTGTGTTCTGCTACCATTCCTATGCCCTACTATCCCCCCTCCCCTCCCCTCCCCTCCCATAGTTCTAAATTTTTAAAATTTGATTCTTTGTATCTTTCTACTTCTCTACCTAGACTTCCTGTCTAGTCAGGCTTTACTTACATATTTTTTTACTTACTTTATTTTTTTTTACTTTGAACTATTGTTATAAATGGATGCTTCAAACCTTTTGTATGCTAATTCCTATATATGAATAATCTCAGGGTTGGTCTCAATTGATATTTTTTTTCCTCCTGAGAATGTGTTTCATTGTTTTTGGTCATTTGCTACCTGAATAATTTCTCACTGTATCCCTGACATTGTGAATGCAAAGTCACAGAGATTCTATGCTTTGTCTTTTAGCTTCAATAAGGAAAACCATTAAGCACAAACTATTTGGAGTGGCTGCTTGTGTCTCCATTAAAACTTTGTGTTTTTATTTAAGCTTTTTCTAGTCTATGATGTACAATGTGGTTCAAGGACTGGCCAGAGTTGGGGCAGGCAAAATTTGGGAATCCTCTCTCTGACTCTTTCCTTTTTGAATTCTCTTTCTTTCTATGGCTGTGGTGTCCTTGGATTTAAATTCTCATTCTTCAGGCTAGAAAAACTGATTTTTTTTTCTACTAGGGCTCTGCCACTCTCTGGGCCACTCTGACTACATTGGTCTACAAGTGAAAAATCTGTCCCTATAATCCCCCTCCTCTGAGTATGGATTATTTCCCCTGAATCTGCTCATTGTTCTCACTGTCAAATGCCTCCTGAAATATGCTTCTTGTATTATGTCCTAACCTGAACATTGTTCTTTCTGGTCAGAAAGGTCAGTCTGGGAAGATCTTACTCAGTCCTTATTGAAAGCAGAAACTAAAGATACCAGTTGATCCAAGTTAGATTTCAACCTGGAATTAGCATACACAATTATATTAGTCCAGTTTTCATTACCATGACCAAAATATCCAACAAGAACAATTTAGAGGAAGAAAAGTTTATTTTGGTTCACAGTGTCAAAGGTTCAGTGCATGGTGGGCTGACTCCATTGCTCTGGGCCCAATGTGAGACGGAATATCATGGTAGAAGGGTGGAAGAAAGTTGCTCAGTTCATGGAAGCCATGAAGCAGAGGGAGAAAGTGGAATAAGCCATAGGATCTAACCTTTTTAGGGTGTGTCCCCAGTGACTCACCTCCTCCAGCCATACCCCACCTGCCTAGAGTTACCACCCACTCAAACTAGGATGGACCGATTAGTTAACCGATTAGGTTACAGCTCTCATAATTTAATCATTTTACCTTTGAACATTCCTGCACTGACACAGGAGCTTTGGGGAGACACCTCGTATCCAAACGATAATGACAATGAAAACGGAGGCAAAAGAAGTAAGGAGCCTAGCATTGTCTTATCATGATGTGCCAATCTTTCCAATTAAAAATTCATATTCTCATGAAAATCAAACGGAGATCAGTATAGGAAAGGGACTGGGGGTGGAAGGAGTGGAGGGAGGAGTGAAGTACTGGGGATGATATTGGCCAAATGATATTGTTATACTGTGTTCTGGGTGAATATGTAACAACAAATCCCATCATTATGCACAATTGCAACGCACCAATAAAAATGTAGAAGGGAGGGGATTCCTATTCTTTTACAATTCTCTGTGAACTGGTTAGTATTTTCCCCATTTTATAGGTGAGAAAACTGAGCCCCATAAAAGGGGCTCACATAGCTAAGAAAACTTACATAGCTAGGAAATGGCAATGCTGAGATTCAAATATAAGGGTACAAGGTTCAAAATATTTGTGGCTTTCATCACACCATGCTGTATTCCATTCTTTACAATCCAATGAAGTTAAAAAGTGAAATTTGAACATTTTCCTTTTCTCCTGAAATGGAGAGATGATAATTACTTCTATTTTCCCAATAAAAATTAGATTCCTGAAAGGTATTTAAACTACTTTGATCAAATCCTTAAAACTTTATGATAAGTACTCGGTTCCATTATAAAGAAATATTTTAAATCCTATATACATTAGATTTAATTGAACTAAGAAAGCAGAGAATCAAAAAACTATGGGAAATAAAATCCATCTTTCCTCCGATTCATTTTGAATACAGCAACAAAATTGAAATACAAAAGGATGAGCCAGGCCAAGACAGTTTTTCAAACATGGTCTCATGCTCCGTTTCTTTCAAAGCACTGTAAATGCCTGATGTGTGCTTGCCAATATGCCACAGGGGTAATAATTCTATGCTTTATTTATCTTTTCTGTGAAATTTCTGCATAGTTATCTTTCTGTCTGGCTTCAGATGAGAGCAGAAAAGAAACCAGAAGAATGTGTTCCACAGTAATCAAAAACACTAAAGAGAAGAGAGTTTCTCTCATGTTTGAGAAAAATTATACAATTGTCATACATATAATTCTATACAGAATTGCTTAGGGCCCCCCCAAAATTACACAGGGAAGTGAATAAACAGAGGAATTTGTCTTAGAGTTGCACAGCTTCAGGAGGAATTGGATCATCCTTCAGGACATTGTAGCAGCTCTGTTATCCTTGTGGCTTAACTTCTGTCACTTCTTGCTTCTTGGTCTATGGCCAGGGCTTGACTAGGAATAGATGGTTAGCCAGCATTTCATTGCTGTGACAAATACCTGAGAAAAACTACTTAGAGAAAGGAAGATTTATTTTGGCTCATGCTTTCAAAGTTGCTGGCTTCAGACAGAATCCTCATGGCAGAAAAGGCATGGTGGAGAAAAACTGGTCATTTCATGGCAGCTGGGAAGCAGAGAGAGTGGGAAAGGCAGAGGGAGGAGGAAGGGGTCAGGGAAAAGATCCTGTCCCCAAGGGCACACTCCTAAGGACCCACTCCTTCAACTATGTCCCTCCTCCTATCATTTCGAACCCTCCCAATCATGCCATCAGATTACTAATCCACTGATGAGGTTAGAGCCCTCATGACCCAATTACTTCCCAAAGGCTCACCTGTGGACCTTGCTGCACTGGGGACCAGGCCTTGAACTCATGGGCCTTTGAGGGACATTCCAGATGCAAACTAAAACAACAGTATTCTCCAAAAGATTCTGTATGAAAGGCTTGGTTGCTAGGGTGGCACTGTTGGGAGATGCGATGAAGTCTTTAGGAAGTGCAGTCAAGTGGGAAGTGCTATAGAGGGTTCCTAAGGTCATTGGGGCATTCTTTCAAAGGCTATTGTGGGACCCCTGTCTTTTCCTGTCTCTCTTTGCTTCCTGGCTCATGAAATAATCGGTATGCTTTACCATGTGCTACCCTCACTGGAGTCCCAAAGTAATGGGACCACTTAATCTTATACTAGAAACTGTGAAACTGAGTCAAAATAGACCTTTTAACTTTTAACTATTTTGTTATAGTAACACAAAGCTGACTAATACATCTACTTTGTTTTCATCTACTTTGTATAGATCTCTTGATCCCTGAACAACTGTAGCTTCTGTTTACAGCTTACTCTCTAGGTTTCCTGTCTTCTTTTACACACTTTTTTTTCCACACACAAACACACACACACACACACACAAATAGAAATGATACCAATGCTACTATTAGATATCATTTTTATAATGCCTACTTTGGGTCAAGCATGGTTCTAAGTGCTTGACCTGTTAACTCAATTAGTTCATTTAAGTGTGAGCTTGAGGACTGGGATTTTTATTCCTGCTTACTACTCTAACCTGGGCACTTTCCACAGTGTTACACACATAACAGATGCTCAATTAAAAAAATATTTTTTTCAAAATGTCTGTGTCTCTGGGTGTTATGCATTGAAATCAGCGGGAATCAAGTACCAATTAACCTGATACAAAAGGTAGCATTCCCATCACTCTGGGAACCTATGGCCCATTGAAAGTGAAGACTTTTAATTTGTATAGTGAATTTCTGATTTTCTAGATTGTGGACAGAAAAGTGGGGCAAAGAAACATGGTGACCTGTGAATTTCTTAGACAGGAACACTGAAAACACCATCTGCTATTGCAGTGCAGATACCACCAGTATCTAATACATATTTGTGAAATGCATTACATGATTTAAAAAGCTAATTTATAGGTGAGAGTATGTGAAAGAATTAGAAGAGATTGTCTGTTCTCTTTTATTTTGCCACTAATATTCATTAGAAAAGAGAAGTATTAAGTAAAATGTTAACCAATTACCCAAATGCCCAGGCCAATATTGCAGCATGTGGGTGAAAGGACTTCTCAGGTGCCAGGAGAATCAAGGCTCCAACCAGGGCACTGGATTGGATATGCAGGCCCTTGTCCTTAAAATTCAATAGCTACTTGAATCCCTATATTTTCTAATCACAGCCATTCCTTCAGTTGTAAAGAGGTAGACAAAACTCTTTGCCATTACATTAGAAATATCCAAATAATAACAGTAACCCTGCCAGTGAAATAATTATAAAGATATCTTTTAAAACATTATTTAAAATGGAAAATTTTGAAAAGAATCTAAATCTCCAACAATAGGGAATAGGGCAGATAAACCATGACAAATATTTTCCCGGTTATAAAAATGATGGTGTAGAGGAGTAAGCAATAACCTGGAAATATATTAAAACATATTGTTAAATGAAAACAGCTAGTTATAAAACATGCACATTTGATAGGATTTTGCTAGGCAATATCCACCTCTCCTGTCTTCACTTAGCTTCACGTCAGTCATCCACCTATTGAAGGACACACACCAAACTGCTAAAACTGGTTATCTCTGTGTGGAAAGATTGTGGGTCGTTTTAGATTTTATTTTCTTTTTGCTTATCTTTATTTCCACAGTATTTTTTCCTCTGCTGAGTATTTTTTACTTCTAAAGTAAGAAAAATGTGGTGCATTATAATGAGCGAGGGTGAGGGGGCAAAAAGAGCAAATGCCAGCATGCTAGGAAGAATGTTCCTGTGAGACAGAAGAGATGGTGTTCTTTTATAGTTCATTTATAGCTCAGCTGGATCTCCAGTGGTTAGTCACCCACCTTAACCCTGATGATGACTCTAGCTATCTACCTCCTAAACTAAAGTGATTTAAACCAGGTTTTAAAATAGATCCTTTTGATTATCAGCTATCTTTAAGTTGATCATACCTGTCACTTGAAACCCTGTGTCTGAGCCCTGCTTAACCCCTACCTCCCTAAACCCATGTAGTTACAACAGAAAAAGATTTTTGTTTTTTTGTGAGAAGTTGGACCACAGATGATGTTCCCAGGCTGCATCTATTAATTTTATAAAATATTGACACTCTTTTGCAATACATCTACATACATGTAGTAAGCTTATACTCCATAATACATGTATAAGCTAATTGCCAGTTTTTATTTATCAGTGCTCTTAGTATTTTTTGTCTTAAAACCACATCAATTTTCTCAACTACATTCCCTGTCCCAACCACTAGCAAATTTTACATAAAAATAAAAACACCTTTTTTTATTATAACTTAAATATTTTATACATAATAAAATTTAAACATAATTAAACATAATAAAATTTCAGTAATTGTTGAGAGCCTCAGCCAAATCGGAATGGCCTCTGGCATTTTGCCAGAAGTAATGGTTGAGAGGGGAGCCATTAAGATGAGGCTGGATTGATTCAATTGTATATAGACCCCTGCTGTCCGCCCAGTGCCGGCTACTTTGGAGTTCTCACAGGGATTTCCTGGGGAGTTCGCATTGGGTGGTGAAGTTCCGGTGGAGGGAGTTCCGGTTGGTGTGGTGTGGTGGGGTGTGCTGGGGAGGGGCCAAGTGGGTGGCGTTTGGGAGAGTTCCCAGGGAGTGTGCATGGAGTGCTGTTGGAGTCCAGGCAATAAAGTTTCCTGTTTGAACATACAAGTGCTTTGTGGTGGCTCGGTGATTTGTGCCCAGCCAGACTGTGGCAAGTAATTGGGATTTTGTTGGTTTGGGAAACAAATTTTATATTGACAGTTTTATTTCCTAATGTTATAAATAATACTTCTTGAATCAGTTTAAAGCTGGTTTTCCAAATCTTTTCATTGGGGTAACTATTTCATCTATTTACTGTGCTAGGATACTGGTAAAAAAAAAAAAAAAAAAAAAAATATATATATATATATATATATATATATATATATATATATATCTCAGCTGGTTCACGGAAAGGGTTTAACAAAGGAATGATTTACTGAGATGGGAGTGAGGTTGAAGAAACCAAAACTGATGTGAAGACAGCCAAGAAGGTAGGAAGCTGTCACTAGGCCTAGAAATAAAGGGGAAAGAAGAGCAAAAGATATTCCTGGGACCTAAGAAGAAGAAGCATCATAGAGGAAGATGTCACCCCATGGGTGATGTCATTGGCCAAAACCAGGCCAGCGCAAAATACAGAAGCTGATGGGAATGGGAGGGAATACCCAAAGTATGTTGTTTTCCACCTTCCAAATTCCCATTGTGGTAGCCAGAGGAACCAGCAGCAGGTGAACCACAGTTTTGCAGTCCTCCAGGGTCAGGACAGAAGTGACCAGTGGAGGATGGAAAGCAGA
This sequence comes from Callospermophilus lateralis, assembly GCF_048772815.1. NCBI lineage: Eukaryota > Metazoa > Chordata > Mammalia > Rodentia > Sciuridae > Callospermophilus > Callospermophilus lateralis. Next base: position 92,271,368 of record NC_135305.1, read on the forward strand.
GAATGAATGGCAAAAGGGGAAATAAAAATAGTTTATTAACTCAACAAATATTTTTTAAATAATCGCTGTGTTCCAGATGCAAGGTAAGATACACTTGACTCAACAAGCTTTGTTTGGAGTTTGTAAAAAGATCTATGGGGCATCGCCCTGGAGGCAATTTCTTTTTTCTTGAATATTATTTCTATTTACAGCATTTCAATAGGGACGGCTCTGTGCAGAGTAGACTGCCAATGAGGTTCACTACCTTTTGCGTCTGCTTGCTGTTCTACATAATGGCACATTTTGAAAAGCCATCAGTATAAAATAGGCACGACTTCTTATAATTAAGCCTGGGGTACAAACACAGTTGAATTTTAGAATTTTACAGAAGGGAGCTTTCTGGGCTCTTTGTTGGCTTTAAAGGAAAAGCACAAATAAGGCAGCAGAACACGGGAGAGGAGACAGGAGGCAGGAACAAAAGCAAATAACTTAATGAGCTATTCAAAGGGAAATTCATAAACTGTGCTTCCTGGAGCCTTGCTTAAAAAGGTGGAGGCAATCAAGTGAGCAGTTCATATTTTTTCCAGGAACGTGTCATAGGGAGGAAGGCAATGGATTACCAAAGTACGGTTCTGATAAAATTTCTAGGTCAGAAATGGCAGAACATGTGTCTTAATTCAGAGCTTCATAACCCAGTCAGGCTATGGAGGATCGAGAGGTTTACATTTCCCTCTTCTATCTTCTGGCACATCTGAAGGCCATTCCTTATCTAAAGACTTCCCTGTGCCTTTCCTTCATAAAGGATAAGCAGAAGAATTTTGAATAGTGCAAAGACGTCTTTCAGTACACAGGAAATGAGTTCCTTTACTGCTTTATACAAATTAGGCACTTCTAAATGAATATAAAGCCTCTTGGGAATTGCAATACATATTGATTCACCCAATTCTCCAAGACCTATATGACCCCTAAAAAAACCCCAATGCAAATCAAATCCCCCCAATATTAGGCAAATCATACTTTAAATTTGAAACTTCTATAACTTTATTTGTGACTGAGAATTTAGTTTTCCCATCTGAGAAATACTATTAGTTATGGCAACCAGAGGAAGTTTTGGATTAAATGCAAGAGCATCCATTAAATGCTTAGGTATTATTAGTAACAATAATAACAGCATCCTACTTTCTGGTTGTACTAATTATTATATTTCATCAGATGTGATCCCCCAATGATTTTGTATATGGTTATTCTCATTTGAGAAAGAAAAAAAAATGTTGATATTTCCATGGGTGAAATGACATGCTCAAGGGCAGGTCAGTTCATCCAGAGCCACGCACCAAAAAAACCTTGGACCAATTTCATGTTCTTACCTTAGGTGTTGATGAGGGCTCAGTCTGTGTCCCAGGCAATAGGAGTTTTGTATAGTAATCAGGGGTCCATGCAACCTTTGGAAGAACCTAAGATGCATAAGGCAGGGAAGCTGCCAGCCAAGGCCTTGTCCAGAATTGCTAGAGCTGGGGATTCTCAGGAGGACCTTGGAAGCTTTCGGAAAGCCCCATTCGCCCAGGTGTCTAGACATAGAGCCATCTTCACAGAATAAAGACCTCTGCTCCTCTTCTGCATTCCAGACTCCTGTCCTTCACCTGGTTCCTTGGAGAATGGCCCTGTAGGAATGTCCCTCCTGATCTTCCACTGGAGAGGACTGGATGGAGCTTGTAGAGATACTGAGTCCATACTGGAGAACACAGCACGTGTTCAGGGGATTCATGTGGTCATAGCAGACTATAGGAAGCAAAGTGGTATATGGGAAATTCTCTGGATCCAGCTGCCTCTTTTGTCACCTATAGTTGTCAGTAGACAAATCACTCTCTCTCAGGTTCTTTGCCTGTTAGGATCAAATAAACACTCTCTAGATGATTCTCAGAGCATCTGGGACATATTTACTGCTGTCCACATACCTCCAGCTATGAAAAGACAATTGTATTTTTTTAAAAAAATTTAATTGTCATGTAATAATTGTACACATGATGGGGTACAGTGTAATATTTTTCTATATGTATACACCAGACAAGGGATTCTGAGTGTTATTTGCCCTGCAAGCTCTTGAATATCCCGAAGCAAATGCTTTCTATGCAAAAATTGCTGATTACCCCCAATATCCACTCTTCCTTTCATCCATAGAGGCAGAAGCCTCAAGAGGGCCCAAGTGAAGGGCCCTCTTTTGAAGCCAGGTGTGGCTACATTTTCATCGGTGGCTGTAGGGAGGTGATGCATGCACTTGCAGGTCTCACCTCTTAGAGCAAATGGCCCCACACTGCCCTTTATCTCTCCCTTTTCCTGGAATAGACCTCATTGATGGCAGCCAGGGAGACATTTTAAACCATAGACTGGCAGCCATGGATTGAAGGTAGCGGAGCAATGAGCCAGATGAATGGGGTTCCTCATCCCTCTGGTACCACAGTGTCATCCAGTTCAGCTTAGTCTCAGTCTACTAGATAAGTGTGAAATAAACTTTTGTCTTGTTGCAGCTACTGAGTTCTCTTTGCTACAGCAGCTTGGTTTGTACTCTAGCTTATGCCAGTGGGTTCAGAAACTCCTACATAATTATACTATTAAGGCATTTTCTTGTAGGGGTGTGAACACTCACTTGAGACAGATTTCAAGCCAGAATGGCCGAGATCATACTCACCCAGTTAATTTTATTTTGAAAGACAGAGCCTGAAAACGATGGGTGAGCAAAACAAGCGAAAGAATAGGAAGTGGCAGGAGCGTGAGGCTCGGACTCTGAACAGAGCGCAGACATCCTTCTGGGGAAGCAGGCAGCCTTGGAAAGCAGCAAGGTGTTCAGCCCCAGATGACGGGAGGGGTGATGGAAAATGCTTCAGAGGCAGAAGCCAGTGACATTTCTTGGCTTTCATGAGCACTGCTAGTATTAAAAGCAAACAAACTTGACAGATAGAGCAATGCTTCCCACAGCTGATGCCTGGGCGATCGTCCGTGTTGAGCAGAGCTGTGTGCGTGCTTCTATCAATAATCATAACTTAAAGAGTCCAAGCTATAAAAGCATCACACTGAAATATCTTCCTGCCTTCACCGCAGGGCTGGCTTCACAGACACAAAGCACTGGAAGGTTGGGATCTTGGCATGCATGTTTATTGTGCCATTTACTATGTCGTAATCTCATCAGTTGTATAGATGTCCTTTCTTGACTGTGAACCCTCTATGAATTATTTGTCCTTGTACTTTTTTGCTCCTAGGATGATCAATAAATATTTAAATGAATGAGTCCAGCTCAACCTCTTCATTTTTGCAGTGACTTGTCCAAAGTCAAAATTAATTAATAGTAAAAAAAAAAATTCTGATATTTTTTTCCTGGTAAGTGGAGAGTTCTATTTTTCCCAGGGCCCAGATGGCTAGGATAAATCTTTAACCCAGGTCCACATATAAGCACACAGATACAAAATAAAATGCCTATATATATATATATATATATATATATATATATATATACATATACTTAGAGACACACAAATATAAAAGCATATGAGAAAACACAAGATACATAATCACATATATGTAAAACACACACTAACAGACATATGTTATACATTTGAATTTCAGGTAGCAATGGGTAATTATTTTAGTGTAGGTAAATCATAAGCATTGCATGCACAAACACACATGGGCCATATTTATACTGAAGAAATCATTTGCTGCTCTAAACCAGAAATTGGAGTTTAGCTGTGCATCCTGTATTTTTATATGCTAAATCTGGCACCCAAATACAAACACATATGCAAAGACACGTAGCAACACACAAGCTCATACATCCAAATATGCACACAACCACACATACACACCCAACATTTAGTTGCTGCTGACAGATTCTTCCACTACCAAATTGGTTGTTAGAATGATCAGTTTTAGCTTTCACTCAGAGAGTTGGGGAGATTATATAGTGGGATGGGGACACAGGGGATGATGCAGTTGGAAAAGGTTGCAGAAGATTGATTCTTTGCTTATAGTGGTTCTGTATGTCCCAGGAAAAGGAAGCGCCATTCTGCAATCATATGAGGAAGTGCTTTGGAAGGGGCATATTCTTCCCCACAGACCTATTTACCTCAGTATCTGCAATCACAACCAATACCATGATCACTTCCTCATCATGGTTTTGTAAAGAGACTCAGGCTCCAGGGAGAAACTTCTTTCCCTGGAAACTATATCCCTGGTAATGAATAGTGGAGTAGGTTTGCCTGAAATTCTACCTCCATTTATGGGACAGCCATGGACCTGGAACAGCATTTGGGTAATTCCTGGCCCTACTTTCTTTACTGCCCCTCTCTGTGACCTTTTTCCATTATACACCCACCAGTGTCTATTGAAGTCACTAAAAAAATTTCTTGGATATGCCTTTTGCTATCATTCTCATAGTCACTCGTCATCCTTTGCTTCTTATCATCTCTCACCTGGATGTTGTCCTCATTTCTACTGCCTCACTCCAAATGTGCCAAGTAATTCATCTTTTGAGAAGTGGCCAGAATGAGGTGTCCAATGTACCTGTCTGATCACAGTCTTCTCTTTCTTAAAGTCCTTTGATGGTGACCCATTCTTTCCCCAAGAAGCCCAAACACCTTAGCACCTTAGTGAAGGGCCTCCAAGGCCCTTCACTATCAGAACTCATTCCAGCTACAGTTCCCATCTTTTCACCTTAAACATTCAGTATGGTCTTAACAAAATGAATTATTTTTTCCCACAAACACCCAGCCACTTCCACATCTCAGCCTTTCTCACATCATTCTCTATGCAGGAGGCATCCTTCACCTCCTCCCCTGCCTAGCAATTTAATTATCCTTCAGATCTACTTCAAATATCCTCTCCAACTCCATCTCACATTGCCTTCCACTCCTTTAGAATTAATCACTCCTTCTCGGTGCACCCACATCATTTTGCATAAACTTCTTTCTCCTTCACCATTAGAGTTATTTATTGACATTTGCAGGCCTCTCTTCCCAACAAGCCTGTGAGCTGTTCTGGGGCAGGGTCAACTCATTTTCATATATGAACCACCAGTATCCAAAACAGTGTCTGAGAAAAGAGATCTTAGCAAGTGATGTTGTGGATAGAATTTTACTTGCAGCAGAGTGCATTGTGGCAAATAGTAGAGACTTTTGCCATGAGACAGATCAAGATTCAAATCTAAAAAATTTCATTTGTTAGCTCTAAATTATGTAATATCTCTGTGGTAGATAGAAATAATGCCCCCTAAAGATATTCACATCTAATTCTCAGAAGCTGTGAACATGTTGCATACATATCAGAGGAAAATTAAGATTGCAGATGGAATTAATGTTGCTAATCAATCAACCTTTAGATAGGAAGTGTATGCGGAATTAGCCAGGGAAACCAAAGGTACAGTTGTTCCTCTGTATCCATGGAAGATTGGTTTTATGACTTCCTGCAGACTCCAAAATCTGTGGATGCTCAAATCCTTATATAAAATTGTGTTTGCATATGACTTATACATACATTCTTTAAATCATCTCTAGATAACTTACAATATCTAATACAATGTTAATGCTATATAATTAGTTGTTACTCTGTAGTGTTTAGGAATAATGATGAGAAAACTTAAAATTTGTTAAATTCACAGATGCAGAACCCACAGACACAGAGAGCCAACTGTAATCACAAAGGTCCTTATGGGGGACCTTTGAGATTACAGTTTGAGAGATTGAGATGCAAGAGATTTGGGGTAATGTAGTATGAGAAATCAACTGACCATTACCAGATTTGAAGATGGAAAGAGGTCACAAGGTCTAGTGTGGGAAGCATCTAAAAGCTGGAAAAGTAAGGGCATGTATTCTCCCCCTAAAGCCTCCAGAAAGGGATCTGGCAACCTTGATTTGAGCCCAGTGAGACTCATTTCAGACTTCTGTTTTGCAGAATTGCAAGTTTTTGAATTTGTGTTTTAAGACATTAAGTTGGTGCACCCAGAAAAGAAAAAGACAGAAACTAAGGCCAATCTGTGTTTTGGAGGCAGCCTCTACAGAAGAATCTTCAAGGAAGCCTAAAGAAAAGGATGGAAAATACTTCCTTCATTGCATATCAACATGCCCAATATAAGAAAAAGACACCAAAGGAGACTTTGGGTACAATTGACCATGGGTAACTCAAAGTTAATGGCATTGTGATAATGATAAGGCAGACAGGTCAGGCTCAAAAAATATTCTGTGCTCCAACGCTTTGAATGCAACCTGGGAGAAAAAAGATTAAGGTGCAGTTTTTGGCAGATTGTTCAATCCTCTCCTGGGTTGAAATTTTTGTATAAATTAAATGCATAGACAACATTCATAAGGATTATTTCAGAATATAAATTTAAGAAAGGGTCTAAAACTAGAGAAGATAAAAGAAAATTATAGATATGGAAGTATATATTAGTACAGAAAATTAGAAGGGAAAAGAAATGTTTCTGGATGAGAAAGTATTTTGCCTGGTAAAGTAATATTCTTGTGCTAAAATCCAAGACAAAAGAGAACAAAAGGATGTAAACAAGTTGTAAATGTCTAAGGAAGTCACAGAAGGTTTGAGAAAGGTAAATCTCAAAAAGTTTGTGTTTGTGCTTAAATTGGCCATAATTAGCGCAATAAGTTAATATTATTTGAACTTTAATGTATTGATATGAAGCAAAGTCTGAAACATTGTTCTTTTTTCTGTCTAGATAATTTTTTTGTATCTGTTAGGTTTTAATACATAGGGAAACTAGATCTTAAAGGAATTAGGGTTTGTACCTGTTTTAAAGTCTTTTAAATGATTGTTTTGTAACTGGTTAAATAAACAATTTATTTTAGCTTATTACAATATAGTTGACACCATAAATTTATGTGACTTTATTGTATGTATACATCTGAAAACTATATCTGTCTAAGCCTTGTCCAAGCATTATGTAAAAGTTTATAAAATGAAAGTTTTGGCAAGATAACCAATAAGTGCTCTCTTTTACACATGGTATCTAATGTAGAAGGGTTATACTGACATTTGAAGACCTGTCTTATATGTGTTTGTTTTGACTAAGTCAATTTCTGGTTACTAACATTGTTTCCTAAATGTACAAAAGATTAAGGTTATCCTTTGATTTTTGCTAATACTGCTAACCCATGCAGACCTATGATTATTGTTACCATACACTATGGGTTCTAAATTGTACTTTGAAAGTTAAACTTATTTAAATGTAAAGCTTAGGAGACAGTACCAAGTTGGTGTTTTCCAGACTAAAATTATCTGTAGCAATAGTCTCTAATTGTACAAAAATAATAAATTTGGTTGGTATTTATTCATCTTATTTGATGTTTTTAGCTGGATAAAGTCACATGTTGTCAATAAGTTATATATACAATTTTGTGTTACTCTTCACAGTGGAATAGGAATTTAAATGTATTTTTGGAAGGTAATAAAGAAAGCCCTATCTGTTTAAAGGTTAGACTGTAAAACATTGAAGCATTTCACCACTTTTTCCACAAAAAGAAGTTAAAAGCTCTCTTAGCATTTGCTTGATTCATGTTTCAGTTGTAATATTGTATTGTGTTATTTTTCAAGAGTCCCACCTTACCTGAGATAAAGCTCTGCCTCTCACCTTACTCCATGTTAGAATGGTTCCAAAATAGGCTAGACTTTAGCTCATTTAAAGTTATATTCAAAAGATCGATTTTTGTTGTAAAGATTATAGTGATCCCAAAATAAACAGGGGATATAATATGTAACTAAGTAAAGGTTTAACATTATAAAAATAATTTTTTTTAGTTCATAGCTATTACACAAATGGGAATGGTTTTGTTTTGTTTTTTTGTCTTGGTTAATTTTATTTTGTATTTTCCTTGTAAACTTTACAACTATTACCTAGGTTAGTGTTTTGTAGATGTTCTGCTGCTAATAAAACAACTTGAGTTAATTTGAGATAATAAGTCATCCCCTGTAAGATAGTACATAATGCTGACTTCCAGTACTAATACTGACCCCAATTTAATGAAAGGGATGACTGTAAAATTAAAGATATTAAAGTTCTAACCTATTACTCTCACTTTAAGACTGGTGAAACTGGCCTGCTGGTGAAACTAACCTCCTGCATCGATACATTTAATAAGATTATGAGTTACTGTCTTCATGGTGTTCAGAGACTGGCTGAAATACTAATTGCTTTTATGATAATTACTTACAAAAAAGTAATGCTTTGTTATCTTTATTGTTGTCTTACCATAATCCCTGCCCTATATATGCCTCGTCCAGTTCCCTGCCATCTGCCGCTGTGGCCCTCTGGACTGCTCTGATGCTGAATGCCCTTAACTGTCCTTGCCCCACCTATGGGGCCATGTCCATGTAGAGAACAAGGATTCTGAGTTACTTCCCCAACTTCACCTTTTTTCAGCAGGAAACATCTTGGAGATATCCTCACCCATTTTTCCCTAGATACAAAATGTAGATTTTGACAATAGAGAAATGTAACAGTGGTTCTCTTTATGCTTTGAATGTAGCCCTTGCTGCTCTGCCACTGGGGGGAAAAAGACATTTAGTTGGAAGTAATTTGTTATGGCACTCATAAGAAACTTATCCAAGTTGTTCATTAGATTTCTAATCTAAAAGGAGACGCCAACAAAGGGCCTAGTCTTCCAGGGTGATGGTTGAGAACCAAGCGTTACTCAGCTTAGCATCACTGTGACCAAACTACCTGAAAATAAAAATATAGAAAAAAGAAAAAAATATAGGAAAGGTTCATTTTTGGCTCATGGTTTCAGAAGTTCAGTCCATGATCAGCTGAAGCCATAGCTCTGGGAGTGAGGTGAGGCAGAACATCATGGCAGAAGGGCATGATGGAGGAAAGCTGCTCAACTCAGGGCAGCTGGGCAACAGATAAGGAGATGCAGGGGAGAAGTCAGGAACAAGATATAACCCCCAAGGGCACACCGCCAACCCCCTCCATGGCCTGCTTCCCCCAGCCATGCCCCACCTGCCTACAGTTACCACCCAGCCGTCCACTCAGATTATGAATCCATCAAAAGGTTTAATCCACTTCTGAACCTTCCTGCACAGGGAATCATACTTTCAAAACATGAGTTTTTAAGGGGATATTTCTCTACCAAACTAAAGCACCAAGTCAGCTGATCATGTAATTTATTAGCACCATGCTTTTCACAGGATGGGCACTGAATAAAGACCTGTAGTAATAGTTGTCCTAGTCCTAATACTGATGTCATTTTAGGCAGACTGGAGGATAAGTTCAGAGTTCAAAGAATCACCTGGGGAGCAGCAATCTGACTGAATCCTTCACGAGCAGGCAGTGGGTATGGGAGAGGGAATGAAGGGTCACTATATTGGGAAAGGGGATTCAGAAAGAGGAGACAGGCATCAGCCTAAGAACATCCATATCTGCCTCTAAATCACTGCATGAGATTAGGGGATGGGAAAGTTGGCCTCATCCTTGCCCTCCCACCTAAAACTCCCTGGCTAATCCCACATTGTTCCACAGTGTTGGCTAGGATAAGTGGCTGGGGACAGAGAAAGAAAAGGTCAACTTTCTGAAGATCCTGATAACAAGTCCTCTGGGCCCTCTCCATCTATTCTGTATATATCCTAAGAGACTTCTGAAATGACATCCATAAAGATGCTCATCTTTACTGGTATAGATCAGCCATTTCACTCAGAGAGAGCTGATTTTGATGTTGGGAACCCAAGTTTCAGACCAGGCAGAGTTCTTGACCAGCTGGTGCCCTTGAACTGGGAAACCTCTCAGATCCTTGTTTCCTGGTAAAGGAAGAAGTAAGAGATTTATGGTTTTCAATCTATGCTTCTTAAGAGGCATCTCAGGGCCTCCCTTTTAAGGGCAGCTTAAGTTAGTTTTCTGGTTCCTACTTCCCAATTTCAACCCCAGAAGATATTGCATCTCACAGAGATCAAAATTTCACAGATCTGCTTCAGGCATTGGGGGAGATGCTAAAAAGAACTTTGAATACCACCAGAAACAGATTGTTTCTGGCCTAAAATTTGATAATGTTGGACCCAAACACACATTGAAGACAGATGACTTGAGAGGAGAATCAAGCAGGGTCTTTAGAAGAGGCAAACTACCATTCCTATTTCAGAGAATGAGGGTGTAGTCAGGAGAATATGGGTTTTCTTTCCAGAAAGCTTGTCTAGAGGCTTCACTATCTGGGGAGAATTGTCCTCTAGAATGCATGAGACTTTGCAGACTCACTACTTGTGGGAGTGACAATGACCTGAGGTCAGTTCTACCCTTCCCCACCATATGGGAAATGCTGGCAGGTCACCAATGGCTGGCTTCTGAAGTCCTAGCAGCTCCAGTCTGGGTCCTTTCTAGGTGTGCCCCCAGTTTACAAAGGGAGATGGAGAGTCCTAGTTCTTAGTCCTGGTTGTGCATTAGAATCATCTTGAAAGTTTTAAAATTTTTCATGCTCAGATTTTTAAACCTATGAAATCAGAATCTCTGGTTGCTGGACCTGCTGCAGTAATTCAACTGAGGCTCACTGCCCTGGAACATGACGGTGGGCTAATCCAGTGGGAGACTGCTTGCTCCCCAAAGGGGCCAAAGTCTTTTGTCCCAGAGATCCCCTGGGACTGACTCTTGGGTGGAAAAAAGAGTTAAAAATATTGTCACTCCCCTTCTCACTCAAATTCTAGAGTAATGGCAGCTTTGCATGTGTAGGGTATCTTAAACACGTAGCTCACCACATTTACTTGTAGCTCATACAGATGAAAAGCTGTCCTTTATTTCTCAGTGATTTTTCTCCTGTGATCACTTTACTGGAGAAATGTTTTAACTTTGTCTTTTGAGAAAATTTGAGATCTTGCATGTGCTATGTGTCAGGGCCTCAAAAAAAGCATAGGAGCTTAATGACTGACTTCAATTGAGTGAGAGATACTATGTAAGTTGAATAACAATGAACTGCATTACTACTACTATTATTATTATTACTCCACGGGAAGCAAAATATCTGTACAGGGAAACAAGCCAGATTCCATTAGCCAGCTTACCCATCACATATTTGAAATAAATTTAGTATGCATTGTCTTTAATGTGACTTCTGAGATTAAGAGTCTTTGTCAAAGTCAATGCCAGGAGAAAACAAGAAAACTAAAACAAACACATAGCTCTCTTGAAGGGTCTATTTTCATTAGAATTTGCACGCCTAAGGCGTTTTTTTTTTCTTTCTTCTTTTTCTGTTTTTTTTTTCTTCTTTTTTTTCCCCTGGATCCACAGATATCCAGACTTGTAACCAGACAAACACATTGCGTGTCAACCCTTAGAATTTTACAGGTAGGCAGATGTGTTTATGTTCAGGTAAAATCCACATGCCTTAGCTCATTGTTTAATATTTAGTTTACACTCTCACCAATGCCATAGAAAGCTTTGTTAATGTGGGCTTCCTGCCCTTTCCCATCTTCCATCCCAGTCTCATTTGGAGGAATTATTGAGCAATGGAGTGACTGAAGGAAGCATGGAAAAGGGACAATGAGGGAAGTGTGTGTATGGGGGGTGTGGACAGAAAGGAACAATTGTTGAGCCCCTACTATATATCAAACTCATACTTTGAAGCTATTAACTCTACTGAAACTTCATAATGGCATTGCAAGGTAGCCCTATTCTCACAGATAGGACCCTGTTGAACTCTAAGCCCCAGGACCATCTGGTTGGGCTCATCACTGGATCTCCAGGGACTGACACATGCATGCCTTTTCAGAGTGACTCATATGACTTTGTAAAGGCAGTACAGTCAGTAAGGGAGCCAAGCTTTGGACCCAGGCCCAATCTGAACTCACAGTACATCAGCACACAACACTGTGATCTGGACGACTGGGCTTCCCAACTAGGACTGTATGCATAACAGTCATGCTCACCTTGCAGTGTGGAGAGTTAGGGTATAAAGTACTCTTTCTAAACAATAACATCTTCAGTCATGGTAGAAGTGTGTTTGTGTGTGTTTGCAAGAGGCAGGCTGATGGTGGGAGAGACTGCAACTGACTAGGATTTGTAATCATAAGTCCTACCTACCTGCCTCTTTCAACCAATACACACGTCTGTACTAGTGTGTGACATTTCTGTCACCATAAGAACCTGTGGCATCTCAGGGCAAATTGAATGATTCTCTGCTTCTAGATCCTTGTAGGCATTCCCAATTACTACCAAGTGGTGCAAGATGAGGGTGCAGCAGCCTCATCAGGTGCAAAATACTGCTAAAGAAGGCTTTCCATTGCTCAGCCCATGTTGAAATGCCTCACAACCTACATTAGCTTATGAGTAGAAAATATACATTGAAGTGAAGTGTCTGGTCCACAACACAATTGTGCCAAGGGAGTGGAGTAGGTTGAATACAGGCCAAAGAAAGTGCCCAGAGACAGCATGGGAGACACATGATGTATTGGGAAAAGTTTGCAAGAGATCAGTGACTACTCAAAAAGTGGCAACAGACTTGACAGGTAGAACCTCCACCCCTCACTGTGCTTCATCAAGCAGTGCCTTTTCTCCCTAACAGTGTTTTGTTCAGTGGCAGCTGGCTAGAAGAGTGATATATCCTTTCCATGGTGCCCTAGTTTCACACCTGTCTCTGCTCAGAGAAGAGTTTTTATATTTAGCTACATAAGCAGTAACATCATCAGTATTGGCTTGCTTAGTGCTATATCACCAGCATCACAAAGAGCAATTGCCCTGTTGTATATGCAAGAAAGTAGCTTTCAGTAGATAATGCTAACTTGTCCTAGTTCCCAATGTGCATAAGAGAAAGCTAATGTCCCTCAAGACAAGATGCATCTGGACTTTCTGGTCTAGGCTCTCTCTCATTGTTTTCTTAAGTTGGCTAGGTTTAGGGAACAGAAAGGGGGCATTCAGGGACATGGTGTTTTATTGTCCCCCTTTGCTTTAAAGATGATACAAGAAGTTAGGGAACACAAGAATTTAGAAATTGTGAACAAATGAACTATTATGCATTACATGACCTGAGAAGGGTGAAAAATCAGGAAATTAAGTTGGTTGTGGTTCTTTACCTGGAATTTTCTGAGTTTTTAATGAAGACAGGAAAATTTGGAATGAATAATTTCCAGCTCCCTCTCAAGGTACATATTTATTTTTCACTAGTAAATTAGAGTTTGGTCTTGAAAAACTCAAAGAAAATCATGTTGAATTTTTTTAAATTAACAGATAAATCACCAAAAATGACACCGCTGAGTAATCACATTTGAAATTTTGGTGAATATGATGTCAGAGGTGTGTGTGTGTGTGTGTGTGTGGGTGTGTATGCATGTACACACATATCTACTCTTACAAACATGGCATTACATTAAAGTGCATGTAATATTGTTTAATTCAGGATTACTTTGATGGAGAAATGCAATCCTGCAATATTTACAGGTTTTCTCCTCAGTAACATAACATGGATCATCTTGACATTGATTTTTCTTCTTGTGCTCTTCATACACAAAAGAATTAGTTTCTTTAGAAAGGTTTAACACATTTCTGATTCAAACTGCAGAATTTTACATTTGGGTGGTTATAGTACAGCTTTTTTGGTACATTTTCCAGGAGGTTAATGATTTTTTTTAAAATTTGTATATAAGCTATGTATTTTTTACTATTATTTGTTACTATCTTACTGAACTCTCATATTAGTTCTAATAGCCTTTTGGTCGATTCTCAGGAATTTTCCAAAAAAAGGCAATTATAATTTCTAAAATAGTGGTAAATTTTCCTCCCTCCAAAGCCATTGTTCTTATTTAATTTTCTATCAAATTGAAAAATGCTGCACTCTCAGAACAATGTTCACTGACAGACATAAGTGATTGAGGGCATATATGCTTTGTGCTTCACTCTGACAAGTTGCCTTTGTTATTTCAGCATTAAGTATAATGTCAAGTATTTGACCTAGGCATTTCAGGATTTATTTATTATATTAAGAAAAAATCCTTCCTTTAAAAAATTTTTTTAAAAAAATATTCTTTTTTTAAAAAAGTTTTTAGTTGTTGATGGATATTTATTTATTTAAAGGCAGTGCTGAGAATCAAACCAGTACCTCACATGTGGTAGGCAAGCACTCTACTGCTGATCTACTACTGAGCACACCCCAGTTCTCTTTCTGATTCTTATTTGTTAAAAAAAAAATTAAAGAAACAATGAGTGCTAAATTTTACCAAATGTCTTTGGGTGTCTGTTGAGACCATTAAATATTTTCCCCTCTCCTTTAGCCTGTTAATATGAAAATTACCTTAAAATTACCTGATTAGAATATATTTGATACATACATTCCCCAATGATATAACGGATGGGAGGAGGGGGTAGAGAGAAAGAGAGAAGGGAAAAGTAGAATCAGGATTAGAATCCCCAGATGGGCAGAGGTTCATCTCTGGAGAACACTGGCCTTCGAAGTTGATGGAGTTAGAGAGAGAACATTACCAAGGTATCATAAAACCATTAGTAGGATTCTTCATCTAGGACATTCTCATATTTTTAGTGTAGTAACTAAGATAAATTTTCAGGAATGTCATACAATGAACAATACAATCAAATTTCTTATAAAAAATGAAAAAGAAAAAAGGGATATATCAGGTTTGTTATGTGGCTAAAACTAGGTTAGAGTCAGTGATGGAGCAGAAACCCAAAAGTAATAAAGTCTGAGACTTACAAGAACTGCTTCATGAAGCTCCACAAGCAGGGGATGGAGTCCAAATTTATAAGGAGCTGAGAGGTCTTAATTGATGTGTAGGCTACAAAGAGTTTCCAAAGTTGAACCATCCTTGCATTCCAGCCATCAATTTTGCTTGTTTATAGTGCCTTTTTCTATTAGCACCCTGCTGGTTTTCATTTGCTAGTATTTTATGAACAATATTTGCACTCATAATCATAAAATTGATTTAAAGTTTTTATTTTTTAGTTTTACTGGTCAAAAATTTTGGTATAAAATTTATACTTTCCTTAGAAAATGAATCACAAAAGATTAATTCTTTATATTTCTTAAAATAATTCAAATAAAATGAAACTTATCTGTAGCTCAAAGGTTTTATAAAAATTTTCTATAAAGTTATTTGTATTTTGGGACAGATGTAGTTCAGTGATTTTGTTTTTTCAATTCTTTAGTGATTATCATTCCATGTAAGTTTTCTACCATTTCTTGGAATTCATGTTTTTCAAGAAAACAATTAACATTCTCAAATTTATATATCATTTTATCTAAATTCTTTTGCAGTTTTTTAATCACAACCCATTTAGCCATAGTTTGATGTTCTTCATTCCTAATGTTTTAATTGCTTTCTTTCTTTATTTTTCTTTCTCTTTGTTTTGAAGGCTGGACCCTTTAAGAACTAGGGTACAGGAATAAGAAGGGTTAGGAAAATGAAAATTGCAGTTATATTAATATAGTAGAAACTCTTTAATTTGCTTCTATTGATGCACTATGTTCACCAAAGCTTTTCACTCACCCTGTAAAATTGATGTCTGATCTACTGTATTTAGAATGTTCACAAAAAGCATTTCACCTCTACTAGGCTTCTGACCCTCTCCCCGATAGCTGAGTTATAGGTTAATTTGAAATTTTTTATGCCAGTTATGAATATTTTTGTAAGTACATTATCTATATAAATATTGTACAAAACAATTACTATGAATTTTTTTTAAAATGTTGTTCCCATGAAAACTAGGTTGAATGTTTTGAAGTCCCCATATTTCAAAAATTACTTAAGTTTTGCTGTTGAATTTGGTGTAGGAGAGACAACTGTTAAAATATGGAAGAGAACTGCCAATCACTAGGATTTTGCTTTCATATTGCTTCTTAAGGAGTGTTTCAGTTCTCTTCTTACTTTAAAGAAATTGAAAGTAGCAATCAGAGAAGATTCATTCCAGACGTGATTGATGGGAGGAAGATGATGGAGCACTCTAATTAGCAGACCCTACTAACAAAAAGCTTCAGTCCCAAAAGATGGGAGAATAACAGTGTGTTTATGTTTTAGGTTCAAATAAAGTGTATGTTAATTTGAAAATCTCTGGCTCAATTTGAATTTTTCAGTTAATTGCTCTTGATTATGACAAAAAGAGAATTTCTATTGGTGTTAAGTACTCTGTTTGTTAATTCTCTGTTTACTTTCCTGTGGTTTATTTTGCTGTATTTTTCTAGCTCTGAAATAGAAATAAAGAGTGTAGTGAATCGATCTCCTGTTCCCTTCTTTCTCTCCACCCCTGACATTTTTCTTCTGCTCAGTGTCTCTTCTTCAAGAAATGGTTCTTTCTTCCACCATTTGTGATTCTACTAGGTCCCAAATAATGTGGTCCTGGCTTTACTGGAAGAGGTTACCTAAGATAGTACCTTAAGACCTTCTTGGGATGTTGAATCAGGCATGCCAACATTCAGAGGTGGATGGCAGTGGCAACCCAGTCCTCTCATTTCAGCATCTTAAGAAAAATTCCATGAATTCCTGAGGCTGAGCTCTGACTTCCCTTTTCTGCTTTGTTTCTGTGATCTATTCTAGTGGGAAAATTGGAATTCCCAAATGATCAGGTCATGGAGAACAGGGGGAACTTTTGAATACATTCCAGGGTCAGTATTTTTATTGTTGTTTTTGTTTTATTTATTTTTGTAATGAAAGGAATCCAGCAGAGACACTTCATTTATTTATCTTAAATCTTGCTTCTCTAATAATAAAATCATTAAATGCTATGAATTTCTCCTGAAGTACAGTTCATTAGAATATATTTATCATTAATATTTTGTAGAGTATATAATTGCACTTAGATTTATTATTTGATTCCAGAGTTATTTGGAGAAATATTTTTTTTAGTTCCACAAAAAATAAAACTCAAAAGTGTGAAGATTTTTAAAAAATTTTTGGCACCTAGCTTATTGCTTGGCAGCTCAGAGGTTCTCAGTAATATTGAATGAGTGAATGGATAAGTGAATAAATCATAGAATGGGACCTAGAATTTTTACTCTTGAATTCATTGGTGCTGTATTTGTAGCCAAGTTTATTAAACCTTTGTAAATGTTTCAGAGTAATTTAAAGAGTATAATTTGGGGGTAGAGTAAACAGTTCTATGTTTATTAGAGCAAACATAAGTATATATTTCAGAGCCTTTTCATATTTTTGTTTGATTTCCCAGTTTATTAAGAAAACAGTTTAAAAACATTACATCATGTTTGAAATGTTACCAAAAGTATAGAGAATTATTTTTCTGGACTAGGCTATATTTTGAATCTTCAGAAAGCAATGAGATGTTTGATGGCCTCAGAAGACAAAGCCCAAACCAATACAAGACAAGACTAATCTATTCAGATGTTACCCAAATTATTTTTATCCTTTTGATAATAACAAATTAAATAAAGCTTTTTTTCCTACTCTCATGTGTCCCACACTCTCATGTTAGTCTAGTTCCATTGAATACAAGGGGGGCAGGAGGAGTTGGCTTTGACTCAAGGACTCAGGTTGGTGGGCACTTCTGGGTCACTGGTTCAACGGGGTTGTGTTATGTCCCCTTTTATTATTTCTCCTGGGGTGGAATTAGAGTGCTTAAGGATGACATCAAATCACAAAGCTATTAGATTTGAAATGCTAAGGGACCATCTTTATTTGTTTGTTGTTTCTTTTTCTCTAATAGAAACATTAAACAGCAAGCAGGCATCATTTCTAGACAGAGACAGTGCTCGAAGGAATTTTGCAAACATTACATGGTCTCTCTGGGACGGAATATGAAGCTTGGAAAAACCACCACAGTTTATTAATTCCATTTGTTTTACAAGAGAGTGATGTTTTTCTCATACAGCAGTGCTAAAGAGCCCCAGTACATGAAAAGAGGTTTTCCAAGGATTTTTCTTATGTGTGTCACTGTTGTGGTCTGTTGTTTTTTCTTGTCTTTCTGTCTTTATTTCTGGACTATGTTGTTTGACATATAAAGATGCATGGTTGCTATATCTACCAATTATTCTCTTACCATTAAACTTTTTGGTTTTATTTAATGTTTTGCTTCAAATTCTACCTTGTCAGATAATATTTCTACCCTCTACCTTTTTTCATGTGTGTATTCACTTAGATCTCTGCTTCCTCTTTCATTCAAAACCCTTTTCTTGTTTGCTTTTAGATGTGTCTCTTATTAAAAAATATCTTACATAATCTGAGGATCTTTGTTTTATAGTAGGAGAATGTGATCTATTTATATTCTTTGTTTGATCTCCTCCCTGTCATCTCTAATAATTTATTTTTTTCTTTTTCTGTACTAATATATGCTTTCTCACTCTTAAGGTTGTATATTGATGTTCTGTATCCTTTGTTTTATTAGTTAACCATGTCAAAATTAAATCTTTTTCCTTTGTATATTAATTGTTCTGGTTATGGTTCATGAATTTCAGTTTAGATATTCCTTTTCTTGTGTTAATATTGGCAAAAGCATGGGTTATGCATTTTATTCTTTATGAAATGTCTTTTATATGACTTTGGTTATGTCCTTTTGAAATGTGAGATTCAGTCTAGCCATTATAGACACTTTCTAAATCATCCTTAATTGCTTTTTTAATTTCTTCTTTGATTCTACTGCTTAGTATTTTTTTTCTGTTCCCAAGTATAATTTTAAAAAAATCATGTGCTGTGAATTTGCAGTTTTTTTGCACTGTGGTAAAAAATCTGTCTAATACAATCTCTCTTTTAGAATTACTGAAATTTGCTTTGTAGTCTAAGAAATTGATTTTTATATAAATATTTTATGGATGATTGTAAAATATTCAATTCAAAATAACTAGCTAGATATTCAAAATTATTAATCACATTAATTTTTTTATTCTTGATAATTTTCTCTGCTACTATATACTAAAATTTTCTGTTGTATACATTTTAACCAATGTTCCCTATATTTCTAAAATATTTTCAATATTTGATGACATATTATTCATTGAATAAATTCAACCATCATTTGTCTATTATGTCTTCATTATAGATATTGTTCAAAAGATAAAGCAACCTACTTTGTTCCGTGTAGTGATTATTTCTCTTTATCCCAACTTTATTTGGTATTATTATTGCCATATCTGTCTATCTATTTATTTTGTCCAGTGTATCTCTATCCACCTCATTATTTTTAAATTTTCTTATTTAGTTGAATCTCTGGAAAAAAAAAACACATATAATTGAGTTTTTATTAACCAACTGAAAGTTTTTTCTAGTACTTGTATTTAATATATTTATATTCATCTTAATAATTGATTTCTTTTTTTAGAGAGAGAGAGAGAATTTTTTTTAATATTTATTTTTTAGTTTTTGGCAGACACAACATCTTTGTTTGTATGTGGTGCTGAGGATCAAACCCAGGCCGCACGCATGCCAGGCGAACGCGCTGCTGCTTGAGCCACATCACCAGCCCTTAATAATTGATTTCTTTCAACCTGATTTTGTCAACTTATTTTGTACTTTTAATTATTTTTTCTTATATTTTACTGTTTCCTTTTCTTGTTTTTTATTACATTGGCCAGATGTTTTTCCTAATTTCCTTAGAAATTAAATTTTCATCTACCAAGATAATGCTTTTTTTTTGGGGGGGGGTACAGGGATTGAACTCAGGGGTGCTCAACCACTGAGCTATATCCTCAGCCCTTTTAAAATTTTATTTAGAGGCAGGGTCTTGCTGAGTTGCATAGGACCTTCTAAGATGCTGAGGCTGGTTTTGGACTTGCCTTCCTCCTGCATCTGCCTCCCAAGTGGCTGAGGATTATAGGCATGCACGATTGCACCTGGCCCAATGATAATCTTTAAACTGAAAAAATGTGTCTTGTTAATACCTCCATTATTATGAGAATTAGTAATTCATACTTCCTCTCCCTTCCTAATGACTGCAGTGGTTCTCTTTAATGTTGTAAATCTGAAAAGAGTTATTCTTTTTCTTTTTTCTTTTTTTTTTTTGGTACTGAGAATTGAACTCAGGTGCACTCAACCACTAAACCACATCCCCAGCCCTATTTTGTATTTTATTTAGAGAAAGGGTCTCACTGAGTTGCTTAGTGCCTCACTAAGTTGCTTAGTGCCTCACTAAGTTGCTGAGGCTGGCTTTGAACTCTGGAGCCTCCTGTCTCAGCCTCCTGAGCTACTGATATAACAAGTGTGTGCCACCGTGCCTGGCTGAAAAGAATTATTCTTGACATTTGCATTTTCACTTCAAGCTAATGTCAATTATTAAGAGTAATTCAAAATTTTACCTATTTTGTAACTTCTCGCCATTCATTTCCTATCTGCTATGCTTTAGATGTGATTTGTTCTCCCAGGACTCACATGCTAGAAAGTTGGTCCCCAGAAAAGTAGTGTTGAGGTGGTAGAACCTTCAAGAAGTGGGATCTAGTGGAAGAAAATTAGTTCATTGTACATGCTGCCCTCAACAAGGGGCTATTGTAGTGCTTACAGAGTGAGTTAATTCTCATGAGAACAAGTTGTTAGAAAGTGAGGTTATCCCATGCAATTGACCTTTTATTCACACAGCCATTTTCATTTATGCCACTCCACCATGTTGTGACACAGCCAGAGAGCTCTCACCAGAAACTAATAAATAAAATTTTAGAAAGGGGATACCCCCTCTTGGGCTTTCAGACTCCAAAACTCTGAGTCAAAGAACATCTTTTCATAAAGGATCCCACACTATCCAATTTCTAGAGTCAGTTCTAGATTGGGAGCATCAGTTCATCAATACTTCAAATAAATTTTAGCAAGGAAAAGTATGTAGATGTGACAGTATGTAGACGTTACATGTATAAGGCTCTCTGCTGACACTCTTGCACAAATTACTAGAGACCCCTTAAGTGGTATATAGGACACTAAATATAGGTAATGTTATTTCCTCTCCAGATTCTGTGACTATTATGTTGACTTTTGGCATTCGCATTTTTGTAAAAATCTGGTATCAATTGAACTGTTTTTAAAAGACAACCTGCTTTTAACCTCTCAATGTTTGTTAATATTTGACATTTGTGATGTCTTTGTTTATAAATTCTACCATATAGGTGTGCATTTCTTTTTGAATATTTTGTCTGGTACTTGAAGACTGTTTTGTTCTAGATTTCAGTCCTTTTCAATCCAAGCAATTTTTATCCCATTATTTGTTGAATTATTGTTTCTTTTATTTTGTTCTACTTGTTTCTAGGGTTTCTTTCATATGAAACACACACACACACACACACACACACACACACACACACACCTCTGGGTTCAGTTTTAAACTTTCTTAAAAATATTTCCATGCATTGTATTCATTTATTTATTGCTGTGTTTTGGGAGATTCAACATCATCTTCTTATGAACTCCTTTGCGTCTGCAGTATCTCACAACTCTGAATGCTGCTTCCATTGTATTGTTTAAAAGATTAAAGTCAATAAACTTACTTTAATAATACAAATTACTGATTTTTGATCCATCTTATTGATAAAAATTAAACTAATTCAATAAAAACTAACCTTAATATCTTTCTCAACTTATTTCTCTTTCCTAAAGTAAAAAGGTATATTCTCTCTATTCATTTTTTTGAGTATTTATTTACACACATATAGAAATGTTTACTTTTGTTTTTTTCTAATTATTTACCTAGAAACTTTATATTATAGTTTTGCAATTTCCTTTTTTCATTCAGCAATAGGTAGTGGAGGTCTTTCTGTGCTAGCTCAGGTCAGGTTTCCCGGGAAACAGAAGCGAGTTGGAGATTTGTGTGTAGGAGGTTCATTGGCCACAGCTCTTAAGAATTGCACCTGTGGAGGAGTAGTGAGAGTGGGCTTGATCAGAAGGAAAAGGCCAGCCAAAATGCCACCGTAGCAAGAGGTGTCTTTATCCCGACATGATTGGATGTGAACCAACCCTAGGGAAAGGCTGCGAACTTGCATAAGGCAGATCTCCTGAGCCAAGGACAGTTCCTGGGGGGAGATTCAACCTTTGAGACATCAACAACCCTCTGGGAAACTGGGAAAATAGTCTCTTCATCCTGAAGGATGGAGCATTCGATCATCCACCACTCGCTGGTGCCCATAGATCTCATGGTATGAAGTTCGTGTGTGATGGCGTTTTAGAGTAGAAGATCCAAAAATGAATATTGTGTTCCCGTGGCTGCCTGATGTGAGTAGCATATTGGATGGTGGAGATGTTTTCCAGTTTGACCAAAGTGTCATGATTATAATAATTAAAAAAACCCCAAAATTTCAAATATACTAAAAGAGAGAGAAACTAGTACAATAAACATCCTATAATAAATTCCTATACTTTATGTTTCCTGAAGCAGGCCTTGCTCACCCTTGATGTTTTCTAGTTTTTCCTTCCTCCCAATTCCTCAATGGAGTAGATCCAGATAGCTGCCTTATACAGTTGCTTCCTGATCCCACTTCTGTCTGAGATAGCCAGAAACTGCCAGCTTGATCCAGTGATCCCCACATGGACAGCACAGATATGTCACAGAGACCAGTTCTCACGCCCGGTTAGAACATGCACCAGCTTCCTCTAAACCCACCAACTAGAACTCCTCACAGGAAATCTACCTGGGTAATACCTAGCCCCAATGAAGCCTTCAGCTCCCAGATTCCCCACTTTTTCTCTCTTCCTCCCCCGCTGCTGGTTGAGCATGCATTTGTCCGACAACTTCTCCACTCTGATGGATCACAAGGCATGCTGCCTTCTTCTCTCCACTGAATGTGACACACTGCTTCTGTTATTCATGTATTTGTTGAGTAGCCTCCTCTGTTTCTGCCGACTGCCACATCTGAAGGTAACTTCTTTTGCCATCAGGACTCCCCCAATCTTGGTAGAGACAAACCACATAAGAGCCATAATGGCATCTGCCAGTAAAATCAAGTTTCCCATGAAAGGGTCACCTGGTCTGTTGAGAGCCACAGCTGAAGGGGCCCCAGCAAACTTTCAGACTGCCAGCTGATGATTGGCTCACAGCTGCCCCAGCAACATCTAGCTGATTGGCTCCTCTGCGGTGATACTCATTGGGCTGTTTCCCTGCCCTTTCAGGCCATGGAGCTGCTCATTGGGGGACTTTTTTGGCTCCGCCCACGCAACCCAGCCAATCAGCCTCAAGAGCAGGAGGATTGTGGGAGGTGGAGAGGTTGGTGGTTGGGGGAGTGACTTGTGGGAAGCCAGTGGTGGCAGTTGGGCTCTGAGGGTTTTTCCTGAGGAGCTGTTTTGTTTGGCGTGTGTGGGTCTAAAAATAAAGTTAGTTTTTTTTTGACAAGTGGCTCCTGAATTGTGCCCAGCCAGACTGCGGCACTGGTCATGATTGGACACTTAGACATTAGGCCATCCACTGGGATTGCTGAACATAGTGGTGGACACCTGTAATCCCAGCAGGTTGGGAGGTTGAGGCAGGAGGGTGGCAAGTTCAAAGCCAACCTAAGCAACTTAGTAAGATCCTAAGCAACTTAGTGAGACCCTATCTCAAAATAAAATATAAAGAAAGAAACTGGGGATGTTGCTCAGTGGTTAAGTGTCCTTGGATTCGATCCTTGGTACCAAAAGAAAGAGAAAGAGGAGGGTATCCCATAAAAGACGCACTGTACCCCTTCATTTTCACCTCCCCTGAAGAGCCACAGGACAGGGAAAGAGTTCAAAGCTACTCTCCAGACAGAGGCCTCAAGACCAAATTAGAAGAAAATTATAACACTCCCATACCACCAGCACCCAGATTCAATAATAATCATGCTTTTGCAACACTTTAATTTTTTTCTTTTTCTTTTTCTCTCTTTCTGCTGAGATATTTTAAAGCAATCATGTCACCCCTGATCACTGAAGTATGCATAACTAAAATAAGATGGATATTTTCTTACATGACCATAATGCTACCATCACACCTAGTAAAACTGAAAACAAAAAAATTTCTTAGTATTACACAATATTCAATTTTGTAATCAAGATTCTCTAAACTTTCCTAAAATTGTCTTTTGGTTTGATTGAATTGGAACCAACCCCTGCCTCATATTTCATCATTTTTTTTCTTTTAAGTTCTTTCTAAATTTTCCCTTCTTATTTT
Organism: Callospermophilus lateralis; assembly: GCF_048772815.1. Classification (NCBI taxonomy): domain Eukaryota; kingdom Metazoa; phylum Chordata; class Mammalia; order Rodentia; family Sciuridae; genus Callospermophilus; species Callospermophilus lateralis. The sequence goes on from NC_135305.1 coordinate 92,295,366, forward strand.
TTGCTTTATGTCAGCTGCTTGTCTTATAAAATGTCCTGTACTCTGTATTTGCAGAATTGTGATAGCAATTAACATGTCCTTTTCCCCGTGTTTTCTATAAATGGCTAACTTTAAAGATTTAATTAGACTCTGTTTCACATTTTCTGGCAGGAATCCATCGTGGTGGGACTGTGTGCCTCCACTGTATCACCCTGAGAGAAAGACAACATCTGGATGAAATGCCTTCAGTGCCACATGCCGATGCTAAGGTGGTATTGGTAACAACAGTGATGACTTCAGCCTGAGCTCTCTCCAAAACGTCCCTTTCCTCTAGTGGTGACCTATGCTGACCATCACCATTTGAATTGGATTATGCACTTAAAAATCTACTAACCAAGTTTTTCATATTCAAATAATCTTTTCTCTCATCATCTTGATTTCCTTTCAAGGTGTACTTTCTCTCAAATCCTGTCAAGATGCTAAAAGCATAGTTTTCAAATACATTATTTGTATTTATTTGTCCTGTTAGTCTGTGTTGTAGGATGATTGTTTTTTAAAAAAGTATTCCTTACATAAAGTTCTTTTCTTTTGAACCACTGAGACTTGTCAAATGCTGGTGATTTGTCCGTGTTTGCTTACCATTACAGAGAAAAGTCTTTCTCAAGTATGTATACTTTCAGTGATTTCAGCACAACAAAAGGAACAGCGCTTGCCTGGCATGTGTGAGGCACTGAGTTCCATTCTCAGCATCACAAATAAATAAATAAAGGTCCATCTACAACTAATAAAATATTTTTAAAAAAGAAAAGGGACAGACATTCCAAAGGTGGCAGAGACAGAAGCTGTAATTGGGGGGAGGAGGCGAACAAACTACACTCTTCCTACTTCCAAATTTTGTAGCCTGAGAGTTGCTGCCTCCTGTGTGCCCCAAGGACTGCCCTCACTTCTGGCTCCTCTCTGCCAGGATTGTGAGAGTTGGAGGGGGGGCTCTGAACAAGTCCCCTCCACCTTCCAGGCTGTTCCTTAATTTTTTATTCCTTTATCATTGAAATTAGGGGAAAAAAGGGAGTTAAATAGAGGTTCTCCCATGTCTCATCAAATCTAAACAACAAAACATTATTTATTCACACAAATGAAACTGAATTGGGGAGCCATCACTTTTGCTACAAGACCATGCGATGTTGCAATTAGAATGTGTACCAAAAAAATCAAAGACATCTGTGTACAGTAAGTTTCATTGTTAAGTTTGAGCTTTTCTTTTAAACATATTTGCTTATTTCATCTGTTTCTCATTTGCAGGATTTTCCCACAGCTCTGTCTCCTCTATAGCAAGATGAACTTTTACTGTGGCATAGAGGTGTCCATCATCTCATTTAAACATTTTTCTTCCCACTGAGCTCCAAAGTCTTCCTCAGTGGTTCTGACTTTTTTCTTTCCCAGTGGGGCACATGACCTGAAACCAAAAAGCTCCTCTTCCCAGGTGACTTTCCCATCTACCCAGTGTTTTGTGGGATAACATACAATGTATATCTGTGACTGCTCCTAATTTGGGTTTTCAGCTTCATCTTGGTAATCAATTTAGCATGTTAATAAAAAATCCAGATCTACCTATCTTAAAATATTTTGAAACCATTCATGAAAATGAAATACAGATTTTACCAAGTTAGATTCCATGTTTCACTGCAGGGACTAGAAAATATTCTGCTTTGAGGCTTGTTCTCCTGGGAATTAACTCTAAACCTATTTAATTTCAACTTAATGCCATCATTACTGCTTCAGAAAATTCTACCATCGTATGATTGCACAATATAAGCATGATTGGTGCATGCACAAATCAGGGTCAAGTGGTCTACCCAGTCTATACCCATATAGGGGCCAAGGTTGTACAAACCCGCAAGTATCAGGTATCTGAAAGGGAAACCTATTTAAAAGTCATCATGGAAAGTGGGCTTGAGTAGAAATCACATGGACTTTGGCCTCAATCTTCATCCTCCAATTTCAGCTTCACTGATCCTTAAATTCTCTGATTATGGAGAGAAAATAGCAATTGGTCAGGAGAGGCTACAGAAGAGCTTAAATTAAATATTTCCCCAAATCTCCATTCCATGGTAGTTCTTAAACTTTCTCATTTGCAATCTACTTGTTGGAATCTGCCTTTCCACTGGAAATTGATTTTTAATTGATTCTTTTTCGTTATGTATGACAGTAAAATCCATTTGACATAATTATAAAAGCATGGAATATATCTTGTTCTAATTCAGTCTCCACTTTCTCCTCTTGCCCTTCCCTCTCCCACCCTGTATACTCCTTCCTCTTCTGATCTTTCTGCCATTTACCCATAGTTATTTCTTCAAATTAATTTCTTGTGGATACACACAATGGTGAAATTCACCATGGCTTATTTACATATGTACATAGGCAAATTATGCCAGATTCATTTCACTTAGAAATTGACTTTTTAAAAAATCTGTTCTAATTAGTTCTACATAACAGTAGAATGTATTTTGACACATCATAATACAGGGAGTATAACTTCTCATTCTTATGGTTGTACATGATGTAGAATTACAGTGGTCATGAAATCATATATGCACATAGGGTCATAATGTCTGATTCATTCTGTCATCCTTCCTACCCCTCTACCCATTTGTCAGTACATGGATGCAGCTGGAGAATATCATGCTAAGCAAAATAAGCCAATCCCAAAGAACAAAAGGTGGAATATTTTCTCTGATATGCAGATGCTAATTCACAATAAGTGTGGGGGCTAAAAAAGAATAGAGGTACTTTGGATTAGACAGAAGAAAGTAAAGGGTGGACATTGATTTTAAAAATTATTTTTGTGGGCATTTAATATGTGCCAAGTTCTATCTATCTTAGGATAAGGGTCTTACTCCACTTACCGTAAGACAAATTTATGAGATTATCCCAGTGGAAATGCATGAAGACCATTCCAAGGAGGACACACACACAAGCTATTCAGAGTTCACTATTGCCTGGGAGTCAGCAACCATCTCTTGTGCTTGGCAGGGACTCAAAGGTGAGCACAGGAGTGTGTGTGGTGGGGTGGTTTGAGAGGTAGTTTCAGGCATGCTCTGTCAGCAGGCATTAGGGGGACCAACTAGAGGTGGTGCACATGATGTGATTTGTTTGGGGAGCACACTTGGCTCTTTCTGGATGGTTCTGAGTTGGAAGGAATGGAGCGTGATTGAGGCAGCTGCCAATCATTTCCCATATCCTAACTGTCCTGGGCCAGTTGCTCCAGAGGTTGTGGTTTGATTCCCCAAGCTGGTTGCTGCTGAGGTGGAGAGCAGTTCTCTTGTCAGAACTAAGTATGGCTCTTGGCCTTTTATATATTCATTCTTTCATTACAGATCTGTCCTTACTAGCTGCAATGCTTAAGGCATTGTTACTTAAGACACCTGTGCCTCAGTGTCCTCAGCTGTAATGCAACAATAAAAGACTGACTATGCAATCAGATGATGCCCCTAGAGCCAGTTGCTGCAAACCACCAGGTGACACCAGAGCTTCTCTGTCAGACCCGGCCCCCCAGTGCCTTCCCTTCCCTGGCTGACTGCAGGACCCAGAGCAAATGGCTTCATTCTCTTTGCCTCCCTTTCTTCATCTGGAAGATAAATGGGATAGGGGTGGGGAAACTCTCTTACAGGATTTTAAAAATAAATATAAGAATCAATGAGATAAGGTTTGTAAAGTGCCTGGCACAAGTGTGACCCTCTGAATATTTAATGTTCCATTTTTTTTTTTGAGAGAACAAGAAGGCATTTTGTTGAATATAAGTTGCAGTTGAAAGCCCAGTTGGTAATTGGACATCCTGTCACTAATTTACATTCCCAAATTGTTTTTATTTTCCTTGTTTTTGACAAGGAGATTGGAGAAGTTTATTTGAAAAATATTTCAGGCAGCTTTTCTCTGAGAAGAATAAAGTGTTATGGCTGTACCCGCCTCCTACTAAATATAATAAGACATCTAAAAACTTACACATTATTTCTTCAAATTCCTTTCATTGAAATTATTACAGCTTGAAGTCATTTCTGCTATTTTCCTTATTCTGGCAGCCCCCACAGTGGCATCTGCTTTCTATTTACAGAGCCAAACCTACAGACTGTCAGTCGGTCTGATTAATCAGAGATTGCCATAGTGGGATGGACTCTCTCTTTCTCCTCTCCCCAAACATAACAGTGAATATTTTTTTTTATCCAGCTTATGTCTCCAATAAAGCATTTGGCCTTCACAGTTGGCTTATTTCAGGCCCCATCAGAGACTGATATCTTGCCTGATGATGTTCTGGTTACTGGAGGGGCTCCATGAGTTACTCTGGGGAGTGAATGACCCAAACTAAACTTTGGAGAACCAAAGTGGGAGAGCTGAAATGCAGGTTATTCACCAGGAGCTAGGGCTGAGCTCATAGGGACAAAACACCAGGGAACAAAGGTTGGGTGAGACCCAGTGAGCCATTCAGAGCAAAGTTCTATTTCTGGTTTGCACACATCTACTCTGCAACCTGTGGGTGGGTCCCAGGCTCAGAGCGTACAGTGTCCCCTTCCAGGCTTACCGTGAGCGGTAATAGTGTGCCATTTCCCCAATAACCATCTCACCAAACTGTCAAAGAGCCCATAATTGTAATTTGCCAAAGTCAGATGTATAGATTTAGCTAAGGTATTGTCAAAAGACTATTTGATGTTATAGAGAAGAAGAATGAGATCGGGCCTTGAACCCTCAGCTGCTTTTCACTGAGTGTCATCAGGTCCATCCACCAGCTGGATGAGCCAATGCTAATGGAGACGGGGAGCAGGCTAAGATAAGGGGACTCGGCGTCTGTGCCTGACTGTGAGTCTGAGGCTATACAACTTTTTTTTCTTTTATTAGTGCATTATAGTTATATGTAATAGTTGGGTTCATTTTGACAAAATCACATATGAATGAAATTTAATTTGCTCCATCTCATCCCTGGTTTCCCCATTACTCCCCTCCTCCTATTTTTCCTCTAGTGGTCTTCCTCTCACTCATTTTGTTTATTTATTTATCTATGTTTGGTTGGTGCTTTATAGATATTCATGAAGGTGGAATCATTGTGGTATATTTATATATGCACACAGCATAGTTTCATCTAATCATTCCTTATTTCTTCCTTTTTCCTGTCCCTCTTCCCTCCCTCTTGAAGTCTTTCTTCTACCCACTAATCTTCCCTATATTTTAATGATATCTGATCCCCCCACTTTTATTTCTTCTTATTTTGCTCTAGCTTCTCTATAATGAAGGAAGATACTCAACCCTTTGCTTTCTGAATCTGCTTATTTTATTTAGCATGATGTTCTCCAGTTTCATTCATTTAATGGAAAATGCCATAACTTCATTCTTCTTTATGATTGTGTAAGACCCCATTGTGTATATGTATCACATATTCCTAATCCATCCATCTGCTGATGGGCATCTTGGCTGATTGTGTAATTCGGCTGTTGTGAATCAGTGACTCTATCGGCATAATATGCTGATTTTAATTCTTTTGGATAAATTCCAATGAATGGGATGACTGGATCATATGGTGGTTCCATTTCTAGTTTTCTGAGGAACCTCTATGATGCTTTACAGAGTGGTCATACTAATTTGCAACCCCACCAACAATACATTGTACATCCATTGACTGGCAACGTATACATTGCCAATATTTATTATCGTTTGTGTTCTTGACATCTAACCGAATTGAGGTGAAATCTTAGTGTAGTTTTGATTTACATTTCCCTGATTGCTAGAGAGGGTAAACATTTTTTTCATGTGTTTGTTGGTTATTTATGTTTCTTATTTTGAGAAATACCTGTTTGATTCTTTTCTCCATTTATTGATTGGGTTGTTGTTGTTATTATTAAGCTTTTTGAGTTCTTTATATATTTTGGATATTACTCTCCTGTCAGAGGACCAGCTGGCAAAGATTTTATCCCATTCTGTAGGCTCTCCCTTCATGCTCCTAATCATTCCTTTTTCTGTGCAGAACCTTTTAAATTTGATGCTGTCCCACTTACTGATTCTTGGTTTTATTTCTTGAGCTTTAACAGTCTTTTTAAAGAAGTCGATGCCAGCACCTATATGATGGAGTGTTGAGTCTATGTTTTCTCCTAGCAGTTGCATAGTTTCTGGTCTAATTCCAAAGTCTTTGATTCACTTTGACTTGATTTTTGTGTGGGGTGGGAGATAGAGATCTAATTTTATTCTTCTACATATGGATATCCAGTTTTCCCTGAACTATTTGTTTAAAAGGCTATCTCTTCTCCAAAAATAGACAGTTTTTGGCACCTTTGTCAAGTATCAGATGACTGTAAATATTGAGGTTTGTCTCTGTGTCTTCTATTCATTGGTCTTTATGTTTATTTTGATGCCAACATTATGCTGTTATAAGAGCCGTATAGTATAATTTGAAATAAGTATCGTGAATGCCTCCAGTTTTGCTCTTCTTTCTCTGGTTGCTTTGGCTATGCTGGGTCTCTTGTTCTTCGGAATGAATTTGAGAACTTTTGTTTTCCCGTTCTGTGAAGGATGTCATTGGTATTTTAATGAGGATTGCACTGAATCCAGGCTAGACAACTTTTTGAGATTCTCACAATAAAGAACCCTATGGGTTTGAAAACCTACATGTTATAGAGGAGCAAACAGGTTTGTCAAGGTTGAATGAATTGCCTAAATTTCAACTAACTCACAACGAATTCCTCAAGCTCATGGGGCGTGACAGTATGGCTTGGAGGGAATCACCTGATCAAGCATCAGGAAGAGCAACATTCTTTTTTCTTTTCTGTATATCCAGTCTCTTCCATACCTTTCCTTTAATCCTTACCACAACCCTATAAGGAAAGTGGTTCATTCCAGTTTTATAAGAGTTGGAACTGCAGCCAAGAGGGGTTAATTGACTTCCCCAAGTCATATTGCAATTAAATGAGAAAGAATCTGAAGCCAGATCTGTTGGCTTCCAAAGTAACTGCATCTTTTAATTACATCACATGGAATCAGGAAGTCTGGAAAGTAATATTCACTCTGTTCAAAGCCAAAGGACTTGAACTCTTGGCTACAGTAACTCCCAAGAAGAGGGGCTGGCGTGGGAGAGGGGCTGGCAGACAGCTCTCGTTTGGCCCTTGGTTATATCATCTTTTGCCATTTCTGCTCTGACATTCTCTTTTGCTATTAACTTGTCACATATCATTGCCCTGGTGAGCCTGTTAAGCTCTTGAGCCCAGGATTGTTCTTTAACTTCTCCGGGAACCCTAAATTCATAGGGAAAAAAATCTGTATATATAACAAGATTTTGGTATTGAAATTCAGATGATGATGCATAAAGGGCTGTCCCCATAAGTCCAGTAGGCTGTCCTCCAAGAGAGCTCACAAGGAGAAAATTGGAAAGTTGGGGATTTAGACCATCTCTCAAGCTTGGGGAGCAGACTTAAAAAATCTGGACTGGTGGTCACGCACAAAATGAGATGGGCTTCATTTCTCAGAAGCTGAATCACGTAACCACATTCATGAAGTGAACTTATTGACTTAAATGAGAACTTTCCATTGCAGGTACAAGAATATTGTTGACAAGATTCGCTGTTCCTTGGATAGAATACATATTAACTGAAAATATCCCTTTCTATGTTTCCTCACCAATTCATTCTCATCCTAATGGACTGTGTCGCATCTTGAATGTATTAATGTGGGAATTTCAAACTTTGTTGACCAGGAAGGTATACTTTTCTTTATGATTTTAGTGTAATTTGTATATCCTCCATGGGTCAATTAGGTTTTGATTTTATATTTATTTCTAATGTCAATTTTATTTATAAGTTACTGGTGGAGCATCGAGCTGTAGGTTTTAGGCCCTAACAACACTGACTACTTCTTGTATGAATAAATGAATCAGGTTTTAAATAGATCCCCACCATCCTAATAAAATTATCCTTGAAATTATTATCGGTGACCACAGTGCTGCTAAAACTGTTGGCTAATTTTCAGCCCCAATCTTATTTGACTAAATAGCATTTAACAAAACTGATCGCTCTTTCTCATTTGGTTTCTTCACTTGTTTATTACGTCAATGGTTCCATCTCGTTGGGCCTCTTTTTGATGGTTTCTTCTTTTTCTCACCACATTTTTTTTTTACATTGAGAGCCCCAAAGCTGAGGCTTTGGTTCTGTTCTTTGTGCCACAAAAGGGGGATCTTAGTCTCTTGATTTTAAATATCATATATATGCTAACACTCTCACATTTGAATCTCAGGCCCAGACGTCATTCCTGAATGCAAGGCTCACAAACTCAGTACAAGGAAAATTAAAAAATAGCATGAAATGGGAAAAAAATACCATAATTTATGAGATGCAGAAAATGTAGTGCTTGATGATGTATTTTAATGAAGTTCCTTCATTAAAGATCTCTACTAAGATACGATCTCAAAACTTCTGAAGGGAAAGAAAATGAAAGGAAAGCAGAAGAAAGGAAATGATAAAGATTATAGTTTAATGAACTAGATAACAGAAAAACAATAGAGACAAATCAATGAAACAAAAATTGATTCTTTTTTATTCTAATTTATTATATATGACAGCAGAATGCATTACAATTCATATTATACATATAGAGCACAATTTTTCATCTCTCTGGTTGAGTACAAAGTATATTCAAACCATTCGTGTCTTCACACATGTACCTAGGGTAATGATGTCCACCTCATTCCACCATCTTTTTACCCCCATGCCCTCTCCCTTCCCCTCCCACCCTTCTGCCCTATCTAGAGTTTGTCTGTTTCTCCCATGCTCCCCCTCCCTACCCCACTATGAGTCAGCCTCCTTGTATCAGAAAATATTTGGCATTTGTTTTTTTGGGATTGGCTAATTTCACTTAGCATTAACTTCCCCAACTCCTCCATTTACCTGCAAATGCCATGTTTATTCTTTTTTATTGCTGAGTAATACTCCATTATGTATATATATCACATTTTCTTTATCCATTTATGGACTGAAGGGCATCTAGGTTGGTTCCACAGTTTAGCTATGGTGAATTGTGCTGCTACAAACATTGATGTGGCTGTGTCCCTGTAGTATGCTGTTTTAAGTCCTTTGGGTGTAGACCAAGGAGTGGGATAGCTGGATCAAATGGTAGTTCCATTCCCAGTTTTCCAAGGAATCTCCATACTGCTTTCCATATTGGCTGCACAATTTTTAGTCCCACCAGCAATGTATGAGTGTGCCTTTCCCCCCATATCCTTGCCAACACTTTTTGTTGTTTGTATACTTAATAGTTGCCATTTTGACTGGAGTGAGATGAAATCTTAGTTTTTTAAAATATTTATTTTTTAGTTGTAGTTGAACACAATACCTTTATTTTATTTTTTTATGTGGTGCTGAGGATTGAACCCAGGGCATCTCACATGCTAGGTGAGCGCTCTACTGCTGAGCCACAACCCCAGCCAAAAATCTTAGAGTAATTTTAATTTGCATTTCTCTAATTGCTAGAGATGTTGAACATTTTTTCATATATTTGTTGATTGATTGTGTATCATCTTCTGAGAAGTATCTATTCAGTTTTTTGGTCCATTTATTGATAGAGTTATTTGATTTTTTGGTGTTTAGTTTTTTGAGTTCTTTATATACCCTAGAGATTAGTGCTTTATCATTACCATCAGATAAAGCACTAATCTCTGGGTTATATAAATAACTCAAAATTTGCTCCCATAACGTGAACTCTCAAATTACCTCAATAATTGTTTTTGTTTCTTTTGCTGAGAAGAAGCTTTTTAGTTTGAATCCATCCCATTTAATAATTCTTATTTTTAATTCTCGCACTATAGGAGTCTTATTAAGGAAGTAGGGGCCTAATCTGACATGATGGAGATTTGGGCCTACTTTTTCTTCTATTAGACTTAGGTTTCTGGTTTCTTTCCTAGGTCCTTGAGTTGAGTTGAGTTTTTTGCATGGTAAGAGATAGGGGTTTAATTTAATTTTGTTGCATATGGATTTCCAGTTTTCCCAGCACCTTTTGTTGAAGAGACTATCTTTTATCCAATGTATGTTTTTGGCAACCTTGTCTAATATAACTGTAATTATGTGGTTTAGTCTCTGTGTTCTCAATTCTGTACCATTGGTCTACAGGTCTATTTTGGTGCCAATACCATGCTGTTTTTGTTACATTTGCTCTGTAGTATAGTTTAAGGTCTGGTATAGTGATACCACCTGCCTTTTCTATTTCTATGAAGAATGCCATTGATATTTTGATTGGAATTGCATTAAATATATATAATGCTTTTGGTAGTATGGTCATTATGACACTATTAATTCTGCCTATCCAAAAATAAGGGAAATCTTTCCATCTTCTAAGATCTTCTTTAATTTCTTTCTTTAGTGTTTTGTAGTTTTCATTGCAGAGGGCTTTCACCTCTTTTGTTAGGTTGATTCTCAAGGTATTTTCTTTCTTTCTTTTTTTTAGGCTACTGTAAATGGGGTAGTTTTCCTCATTTCCCTTTCAGAGAATTTATCACTGATATACAGAAATGCCTCTGATTTATGGGTGTTAATTTTATATTCTACTTTGCTGAACTCATTTATTAGTTCTGAAAGTTTTCTGGGAATTTTTTGGGTCTTCTAGGTATAGAATCACATCATCGGTAAATAGTACTAATTTGATTCTTCTTTTCCTATCTGTATCCCTTTAATTTCTTTCATCTATCTAACTGTTGTGGCCAGTGTTTCAAGAACTATGTTAAATAGAAGTGGTGAAAGAGCACATCCCTGTCTTGTTCCAGTTTTTAGAGGGAATGCTTTCAATTTCTCTCCATTTAGAATGATGTTGGCCTGGGGATTATCATAGATAGCTTTTACAATGTTGAGATATGTTCCTGTTATCCCTAGTTTTTCTAGTGTTTTGAACATGAATGTATGCTGTATTTTGTTGAATACTTTTTCTGCATCTATTGAGATGATCACATGATTCTTATCTTTAAGTCTATTAATGTGATAAATTACATTTATTGACTTCCATATGGTGAACCAACCTTGAATCCCTGGGATGAATCCCACTTGGTCGTGGTGGTGTAGTATCTTTGCGATACATTTTTGTATTTGATTTGCCAGAATTTTATTGAAAATTTTTATATCTGTGTTCATTAGAGATATTGCTCTGAAGTTTTCTTTATTTGATGTGTCTTTGCCTGGTTTTGGAATCAGAGTGATATTGCCCTCACAGAATGAGTTTGGAAGTGTTCCATCATTTTCTATTTTACAAAATAATTTAAAGAATATAGGTGTTAGTTCTTCTTTATAGGTCTTGTATCCATCTGGTCCTGTGATTGTTGGTAGGCTTCTGATGGTCTCTTTTATTTCATTGCTTGTAACTGATCTCTTTAAATTGTGCATATCATCCTGGTTCAATTTGGGCAAATCATATGATTCCAGAAATTTGTCGATGCCTTCAATATTTTCTATTTTATTGGAATACAAGTTTTCAAAATAATTTCTAATCATTTTCTGATATTTCTTTTTTCAACATGGATATTAGTAATTTGAGTTATCTCTTTGCTTCTCTTTGTTAGCATGGCTAAGGGTTTGTCAATTTTATTTATTATTTCCAATAACCATCTTTTTCTTTTTTTTATTGGTTGCTCAAAACATTACAAAGCTCATGACATATCATCTTTCATACATTTGACTCAAGTGGGTTATGAACTCCCATTTTTACCCCAAATACAAATTGCAGAATCACATCGGTTACACATTCACATTTTTACATAATGGCATATTAGTGACTGTTGTATTCTGCTACCTTTCCTATCCCCTACTATCCCCCCTCCCCTCCCCTCCCATCTTCCCTCTCTACCTCATCTGCTGTTGTTCAATTCTCTCCCTTGTTCCCCCCCACTTTCCCTTCACAACCTCTTATATATAATTTTGTGTAACATTGAGGGTCTCCTACCATTTCCATTCGATTTCCCTTCTCTCTCCCTTTCTCTCCCCCCACTGGTCTCTGTTTAATGTTAATCTTTTCCTCATGCTCTTCCTCCCTGTTCTGTTCTTAGTTGCTCTCTTTATATCAAAGAAGACATTTGGCATTTGTTTTTTAAGGATTGACTAGCTTCGCTTAGCATAATCTGCTCTAATGCCATCCATTTCCCTGCAAATTCCATGATTTTGTCATTTTTTACTGCTGCGTAATACTCCATTGTGTATAAATCCACATTTTTTTTTATCCATTCATCTATTGAAGGACATCTAGGTTGGTTCCACAGTCTAGGTATTGTGAATTGTGCTGCTATGATCATTGATGTGGCAGTATCCCTATAGTATGCTCTTTTAAGATCCTCAGGGAATAGTCCAAGAAGGGCAATAGCTGGGTCAAATGGTGGATCCATTCCCAGCTTTCCCAGGAATCTCCATACTGCTTTCCACATTGGCCTTACCAATTTGCAGTCCCACCAGCAATATACAAGTGTACCCTTTTCGCCACATCCTCACCAGAACTTATTGTTGTTTGACTTCATAATGGCTGCCAATCTTACTGGAGTAAGATGGTATCTTAGGGTGGTTTTGATTTGCATTTCTCTGACTGCTAGAGATGGTGAGCATTTTTTCATGTACTTGTTGATTGATTGTATGTCCTCCTCTGAGAAGTTTCTGTTCAGGTCCTTGGCCCATTTGTTGATTGGGTTATTTGTTATCTTATTGTTTAATTTTTTTAGTTCTTTGTATATTCTGGAAATTAGGGTTCTATCTGAAGTGTGAGGGGTAAAAATTTGTTCCCAGGATATAGGCTCCCTATTTACCTCTCTTATTGTTTCTCTTGCTGAGAAAAAACTTTTTAGTTTAAGTAAGTCCCATTTGTTTATTCTTGTTATTAACTCTTGTGCTATGGGCGTCCTATTAAGGAATTTGGAGACCGACCCCACAATATGTAGATCATAGCCAACTTTTTCTTCTATCAGATGCCGTGTCTCTGATTTGATATCAAGCTCCTTGATCCATTTTGAGTTAACTTTTGTGCATGGCGAGAGAAAGGGATTCAGTTTCATTTTGTTGCATATGGATTTCCAGTTTTCCCAGAACCATTTGTTGAAGATGCTATCCTTCCTCCATTGCATGCTTTTAGCCCCTTTATCAAATATAGAAAGTTGTAATTTTGTGGATTGGTCACTGTGTCCTCTATTCTGTACCATTGGTCCACCTGCCTGTTTTGGTACCAGTACCACGCTGTTTTTGTTACTATTGCTCTGTAGTATAGTTTGAAATCTGGTATCGCTATACCACCTGATTCACACACTTCCTGCTTAGAGTTGCTTTTGCTATTCTGGGTCTTTTGTTTTTCCATATGAATTTCATGATTGCTTTCTCTATTTCTACAAGAAATGCCATTGGGATTTTGATTGGCATTGCATTAAACCTGTAGAGAACTTTGGGTAATATTGCCATTTTGATGATGTTAGTTCTGCCCATCCAAGAACAGGGTATATTTTTCCATCTTCTAAGATCTTCTTCTATTTCTCTCTTTAGGGTTCTGTAGTTTTCATTGTATAAGTCTTTCACCTCTTTTGTTAGGTTGATTCCCAAGTATCTTATTTTCTTTGAGGATATTGTGAATGGGGTGGTTGTCCTCATGACCAAGTAGGATTCATCCCTGGGATGCAAGGTTGGTTCAATATACGGAAATCAATAAATGTTATTCACCACATCAATAGACTTAAAGATAAGAACCATATGATCATCTCGATAGATGCAGAAAAAGCATTCGACAAAGTACAGCATCCCTTTATGTTCAAAAATTAGAAAAACTAGGGATAACAGGAACTTACCTCAACATTGTAAAAGCTATCTATGCTAAGCCTCAGGCTAGCATCATTCTGAATGGAGAAAAATTGAAGGCATTCCCTCTAAAATCTGGAACAAGACAGGGATGCCCTCTATCACCACTTCTATTCAATTTAGTTCTTGAAATACTAGCCAGAGCAATTAGACAGACAAAAGAAATTAAAGACATAAAAATAGAAAAAGAAGAACTTAAATTATCACTATTTGCAGATTACATGATAATATATCTAACAGACCCAAAAGGGTCTACAAAGAAACTGCTAGAGTTAATAAATGAATTCAGCAAAGTGGCAGGATATAAAATCAACACGCATAAACCAAAGGCATTCCTGTATATCAGCAACTTTTTCTTTCGTCAATTTTTTCAATTGTTTCTTTTGTTTCAATTTCATTGATTCAGCTCTGCTTTTAATTATTTCCTGTCTTCTACTGCTTTGGGTGTTGATTTGTTCTTCTTTTTCTATGGCTTTGAAATGTAGTGTTATGTCATTTATTTGTTGGCTTTTTCTTCTTTTAAGGAATGAACTCCATGCAATAAACTTTCGTCTTAATACTGCCTTCATAGTGTTTCAGGGATTTTGATATGTTGTATCTGGTGTTCTCATTCACCTCTCATTCATTCATCTCATTTTTAATCTCCTCCTTGAAATTGATGTGTTCTAAACTATTGAGAGGAGATTGAGAGAGCTTGGAGACAATATGAGCAAATTCAAAGGAAACTACATTTAATGATCTGGGTTTCCCAGAGAAAGAACTATGAGGTAAGATATATGGATGGACAGACAGACACAGATATGAGATTCAGTATAAGAATTGAGCTTACATGGCCCCATGCTTCTGGAGACTTAGTATTTGCAAGATCTGCAGTTGGCAAGCCAGAATCCCAAGAGAATGGGTGGGATAAGTGCTAGTTCAAGTCTGAATCCAAACTCAGAAGACGAGAGTCCCAGTGTGAAGGTGGTTAGGTAGAGAGCAGACTCTCCTTTCCTCAGCTTTTTTCCTCTCCAGGCCTTAACAGGTTGAAGGAGGCATATCCACATTGAGAAGGGCAATTCCAGTTACTCAATCTACCAATCTAAACGTGAACTTCATCCAAAAACATCCTCCTGGACAAACACAGAATAATATTTAACCAAAATAACTGAGCCCTCAATGACCCAGTCAATTTCACACATGAATTTAAACTTCACTTTGTTTTGTTATTATTGCACTGTAGTATAGTTTAAGGTCTGGTATAGTGATGCTACCTGCTTCACTCTTCCTGCTAAGGATTACTTTGGCTATTCTGGGTCTCTTATTTCTCCAGATGAATTTCATGACTGCTTTTTCTATTTCTATGAGGAATGTCATTGGGATTTTGATGGGAATTGCATTAAATCTGTATAGTGTTTTTGGTAGTATGGTCATTTTGATAATATTAATTCTGCCTATTCAAGAGCAAGGTAGATTGTTCCATCTTCTAAGGTCTTCTTTGACTTCTTTCTTTAGGGTTTTGTAATTTTTATTATATAGATCTTTCATCTCTTTCAGTAAGTTGATTCCCAAGTATTTTTTATGAGGCTATTGTAAATAGGGTAGTGTTCCTCATTTCCCTTTCTGAAGATTTGTCACTGATATACAGAAATACCTATTATTTATGGGTATTGATTTTATATCCTGGTACTTTGCTGAACTCATTTACTAGTTCTAGATGTTTGCTGGTGGAACTTTTAGGGTCTTCTACATATAGAATCATATCATCAGCAATAGTGCCAATTTGAGTTCTTTTCCTGTGTATATCCCTTTAATTTCTTTGACTTGTATAATTACTCTGGCCAGTGTTTCAAGAACTATGTTAAATAGAAGTGGTGAAAGAGGGCATCCCTGTCTTGTTCCAGTTTTCAGAGGGATTGCTTTCAGTTTTTCTCCATTTAGAAAGATGTTGGCCTGGGGCTTAGCATAGATAGCCTTTATAATGTTGAGATATGTTCCTGTTATCCCTAATTTTTCTAGTGTTTTGAACATAAAGGGGTGCTATATTTTGTCAAATGCTTTTTCTACATCTCTTGAAATAATCATATAATTCTTATCTTTAAGTCTATTGATGTGATTAATTACACTTATTGATTTCCATATGTTGAAACAACCTTGTATCCATGGGATGAATCCCACTTGATTGTGGTGTATGATCTTTTTGATATGTTTTTGTATTTGGTTTGCCAGAATTTTATTGAGAATTTTTGCATCTATATTCATTAGAGATATTAGTCTAAAGTTTTCTTTCTTTCTTTCTTTCTTTTTTTTTTTTTTTTTGATGTGTCTTTGCCTGGTTTTGGAATCAGGGTGATATTGGCCTCACACCAAAACAGACTGGTAGACCAATGGTACAGAATAGAGGACACAGAGACTAACCCACAAAATTACAATTATCTTATATTAGAAAAAGGCACTAAAAACATGCATTGGAGAAAAGATAGTCTCTTCAACAAATGGAGCTGGGAAAACTATAAATCCATATGCAACAAAATGAAATTAAACTCCTATCTCTCACCTGTACAAAACTCAACTCAAAATGGATCAAGGACTTAGGAATAAAACCATAGATCCTGCGTCTAATATAAGAAAAAGTAGATCCTAATCTCCATCATGTGGGATTAGTCCCTAACTTCCTTAATAAGACTTCTTTGGCTCAAGAATTAAAATCAAGAATCAATAAATGGGATCAACTCAGACTAAAAAGTTTCTTCTCAGCAAAAGAAACAATCTGTGGGTGAATAGAGAGCCTACATCTTGGGAGCAAATGTTTACCCCTCACACATCAGATAGAGCAATAATCTCTAGGGAATATAAAGAGCTCAGAAAACTAAACATGAAAAAAAAAACCCAACCAAATAACTCAATCGATAAATGGGCCAAGGAACTGAACAAACACTTCTTAGAAGATAATATATAATTAATCAACAAATATATGAAAAAATATTCATCATCGCTAGCAATTAGAGAAATGCAAATCAAAACCACTCTAAGATTTCATCTCACTCCAGTCAGAATGGCAGCTATTATGAATACAAACAACAATAAGTGTTGGCGAGGATGTGGGGGAAAAGGCACACTCATACATTGCTGGTGGGATTGCAAATTGGTGCAGCCAATATAGAAAGCAGTATGGAGATTCCTTGGAAAACTGGGGATGGAACCACCATTTGACCCAGCTATCCCACTCCTTGGTCTATACCCAAAGAACTTAAATTCAGCATACTACAGGGACATAGTCACATCAATGTTTGTAGCAGCAGAATTCACCATAGCTTAACTGTGGGACCAGCCTAGATGCCCTTAAATACATGAATGGACAAAATAAATGTGGCATATATACACAATGGAATATTACTCAGCAATAAAAGAGAATAAAATCATGGCATTTACAGGTAAATTGATGGAGTTAGAGAAGATAATGCTAAGTGAAGTTAGCCAATCCCTCCAAAAAACAAATGCCAAATGCTTTCTCTTATATAAGGAGGCTGATTCATAGTTGGATAGGGAGAAGGAGCATGGGAGAAATAGACAAACTCTAGATAGGGCAGAGGGGTAGGAAGGGAAGGGAGGGAGCATGGGGTTAGAAATGATGGTGGAATGTGATGATCATTATTATCCAAAGTTCATGTATGAAAACATGAATTGGTGTGTATATACTTTGTATACAACCAGAGACATGAAAAATTGTGTTCTTTATGTGTAATAAGAATTGTAATGCTGTCATATATAAATAAAAAATAATTAAAAATAAAAGAAAAAAATTAAAATTCACTCTAAGTTTTTTTTAAAAGAGCAACTAAGTTATTAATTTCACAGAAAACCAACAGTTGTGCATATTCTACATGGTTCAGCTGAGTATTCTCAGCTTATATAATTATAATGTCAACATTAAATATTCAATTAATCAAAATTTTGACATAGGATAACTGGAATGTGAGAGGGAAGGAAGAGAGAGAGAGAGAGAGAGAGAGAGAGAGAGAGAGAGAGAGAGAGAGAGAGGAGATAATGGTGAGAGGAAGAGTGAAAGAGTACTAAATGCTCACCTTCCTTCCACTGTGGGAAATTATCTTAGGCTGCCTAATACTGAAAAAGTATAAGTGTGCTAAAATAAGTATGTTAAATATTGAAGGAATGTGAAAAACAAGAAAAATAGTATAAAAAGTTACAAAAGGTAGCCTCTTGGAAATAAAATCTTGAGATTGTGATGGGGAACAAAAAAATTGTTTTTTATTTTGTTTTGATTTTGGGTTTTGAGTTTGGTGAAACTATTTGAGTGGATATATGCATGTGTAACTTTGATAAAAAGAAAAGTTGATTTAAGAAATAAATGGTGCCTAAGTCTTTGATTCACTTTGAGTTGAGTTTTGTGCAGGGTGAGATAGGGGTTTCATTTCATTTTGTTCCATGTGGATTTCCAGTTTTCCCAGCATCATTTGTTGAAGAGGCTATCTTTTCTTCAGTGAATATTTTTGGTGCCTTTGTCTAGTATGAGATAATTGTATTTATGTGGATTTGTCTCTGTGTCTTCTATTCTGTACCATTGGTCTGTGTATTCATTTTGGTGCCAATACCATGCTGTTTTTGTTACTATGGATATGTAGTGTAGAAAAGAGACCCTATGCCTAACAGAAGGAAAAGTAGGCCCAAATATTCACCATGTCAGCTTAAGATCTGACATCCTTAACAAGAGTACTAAAGCACAAAAAGTAAAATCAAGAATCAATTAATAGGATGGACTCAAACTAAAAAGCTTCTTCTCACCAAAGGAAACAATCAATAATGTGAAGAGAGAGCCTATAGAATGGGAGAAAATCTTTGCCACATGCCCCTTAGATAGAGCACTAATCTACAGGATATATAAAGAACTCAAAAAAACTCAACACCAAAAAAACAAATAATCCAATCAATAAATGGACAAAGGAACTGAACAGATGCTTCACGGAAGAAAAAATATAATCAATCAACAAATATATGAAAAACATGTTCAATATCTCTAGCAATTGGTATAAACACTATGGGAAGCAGTACGGAGATTCCTCAGAAAACTTCGAATGGAACTATTATTTGACCTGGCTATCCCACTCTTCATGTTAAACCCAAAGGACTTAAAATCAGTATATTACAGTGATGCAGCCACATCAATGTTTATAGCAGCTCAACTCACAGTAGCCAAACTATGGAATCAACC
This sequence comes from Callospermophilus lateralis, assembly GCF_048772815.1. Taxonomy (NCBI): domain Eukaryota; kingdom Metazoa; phylum Chordata; class Mammalia; order Rodentia; family Sciuridae; genus Callospermophilus; species Callospermophilus lateralis. Next base: position 92,314,380 of record NC_135305.1, read on the forward strand.
TAGATGCCCTTCAACAAATGAATGCATAAAGAAAATGTGGTATATATACACAGTGGAATATTACACAGCCTAAGGAAGAATGAAATTATGGTATTTGCAGGTAAATGGATGGAGCTAGAGAATATCATGCTAAGCAATATAAGCCACTCCCAATAAAACAAAAGCCAGAATATTTTCTCTGACATGTGGAAGCTAATTTATAATAAGTGGGTGGGAGCACTAGGGAAAAATAGAAGTAATTTGGATTAGAAAGTGGGGAGTGAAAGGAGGGGAGTGGGTGTTGATGTAGGAAGGATAGAAGAATCAATAGGATATTATTACTCTAAGTACATATGTGATTACATGATTTGTGTGATTCTACATCCTCTACAACCTTCTGGAGAATTATACTCCTTTTGTGTATGATATGTCAAAATGCATTCCACTGTCATGTATATATAAAAAATGTATGGTATTTGGACCTGGAGAAGATCAATGACAATATCCTATTTTCCCTGGTTATTTATTGCTCTGTATGGACTGCAAAGTTGATTAGGGGAGACAATTCTTTCTGCATGTGGTCACACAAGTATGATGCGTGTATGCACACATGCACACGTATATTCATGGGTATGCAGAGATGTACTTGTTCGTTTACGTGTGCTGAAATGAAAGGAGATACATTTATCCATATTAATGTAGGCTGGCTTACAAGCAGCAGGAGAGTCAATAATGTGGTGCTTATAAGAAAAGATAAGGGACAGTTTAAAGTGATTGAATTTATTAAACAAACCATAAGCAGACAGACATTACTTTTTTCTTTAAATCTCACTAAATAGTTCTTCTTGAAAATGTATAGGCACTCCCTAGATGAAATAATTGAGGATATGGAAATGACTATTGCTTTTTGATTTGTATTCATTTTCGATTAAAATCTGATAATCATCATTGTTTAAAACAATCTATTATTCATTAAGAAACTTATGGATGCAATTAACAAGTTCTTGATAGTTTCTGGCGGGGGGAATCACTGAAAGAAGCATAGAAGGAAGTAAATCTTTAAATGCTGTCTGATTTCTTAAAAAGAAGATTTGTATTCAAAACATATAAATTTGGTCTATTAAAAATTAACAACTGTTTTAGAAAGATTTGTGCAGTAGTTGAGCACTGGAGACTTGCATGCTCCCAGAAGGAAACAAGCTCTGTCAAGATACAATTCTGCAGTGGAAAATATGCACCTGATTCTAACCCTGGAATCACAGCTTGCCCTGCCCGCTAGCAACCATCTAGCTTAGAGAATTTGTATTATAATTCTTGGAGAAATGGTTTAGTTTAGACTGGATAGAGATTAGCAGGGGCTACTTGAGGACATCTGGACCCACCCACTAGTGAAAACCAGTGTTTGGCAATTTCCCCTTGGTGGTGTCCTCAGGTGTCCATCTGCATTTATTTGTCCTGTTCTCCATCCCTCCTCTTCTGGTGAAAAAGAAAAAAGACAACAACAACAACAACAACATAAAAAAAAACCCTCCTTGACAATTGAAGAATGCATTCCATGAATTGGGAAGTCTGATTTCCCCAACTCCTTATCCCTGTTGAGAAAGAAAACATTAGGAGTTTAGGAACTAGGAACACGGGAGAGCCAGTATGGCATGGGGATTCATTCTCGGGACTTTGCCTACGTAAGTTACAGAGATAGATGGCATCCTATTTCCTTCTTGAAGCTCATGTTAGCACATATGAAATTCTGATATGACTTTAGTCTAAGGTCTCTTTACCACTTCCTGTGTTCCTGCTAGCCTACCACGAGTGTTTTCACACTCTGATCATCAGAATCACTCAAAGAGCTTGAAAAAGAACACAAACTGAACCTGAAGATTTTGAAATTATATATCAAAAATGGTTTTTAACAGAAGTTACCCACTTAGTTTTTCAGATCAAGCAAATTTGGAATCCGCTAGCCTGCCTACATTATGGAACTCACTGGTTAAACCTTTGATCAAATGATTAATTCTCTGATCACCTCAGAGTGGCAGACGTTGGACAGAGTCCTTGTGGTATTTTGCAGCATCCACCTGTTTGCTTTGAAGAGCCTGCTGCTTTCCAAAGAGAGCAGGAGAAACTCTACTTCCCACTCCTCAGAGAAGGCTGATATCAGGACAATCAGTGATGGTGTAGAACAGAGATGCTCCAATTATAAAGTAGAGAGGCCACATCCTGCAGAAGAACCCACTTGAGAACAAAAATGATCAGTGGCCAATGCTTGGCAGGGCATATTTGAGTGGCATACAATCTTTGTATCGCTGAAAATGGATCTAACTCAAGTGAATAGTGAACTAGTTCACAAGCTTAGGATGAAGGATCCTGTTTCAAAACAGAGCCATGTCAAGACAGATGAACCCAGAGTGAGAACAGAACAGGACCTCCCAAAACCAGCAGCAGATGATGGACAATCAGGACAGACCAGAGAACCAGACCAGAAAGGAGAGTCCTCTCTTTGCTAAATGGGGAGTCAGCCTCCAAGGTAGCCACCAATGATCCCAGCCTCTGGGTATTTGCATAGAGATGTAGTAGTCCCTTCCCACACTGTGCCCCGTTGGTCTGTGGGACCAATAGCATGTGATACAAATGATATATGCCCCTATGACATTTGGTCACAGAAGACTGCAGTCTGCCTTGGGTGTCTTCTCATTTGTCTGTGTTCTCCCCCTTGGATTACTTGCTCCACAGGAAGCTGTGTTGTGAGCAGTCCTATGGCAAGGCTCACACCAGAGGAACTGACAGCTTCTGCCAGTAGCCACCTGAGTGTATTTGCACCTGGGTCCTTAAGCCTCAGTCAATTCTTTAGCAACTCTAGCCCCAACTGACAGCTCGACTGAAACCTCACGTGCCACCCTCTAGCTCAGGCAGTCCTGGATCCCAACTCATCAGAAACCCTGTGATAACCAATGGTCATTATTTCCACCTGCTAAGCTTTGGAGTCATTTATTACAAGGCAATACATAACCAATGCACCATGCCAACTTCACAGTGTGGAGGTCTGTACATTTCTTGTCAGAGACCACCACATCTTCAGAACTTGCAATCTATTGATGCTTTCATTGTCTTAGTGTGCCATGTATATTCCAGAATGTTGGTCAGTAATTCTTAACTAGTTGTCACTGTCATTCATTTATTCCACTAATATTTAATCACCTACTATACCAGCTCCTGATTCAGGCTCCATGAATACAGCAGTGAACAAGTGACAAAGTCCCTCTCCCATGCAGGGTTCATTTTATTGGTGACAGACCACAAAAGGGAAATTGATGTTTTAAAAGGTAATTGCATTTAGTGATAATGTCAGTGGAAGGTGATCTGAAGACACTGGCGATCTGAATGAAGGTAACTAGCTGCATAACTGGGATGTGGTAACATCTCTTGATAGGGTGGTCCAGAAGGTTCCTGGAGGAATGGCATTTGAGCTGAGGTCTGAAAGGTGAGAAAGAGCCAGGCATGGGAAGGGTTTGGGAGAAGAAGATAAGACTGTTTTCATCAGCTCTTTTCACTGCTATGACTAAAAGACCCGACTATATCAATCATAGAGGAGGAGATGTTTATTTAAGGGCTTACAGTTTCAGAGGTCTCAGTCCATAGAAGGCCAGCTCCATTCCTCAGGGCTTGAGATGAGGCAGAACATCACGGTGGAAGAGTGTGGCAGAGTGTGTGTGGTGGGGAGTGGCTCACATGTTGATCAGGAAGCAGAGAGAAGGACTCCACACTCCAGATCCAAAATAGACACTCCAAAGTCACACTCCCAATGCCTACCTCTTCCAGCCACTCCCTACCCACCTTCAGTTACCACTCAGTTAATCCCCATGAGGGGATCAATCCACTGATTGAGTTGACTCTTATAACCCAATCATTTCTCCTCTAAACTTTCTTGCATGGTCTCACACATGAGCTCTTGGTGACACCTCACATCCAAACCATAACGAAGATAGAACACAGCTAGAGCAAGGTACTAAGGTGGCAAAGTGGACCAGAAGGAAATACTTTCCATAAGGAGCTCCTATCTGAACTCTGGCTCCTACCTGATTAAGGCTCCTAAGATGTTGGTGCCCAGAAAAGCAGCTATCCCGTCATTGTGCTGCTAATTCCAGATTCTGTTCACCTAACATCCCTCTTTTTGAACAGCAATTGAAAACACTCTTGTTATTTCATTGAGATTCGTTTCATGGGATAGATCCTTACCCACGCTAACCTGTTCCTTAACTCTTTTACACATCGCAGTTTTTAAACAATCTTTTCTTATATTCTTAGCTTCTTATCCACTGCTTCCTCCTAAACTTTGAGAGGATCACATATTTTGTCACGTCTTCCTGGGCTGTTCTCTTTTCCAGCCTCTGGGGAAACTATCCCACAGGGCTCAGTCTTAGTGTGAACACCTTCTGTGTAAATTCAGCAGTGAGTCTTGCCATACTTCTTAATGAAGAGTGCTCTGAAGTTTCTCAGACAGAGCTGCCCACCACTGTGAAATGCAGGTACTGCCCTTTGTGAGGGCACTAGACCCTCTGATGTACTGTCTAGCTGTTCTGAGCACCCATGAATCAGTCCTTCTTTAACAATTTAGTTGTGCAATTTAGCTTGTACTTAGCATCAGTTAATTTGGAGGAAATTGGGTTTTGCATTTTTTCAGTGTGATGTAGTATCAGAATTAGTCATCACAGTTAGCTCAATGCCAATTCTGTATATATTGGGTTGAGCTGAGGAAGGTGTTGTGACCCTTGGAGAGAAGCTGGCCTGTGTGCAGAAACCTGTTTCATGTGACAATGCAATGTCATTGCAAATCAGGCTAATTTCTGCTTTCTGCAAAATAAATTATGATGATGCTCAAAGTGTTACCAGATTGGCAATGAAAGAACACTTGGCATCTTCAAGAAGAGTTCAGATGGAGAGATAAATCTAACAGAATTTTGTAGAGCCGCCCCGCCCCTATTGTTCCTTACTCCTGCCTGAACTGGTTATAAACTAACTGAATACAATCATGAAGTGTGGTTTCTACTTAGCTGAAAAGACAGAGATTAATGAGTCTAAACTGATTGTCACAAATGAGGATGATGTACAAGTTGGAAAGAAATTAAAGTTACAACAAAGAACTCCAGTTGAAACAGCTCTGACTCATGTTCCTTGAAAGACTAACAGAGAAGAGCCTGCCGATTGTGGGGTGTTGGCAAATCATATGACTTGCCCCTTTGTTCTGTTTACATTCACCATATCTCTAAGACATCGTGTACCCCTCCTGACAGGGTCATAATGGATGTTTATTCACCATTTAGCATGGAGCTGAAAAGTAGAAAACATTTCAATGTCAAACACAATCTCGTGACCCTGGGGGAGGGAAAGTTTTCTTAAGCACAATATTTCAAAAAATCACTAACCATAAAGGAAAACATTGGTAAACTTGATCGAATTCAATGAAGTCTGATTTTATTTGTGAAAACTTCAAAAATAAGGAAAATGGATCTATGGAGTTAGAGGTGGTTGTAGTGGGAGGGTGGGCAGGGACTGGGAAAGGAATGGGGGGCTTTGGAGATTCTGGAGATGTTCTGTTTCTTGATCTAGGCGTGGGTGACTCACTTGGTGAGAATTCATCAAGGTTTATGTCTATGACTGGCATTTTTTTCTGGATGAATTCTATATTTAAAGGTTTACATTAAAAACTTCCCACAGATGATTGGCTAGCCACAAGAAAGGATGATTCATATAATAAAGTATTATTCAACAATAAAAAGGAGTAAAGTACCTGATATGCTACAATATCAAAGAACCTTGAAATCATTATGCTAAATGAAAGAAGTCAATCACACGAGTTACATATTAAGTGATTCTATTTATATGAAATTTCCAGAATAGGCAAATCCAGAAAGAAAGAAAGCAGATTATTCATTGTCAAGGACTGAAGGGTAGAGAACTAGACAGTGGCTGGTAATGAATACGGGGCTTCTTTTTGGAGTAATGAAAGTATTCTGGAATTAGTGGTGCTATTTGCACATTGTTGTAGATATTCTAAAACCCATAGATTTGTACAGTTTAAAGGATGAATCATATGATGTGTAAATTATATCTCAATTAAAAAAAAATCTTCCCAACATAAGTATATTATATGCAAGACACCACCTTTCAAAAATCATCAAGACTCATGAATTCTTTAGTTTTTCAGTTGACACAGCCTACTTGGATCATTTGAACTGTGTATTCCACCTTGATTTGAGTATCCTGGTCAGGAATCCTCAGCTGTTACACTGAGCACGTCATTGCCATAGAAAGCTTGGTGGACCACAATGAACAGTTTTAAACATTTTAAGCCAAAGTAGTAGACTAAGAGAAGAAGTTTTATGAAGATTAAAGAGCATTAAAGCCCAGTTATTTCTAACAAGTTGTCACTCATGTGCCTATAAAACACATCAGTTACAGAATACTTGTCTCTAATAGGGCATCCATCAGGAAAAAGCTAACATTTGCCTAACGAATGGACATGAATCAAGGTTCTCAAAGTTGTTTATGTTCTTTGACTTAGTAATTAATTCTACTTCTAGAAATCTCTCCTAAAGAGACAATTATTGATGCTCATTCAGACAAATTTAAAGGTGGTGTTTGGTACCAGGCTTTCTCAGTGAAACAAAAGTGCCCAAATGATAAGAGATGAACAAAGAGAAATGGAGGCAGAGGCTTTCTACACTGGAGAGTGGTTCTGGGCACAGAGCTAGGGGAGTTAACCTTTGGGCTTCTAACACAACACTCTCACCCCAGATTCACATACTCCCCAGAGATCAGAGAAGTGTTGATAATGGGATAATATAAAGCCATATATGCCCAAGACACTAGGTGATCCACCAAATTTGTGATTGCAAATTTCCCCTGTATCACCCTTTTCATCTCTGGCTTCCATTTGTCTTTCTTACCTGCTTGCGCAGGCCTTGACCCTGGCTAAAATCCCTGGAGAGAACACTGACCAGCTTTTGGCCTTGACCAATTAAAGTCTGCAGGGGAGCTTTGATCTGGAAACATCTCTAGAAGTGGCATGGGGCTGTGTAAATACATGTTGAAAGTAGGACAATGAAAGTAGTTGGGGTGTTAAAACAAGGACATCCTCATTCACTCGCACCAATGAGTTCTCTGCCAAAGTGTTTGATCTCAATCCTGTAGATGCATTCAAACTAAGAGAGGAGGGGAAAGGTAGAGAAACTGGGCCGCCTTGCCTCTTCTTGATTAGCTTCCAGTTCTTTGAAGAGGAACATGGCAGAGCCAGAACAGGTGCATTTCCATTAGTGGCTCTCCATGGAATTCTAACTTCTGTCCTAAAGTAGCAGGAAACCACGTTAATATTGGAGCCTATGTTCTTGTGTCTTGTTCAGCTTTCTATCCTAGAGTCCAAAGAGATTTCTACATCACAGAAAGACATTCAAAGGGATTGCATAATAACACTTAAAGTCACTTAATTAAAATCTCATTAGAAAAGTGGTACCTGCTTATTATTCAGGTAGTGATACTTGTCCCTATTGCTCTATCTGGCTCTACAAAACAATCATACGTAATAACTTCTGTGTTTGTATATACACAAATGTGTATATGTAGACATGTTTAAATGCAGTAAAGTAATTATTCTTAAACTTTAGTGTAGATCATGTAGTCATCTAGGAAGCTTGTTAACAACACAGATGGGGACTTAAAACAGCATACTACAGTGACGCAACCACATCAATGTTTATAGCAGCACAATTCACAACAGCGAAATTGTGGAACCAGTCTAGATGTCCTTCAATAGATGAGTGGATAAAGAAACTGTGGTATATAAGCCCAGTGGAATATTACTCAGCATTAAAAGAGAATAAAATCATGGCATTCTCAGGTAAATGGATGGAACTGGAGAATATCATGCTAAGTGAAGTAAGCCAATCCCAAAAAAATCAAAGGTCAAATGTTTTATCTGATAAGTGGATGCTGATCCATAATGGGAGTTGGGGAAGCATGGGAGGAATGGAGGAACTTTGGATAGGGCAAAGGGGAGAGAGGGAAAGGAGGATAATAGGGTAGGAAAGATGGTAGAATGAGATGAATATCATTACCCGAGGTATATGTATGAAGACACGAATGGTGTGAGTCTACTTTGTGTACCACCGGAGACGTGAAAAATTGTGCTCCATATGTATACTATGAATTGAAATGCATTTTTCTGTCATGCATAATGAATTAGAACTAATTAATTAATTTTTTAAAATGTAAGTGGAATTCAAATGATTTTGACAAACAGAATGATGCAGGTGATCTGCAGACCAGTCTCCAAAGTGGCCTCCAATAGTCCCTCTATAATTGGCAGAGTATGTCAGATACAATGAAGTGGGACTTCCACAGCAAGATCATGAAAGTCATTTAAACTTCTACCTGGTGTTCTCACCTTTTCTGGAGGGAGTCAACTGCTGTGCCCTGAGGACACAGGAGTCCTGTGGAGAGATTGCTGTGGCAAGGAACTGAGGCCTCCAGCCAGGGGCAGCTTACTCATGGGAGTGAGCCACATGGGAAGCAGGTCCTTGGCTCCAGTCAGGCTGGCAGAGGCAGCCTCAGCCATGGGCTCAACTGAAGCCCCATGAGGGACCCTCAGCCACACAGCCCAGCTCAGCCCTCCTGCATTCCTACCCACAGAAACGGTGTGAAAGGATAAATGTTGATCACTTTAAGTTGATTACACTGTTTTGTGGTAATTCGAGAGACAGCAATAGATGACTAACATACACTGCTAATAAAGTATACTATTGATCCCATCAGTTACTCTTTAAAAACAGTTCCATACACCAGTTCCATACACTTTGGTGTGTGTGTGTACACATACTTTGGCATATATATATATATATATATACACACACACACACACACACACACACACACATACATACACCTTACACCTTCTGGTCACTACCAGAAGGAGGATGGGAGACTCTGGCTCTGCAGACATCTTGTTTTAGAACACTTGGCCTCTGTAAAAAAAAAAAAAAAAAAAAATATATATATATATATATATATATATATATATATATATATATATATATATATATAGTGAAGAGATGATATTTGGTGACAAATTAATGTTCAGTATTATAATATTAATCTCCAATATAATAAAAGTTTCTACAGACAAAATTATTTTACTTCCAAATATACATTAATGCCTTACGAAAGGATCTTTTTTGCTTCTATTTAATAATACTATAGTTCTGTATGCAAAGTTAAGCATAGATCTCTTAGAGGTACTTTTATTTAGTTTTTAATTGAATTTTTTTCTATTTAATTAAGAGGTCCAGCAATTGAATCCAGGATCTTACTTACATGGTAAATAAGTGTTCTACCACTGAGCCACATCCTGAGTCCTGGGTACTTTTTTACATGTCAGGGACAGGGCCAAGTGTATCTATAAAAGTTATTCACTAGGTATTGCCAACCATCATGCTATGAAAATTACTAATCTGCAATCCTTAGTGCCCTTCATTAGCAAAGTATCATTCCTATTTTACAGAGGAGAGGACTGATTCAGAGAGATGGATTAAACACCTACATACCTTTCAGTTAATAAGAGGAAGAGTCAGAAATGTGATTTTCAAAGTATCAGACTCATTTTTTGTTACTGACTTTGATTTACTACTCTGGGTTGGAATGGGGATAGGTGCATCTGCACTAGAATGTTCCTTATAGGAATAGCATTCAGACAGTCAACAACTATTTTGAATGTTCCCTGTGTTCCAGACATGAATGCTAAGAAGTTAGTGGTGGAAAAAAGTGAAGAAGCACGGGCTTTACCTGGAGCATGTACTTTGGTCAGCCAATTAACCAGAATTCATCCTTATTTCAGTGGAAGTCACAGAGGTTAAGAATCCCTTTAATAGCAGATGCCTTATAATTGCAAATAATGAATTCAATAACATAATATGAAGTGTTTTTTAATAGCATACAGGGTACTTGGAAAACATCTAGCCCGACCATCTCATCTTATAGAAAAATCTGAGGTTCTGGTTGAGGGCTGAGAGGGGAAACAACTAATGAAAATGAACTTGAACCTAAATCTCTGTGAGAAACAAGTCCAGAAACTTCTCAAATCCCCTAGGGGCACGAGGTAAAGCCACTCCAATTATCTTGCCTGTTTTGACCCTGGAGTCTGGATGATTGCTCACCTCCAAAGGGTTCTGCACTATGGTTCTCAATCCTGACCTTCAAACCCCCAAAGCCCAGGCTGCTCTGGGACCAATTAACTGAGAATCTCTGGAGGTGGGCTGGGCTTACAGGTGATTCCACAGTGCAGCCAAGTACAAGAACCGTGGACTAAGATCCTGGTGATGGAGTGTCACACGGTCTCGCAGGTTGCTTGTGCTACTTGGCTTCTCACATTCTTTGGGTTTGGATAGTGCCCCCAAATTATTATTCTTCCCAGAATCTCAGGCTATAACTGTCTTTGTAGATTGTTGCCATGTAATTAATTTAACAGGAGGTTAAACTGGAGTAGAGAAGGCCCTGAATCCAATGTGACTTGTGTCATTGGAAGAGGAGACTCAGAGACACAGGCACAAAGGAGGGTGCCCCTTAGGAGTTGTAAATGCATGGAGGAAAGACAGAGGCTGAGATGGGGTCCTGCTGCCTGCTGAGGAATGCCAAGGACGGCTGGTCACTACCAGAAGGAGGATGGGAGACTATGGCTCTGCAGACACCTTTGTTTTAGGACCCTTGGCCTCTGTAAAATGAGAGGAAATAAGTTTGTGTTGAGTTAAGCAATAAAATTTGTGGTGGTTTGTCATGACAGCCCTAGGAAACTATCCACACTCCAACCAACCTGGGGGTCCGCCATATGCCATCTTCCACTTGTGAGGTTCAATTCCAGCAGACCTGGCCTCAGTTCTCCTCTCGGTCCTCCTGTGGCCCCATGCCCTCCCTCACATGGCTTCTCTTCTGTCCACTGTGACTGTCTGGTGCTTTTTCCTTCCATTGTCTCTAGACTGCCCTGGCAGCAAAAACACCTTGTCCCCTCTCCCTGATTAATATTCTTCAACTCTAAAGTGCCCTGATTCTGTACTTGGAAAACATTTCCCATGTCCTACTTTTGGATCTCCAATCTTTCACCCTTTGCCTTCACCCAGGGAGGGACGAGAGGACAGTATTTAGAGCACAGACTTCAGAACCAGGGAGGACTAGTCAATTTCCTGGCTCCATTATTTAGTAGCCATGTGGTCTGTTTTTTTTTTTTTTTTGTTTTTAACTGTTTTGAAAATCTAGGAACTTTTTAAACGTCCATAAACCTTCATTTTTTAGTATATAAGGTGCCTGATAATACATTCCACACGAGGCAGAATCATAAGGATGAAGGAGACGATGTCTGCATTTAGAATGGTGACTTCAACCCATAGTAGGGAATCGAGGACTTCTCCCTAACTCTCCAACTATTCTTTCTGGTCAACCCCAACTTTGCTTTCATATTACCCCTATTAATAGATCCAATTTCCTATTCTTTTGCACCCATGAGATACAGTCTCTTTGAACATGACTACAGCCTATGGAATTTCCTCTCTTGAATTCTTTGGAGTCAGAGAGGAACCCCAAGCTCCTTAAGTGGTGAGGTGGTACTAGCCCTTTAGATGTGCTGTTGGCAGGGGCAGAATTATTGACAGGAAAGGAATTTTGTTCCAGAAGATAAGTATGAACCTGAGCATGTGTGTGTATGTATGTGCACTCTGTTTTAGAATTCATTTCTAAAAATCTATGTTGAGAATATATTGGGGTTATCCAGATAGAGACAGAGTACTCAGCTAAAAGGGGAAAAAATATTTAATTTCTCTGTGTGAAAACTGGGGGAATTTAAAAAAAAAATTTTAATTTTTAAAACCTTCAAAGAAAATGTCAGCCTTACTACATAATAAAAACAAACCCAGCAGTAACAAATGACTAGGAGGAAGAATAGACTTAAAGTAAAAATAAATAAAAAAGAATATTAAAAAGAGGTAAATTAGCCAGGCATGGTGGTACATACCTGTAATCCCAGTGGCTCAGGAGACAGAGGAAGGAAGATTGTGAGTTCAAAGCCAGCCTCAGAAAAAGTGAGGTGGTAAGCACCTCAGTGAGACCCTGACTCTAAATAAAATATGAAAAAGGGCTGGGATGTTCGAGTGCTCCTGAGTTCAATCCCTAGTATCTCCCCATCCCCCCAAAGAGAGATAAAATTATTAAGATAATGGTTGAGAGATGCAGGATACAATCTTAAGGGTAAAACTTTTGAAAAACTTAAAAGAATGGAACAAAACTTTCCAATGAATTAATTTAAAGATTGAAGTAAAAAGAATTTTAGGAAATGAATGATTCAATGATTTTAAAATAATCAATTAAAAATAAAAGCTCAAAACGTAAGGTGGAAACCAAAACAAATTCCAATTTACATAAGATAATGAAAAAGAGAATGCTAAAAATGAAAACATGAATGAATACTTAAAAAGGAAGTCCTGGCTCTAAAACCCAGAAGGTTGAAGATCAAATGGGAAAGTGGTTAAATAAGACTAGATATGGCGCTGGGGTAGAAAGGCATTTTAAAGTTGAGATATTGAAAACAAAAATGTCAATAAGGAATGGCTCGAAAAAACAAGTGCCTTGCTCTTTATGGAGGCAGCAGATTCTTTGGGCTCAAAGGTTCTTCAGGGCTGAGGTCTGAGGTCCTCCAAACTGAACGTGGAGATCACAGATGCAGTCACTCTTCTAGAACGTGAAGCGTTTGATTTGCAAAGCAAAGAAGAAATCAGGAGCTTCCTTCCACTCCCTCCACACTGCCAGAAGTCTTACTGTGAGACCCTGACTTGCCATGTCCCCTGAGGTCTTGCTATGGTTTGGTGTTTTAGTTAGCTTTTGTGCTGCTGTGACTAAAGAACCCGACCAGAACAACCATAAAAGGCAGAAGGTTTGTTTAGGGACTCACGGTTTTAGAGTTCCAAGTCCACAGAAGGCTGGCTTCATTCCTTGGGGCTCCAGGTGTGGCTGAACATCTTGGCAGAAGAGTGTGGTGGAGGATAGCGGCTCACATGATGATCAGCAAGGGGAGGGAGAGGGAGATAGACAGGGAGAGATCTCCACTTGCCAGGTACAAATATATACCCCAAAGCCACACCCCCAAGGCCCACCTCCTCTAGCCCCCCCTCACCTGCTTTCAATTACTACTCAATTAATCCCATCAGGTGACTATTTCATGGCTTGAGTTAAGGCTCTCATAACCAATCATTTCTCTGAACCTTCTTGCATTGTCTCACATGAGCTTTTGTAGGGCACTTCATATGCAAACCATAACATTTGGACACGGTCTGTCTCTCCGAGGTCTATGGCTGAGAACTTGGTCTACAGTGTGCTGGTGTTAAGGTGGTGGAAACTTTTAAGAACTAGGGCCTTGTGGAAGGTGACTAGGTCATAGGGGCTCCACTCTCATGAATGGACTAATGCTGTCCCTAAGGAGTGGGTCAGATCTCACGGGACTGGACTAATTGTAAATAAGTCAGCCTGGTCCTTCCCTTGTTTCTGGCTTCCTATCTCACCATATAATATTTCTCTTTTGTACACACTCCTTCCATGGGTTGCCATCTGCCTTGTTATGGTATAGCCAGAAGGTTCTCATCAGAGGTCAACCAGATCACTGCCTGATCTTAGATGTTGAGTCTCCAAAATGTGAGCTAAAGAAATCTTCTTTTCGTTTAAGTACCAAGCCTCAGGTATTTTGTTACAGCTATAGAAAACATACTTAAGATAAGGTCACCTTCCCAGTTAGAAAAAAATCTGAGTAGACAATGGAGCAGGAATCTTGAATGTTCTAGTGAACAGGCAGAACAAGCGGGCACTGAAAGTCACTGCAGGGAAAACTTGCCTCCTCTCATTGCATGTTTCCTGGAATGCCCCACAGGTGCCTAAACCCCCATCCCCTAAATTAAGTAACCATTTTTCTCCAAGAACTGTTCCTGCAAGCTGACCCCTGCCCATCTCATGTTTCTTCTGGTTAATGTCTTGCATCATCAGACTCATCTATCAAGTAGACAGCCTCTTGGCCTCTTGGGACTGTTCCCATTCCCACATCCCATGGGTCACGAGGTGCTCTCTTCTAACTTCCCAAATCTCCCTTCCATCTTGGTCACCTCTGTACTTTTTCAAGGCTTCACTGAAGTGAAGTAAGTTTGAGGAGAGACATAGGACTGTAACCTGAAGGGTTTTCACTTTCTTATTAGGACGCGAGAGATTTGGGTAAAAGATACTACTTTATGGTGGTATGTTATATCTCAAGAGCAGACCATGCACAGAAGCTGGGGTAAACTGACATTCAGAAAACGGTTGCTAAGCACCAGGCCTAGATGGACAGATGAATCATAGAATGACTTCCATGGCATGGGGCCTGCCCTGTGTTGTCCCACTTGACATGGCTTGATACTCTTTACCGGACACCGTGTCCTCTTCAGCAGTGGAGGCGGACTGGCCAGCTCCTCCACCAGTGGAAGTGGGTCTCCAGAGATCAGCCTTCTCAATGCCCGTCTTGCTTAACATGTGTTTTATTCAAAGACAGGAAGATCTGAGAGACAACGAAAGGCTTTGGGGCCAAGAGGCTTTTTAATAATCCGTGTCAATCCCTCTCTGCCTTTATCCCTCCACAACAGAGCAGAGGCCACACATGCCACGTCTTATTGTTATTAATACAGGAGGATTCAAATCCAGTGACCTCAGGCCAGGGCCCAGGAGTCTTTTCTCTCACTAATCTGATTAGACCTTCAATCTTCTGTTGCTATCTGATTCAGGGCAACACTTGGACGCCACAGCGTTTCCGGGCTCTTGAGAGATGTGTTGGGACTTCCTTTGCATGAAAGCACTTTAGCTTAACACACTGTGAACCTACTGTGTCTCAAGGGGCTTCCAGGGCTGGGAGAAGATGATGTGCCAGCAGAGATTTCTGGTAACACACTCTGACACTGACATCCCTGGGAAAAAATCACTGCTGCTTGTTTAAAAAGCAGCTTCAAGTGGTGTGCCGTGCTGACGGTAATCAGATTTAAAATTAGCCCTAACATGTCTTCATCAAGGGAGGCTTAATTGCAGGGTCCAATCAGTACGCAAAATACACCAATGACAATTTTGCTGATGAAGTAATTCTAAACAAACGGAAAGATTTCAAAGTGGAGAAAAGTCTTCCCAGTGAAATGAGTCAGTTTTTGATATCACATAAACCTGTCTCCCTGTAAGCTGATGTCTTCATGTTCCAGGTTTTCTGATTTATAATTTATATACTTAGTCTTTATAAGATTTACTTACTCCTAACTCCAGGAATTATTACTTTTTTTTTTTTCTGGCCAGGTTAGATAGACTATTGCAGAGCAAGATGCCCTCCTTTTTACCTGCTGTGTGATCGTGGGCAAGTTACTTATCTTATCCGAGCCTCAGTTTCCCCACCTAGAAAACAAGGGAAATAAGTTCTAATTTAAAGGGTTGTTAAAAGGATTCCAATAAATGAGCTTTCATCCATTTTCATTTCCTTTCTCCTTAATCACTCTTTGCTTTAGGGATGTTGCTGCTGACATTTCTGTGATTTACATATAGAATCACTCATATATCTAGTTCAGTGGTCCTCAAAGGGTGTTTGGCAGATCCTGGAGACATTTTGGTTGTCACAATTAGGGGAGAGGGAGAAGTACTACTGGCATCTAAAGTGTAGAGGCCAGGGATGCAGCTAAACATTCTACAAGGTCAGGACAGCCACCACCACAAAGGTGATCCGGGCTTACATGTGATAGGAGTGGAGTCGAGAATCTTGGCCCTAGAAGACAATAAGTTGTTACCCATGAGTTCCTTAAAAGTTAGGTGTGTACCTTGTACATCTTCCTTTCTTGAAGGTTTTAAGGAGGGTTGGTTGGTGGGGGCTGGGGAACATGCAAGTGGGATTGCTGTGAGCTCCGACTACTGAGCATAAGGCGAATGGATCTAAATTCAGCCTCAACTGAGACTCTAAATCCAGTGTCTCTCTCCTCTTTGTTCTTCAAGCTGAAGTCTGTTAACTGTTTGCTAACATCCTGCATCGCCTCATTTCCTTTGGACTTGAAGTATTTCCTTCCAATTTTCCCCATGTGATATGTGGGATTTATGTAATTTTGCTGCTGTTCTCCTGTATTCACATTAGACATTGAGAAATAAACATGGAAAAATTTGGCATGTGAAGGCAAGAGGACCTAGACCTGCCAAGGGTCCAGAACTTGTGAGGCGTTATCTCATGAAGCAAGATGCTGAGCCCTGGAAGATCAAGAGGATCTCTTGATGGGATCCCAAGGAAATCCAGCTAAACTGAGGGTAGTCAAATGAGTTGACTCATTCTCCCTGGCTGATGCCATTGAGTTAGTGATACAAAGGCATATAAATATACAATATATTCTCGATTTTGGATACCAGAGAGGGGAAGATATTAAAATATTAATGATGTTCTCTTCTTGATTGGAAATAATTTTTCCCTCTGGTACATGCTTTTGGATTTTTTCCAAGTTTTCTGAGTGTTTTATATATTAGAAACAATAGACATGATTTTCAAAAAAATCTGAAAAGACATTTTGAATACGTCTGCCTAAACCTCATGTTCTGAGGATTTCTCCTCCTCTGAAAGTCGCAGGTTAGGTGTTGGCAAGCTGCTGCTAAGAGATAAATTGCTCTCCCACCTCCCCAGCTGAGAGTCACGTCTGGGTAACAGCTGCTTCGATAATGACTTTATTTGTTGATAGATGAATTCTTGCTTTACAGATGCTGAAATGACTAGGGCTAAATGAAATTGCATGTATGACTGTTCATCTCTCTCTTCTCCACTCACAGCAGGTGTCAGGAATAGATGGCCCCAAGACAGGGCAGGAGGAACGGTGTAGCATCGCTTTCCTCTTCACAGGGGCAAAGTCAGCCCTGGCACAGGCTCCTGGAGAGCTGCAGGTTTGGAGCTAGAAGCACAGCAGTGCAGCAATACTGTCCCCCAGGTGGGAGGCTGAGTTTGAAGCATGTCCCACACCAGGCCCTCACGCTCTCTTCCTTTGCATGCTGTGGTGATGCCATATCTCTCTTTCCTAAATGCAAACAGTAAAATGCAAAATTCAGTCTTGAGAATGGAATGTTCTCCCTCTTAAAGAGCCACTGGAGATGCTGTAAGGCTGCTGATAAAAAGAACTGTGGATGTTCTTTGTCCCAAGGTGGGACCCACCCGAAGCCAAAAGTCCTGCATAGTACTTTGGAACGACAACAACCACTTACATATTTTTAAATCTAAGCTTCTCAAAAAGCTACCCTGACAGCTTTCAGAGGCAACAATGGTCTCAAAGAGAATGTAGAAGCACCTGAAGAAATTAGCCAAGAGCAGATATAAACCAGAGAGAAGGACCAGGAAAAAGAAGAGTTGGGGAAACCCAGGATAATCAAGGTTTGTAGGGAATATTGAGAACAGTGAGAAACTTATCGTATAATTTATGACCAGGATAAAATGCTATGGGAGCCCAGGGTCCACCCAGGGATTGCAGGCTTTCAAGCAAGCTGAGGTATGGCACATAGCTCAGAGGGCTGGAAGGCAATGTGTAAGAAATAAGGGGTTCCAGTAGCCAAAACAGGTGGTCTGTATCCCCTATGCAAGACTGAAATAGGAAACTCAAGCTTAGGATGAAAGAGAATGAATGGCATAATCATCGATAGGTAAAAGTCTACCTCAAACGGTCTTTACGAGCATAGTAGTGTCTACGGCGTCAGAGAAAGCCCGACAATTCCCGATTCAATCCTTTCTTTACTGGGTGAACCTTGGGAAGTTAACTAAATTTTCTGAGATTTTGACTTTTCAACTGGGAAATAGGTAACCATACCACCTGTCTTGGGTGGGGGTGGGGGTTCTGAAAGGAAAATTGTTGGTCATATACGCCCTACCTAACATGGCGCCCAGGGAGCTTCTCTTCCTGTGTCTCTGTGTCCTGCCAGCGCCAATTCTCCCGCCAGTGCCAATATTCAATCCTGCTGGCAGGAAACCTCAGCCCAATAAGAACTAATTTCGTAGGCTCTGGAACTGACATCTGGAAGAACTTACCAATAAACAAGTGTGCCCCCCCCATTGTTTTCCTAAGTCCTGCCTCCTATCCTTAGATCTATATAAGCACATAGCCTTTTGTAATAAAGCGGAACTTCTCCAGTGATTTGTCTGGTGTCAGTTCTTCTTTCAAAAATGACATACAGTAACCCCCCCCATCCAGTGGGAACTGTGGCATTGCCTATAAAGTAGGCCTTTTCTCAATAATTAGTAATTATCATGCGCACAATAATGTAGCCCACCCAGATACACAGGCACAATTAGGTAGAAAGGCATTCGTGGATTATTTATGACTTTTTAATGTCCTTTGTTCTTTTTAAAATTTTTATGTCTTTATTATTATTTTATTTATTTATTTTTATGTGCTGCTGAGGATCAAACCGAGTGCCTCACGAACCTTGTGCACTCTTACCACTGAGCTATAAGCCCAGCCCATGTCTGTCCTTTGTTCTTGAAAATTATGTTTATTATTATCAAATTTTGCCAAATCTTTTAGGAGTTGTGGTCCACAATGCTACCTGGTTCCCAAAATGAAACTGAATGAAACAATAAAATGAAAGTGATTGCATTCTTGAGCTTTAATCATGAAAAAAAATACTTTGTAAAATAAGTAGTCTTTTGTTTGTGGGACAGCCTGAACACACTTAGAAAACCATTGGTTTCAAATGATCTATTTTAAGTGGATCATTGTCAAACTGGAATGGAACCATTGGAGGTGAGCAACAAGCTCTGTCACATTGAAAGGGTTGGGGGAAAACTAAAAACAGGAAAAGAGAAAACTCAAAAGATGCATAATAGCTGCCTTCAAGTATTTAAAGGTTTTCAGAAGAAAGATTGAACATATATCTATGTGGCCTGTAAGGGGTGCACATGTAATTGTTCAATGAAAACTACTTAATGGAGCAAGTGTTCTCATATTCTTGTATATATTTTGCGTTAGGGGCATTTTGGTGGTTAGTTGGTCTTTTTTTTTTTTTGTACCAGGGATTGAACTCAGGGGCACTTGACCACTGAGATACCTCCCCAGCCCTATTTTGTATTTTATTTAGAGACAGGGTCTCACTGAGTTGCTCAGTGCCTTGCTTTTGCTGAGGCTGGCTTTGAACTCACAATCATCCTGCCTCAACTTTCCGAGTCACTGGGATTACAGGCGTGCACCACGGCGCCCAGCCACCAGTTAGTCTTTTGACACTATCATTTCCTCACCGGCTTGAGAAGTTTTTGTTCTGGTGGGCAGGTCAGATTAATCATTAAGGTTCTGTTACTAAGACTCTATGAAATCTCATCATCCAAATAGGTGGGAATCTTTATCATTGTCGGAAGGTTTACAAGAATATAGGATGGACAACCTAAGGGTGGGAATAGGGGTGCTACTGCCATAGGCTAAGGGGGGGGTTGGTCAGAGAAGGGGGAGATGAGAAGAGAGATAATGAGATGAGGTCAGAGGTCAAGAAGAGCCAGTCAAGAGGGCCAGCTATGCCTGGTAGAGCAATAGGGCATAGAGAATTGCTAGAGGTAGCAACAAAGCAAGAATCAGGATACATGAGCAATGTGGGAGACCAAGTGGTAGTCCAGGACTGAATATGCTGACACTGGATTTTAAAACACAAAGTGTATTTTTAAAGGCAAGGAATGTTCATTATAGAAATCTGAAACAGAATTTCAATAAGAAACAAGCAACAGCAACAACAACAAAAAAATCCCAGAATTCTACCCAATCAAGAAAAAAAATTAAAAACACCTCAGTGTGTATTCTTCTAAATCCTTTTCTAGGTAGATATAATATGCACATTTGTAAAAATACATGTCTATCTCATACCGTTTGATAATCTGTTTTTTTTTCAGTTAATATCTTTCCTTTGAAGGAAGCATTTCATATTATTTTAAATGTTGTTCATGTGTGTCATGGTGTAAATGGAAACATGGTGTAAATACACATTTTATGTAGCCTGAGGTTTTAAATTTTTATTGTAAACCATAGGCTCCTTTTGCCAAACAGAATTGTACACAGGGGCTTAGTATGTAAGCAGACAGCACAAACCTGAGCCACTCCGTTTGATGAGTAGAATGCACGTCAGTCATATTTTGGAAATTTTTAATATGTGTGACAAAATTTTTCTCCAGAGAGATGTGACAGCCTGTTTCCTTGCCTCTCTACCATCAGTGAACAAGTACCTTAGTTAAAATTTTGTCTTGTGATTTTGATGTGTTTTTAATATCATTCATAACCTTGAACATTTCCTTTGCTTATTGGTTATTCATGATTCTTTGAAAATTTACTATCTTATTTCTTACAGATTGTTCTGCTTTTCTTACTGATGTTTAAGACCATTTCTACATTAAGAGAGATAATCTTCATATAGTCATTTGGAAATTTTATAGATTAAGAAATATCTTGTTTTAATCTGCATTTCTTCAAATTTATGATGGTGAATATTTTTATATATTGTTTAGCACTTTGTATTTACTCACATAAGAATTTAGGTTTTATTGGAAGGTTCTCAGCCATTGTTTCTTTTTTTAAATTAATTTTTTAAGTTTATATATATGACAGCGGAATGCATTGCAATTCTTATTACATACATAGAGCACAATTTTTCATATCTCTGGTTGTTTACAAAGTATATGCATACCAATTCGTGTCTTCATACATATACTTTGGATAATAATGTCCATCACATTCCACCATCATTTCCAACTCCCTTCCCCTCCCACCCCTCTGCCCTATCTAGATATCCTGCATTTTTATTGTTCTCTTCTTCTGGAATCCTTATTGAATTCTCACTTTCATGATGGCTAGCCTTCAGAATTTTTTAAAATCTCTAATTTCTCTGTGTGGCTTTCTTGATAGTTTACTCAGATCTGACTCTCAGCTCATTGATTGTCTCTTTAGTTGTGTTTACCCTGTGTTTAACATGTCCCTGAGCACTTTTTTGCAATGATTATATTTTTAATATTTTATTACTTTTGACATTTTTATTATTACTGGAGTTTCAATTTCTTTTAAGTATATTTGTTTTGTTATGTTCATGTTTTTATTCTATTATGTTGATTTAATTTGTATTTAATCTCTTACTTGTTATAGATTGTTTCCATATGTTGCCTTGCTTTGAATTGTAGTTGTTTTAGTCAGCCTAAAAGACCCAATGAGAGCAATTACAGCAGGAAAGTTTATTTTGCCACTCACGGTTTCGGAGGTCTCAGTCCATAGAGAGGCGGCTCCATTCTTTGGGGCTTGAGGTGAAACAGAACACGTCATGGTGGAAGAGTGTGGAGAATGGAAAGTAGAGGGGGACGTGTCCCCAAGAAGAAAGAGAGAGAGGGGAGGGGAGTCTTCTGAATGAGGACAAAATATATAATGCAAAGGTACATCCCCAATGACCCATCCCCTGTGGCCACACCCTACCTGCCTCCAGTTACCCACTCAGTTAATCTGTATCAGGGGATTAATTCACTGATTGGGCTAAGACTCAGAGCCCAGTCATTTCACTTTAAACCTTGCATTGTTTCACACATGAGCTTTTGGGGGATACTTCATATCTAAACCATAACAGTAACCAGGACTTTTAAATGGTATTTGGTTTTTCTATGGAAATCTCTTGTAGCATGGCTTTATAGAATCATGCCTAGAATTTTTTTTTTTTTTTAGTTGTTGTTACCAGGGATTGAATTCAGGGGTGCTTAACCACTGAGCCACAACCCCAGGCCTTTTTATTTTGAAACAGAGTCTCTATAAGATGCTCAGGGCCTCAATAAACTGCTGAGGCTGGCCTTGAACTTCCAACCTGACTCTGCCTCCTGAGTCCCTGGGATTACAGGTATGTACCACCACACTTGGCTTTAGAATAATTGTTTCGTTTACTTTTGCCGGGAGATCCATCGTTGTGCAGCCTAGGGCCTTGAGTTATATTAGTCTCTAAAGTGGGCATCCTACAACATAAGGAAGCTTTGTAAATTTGAACCTGAAAATCATGATTCATAGGCTCAAGGTATGAAAATTTTAGGCAAATCTTTTTGGATCTAGAGTCTAGTTAGACAGATAAGCTTTAATGTTATTTTCCTGTGCCAGTGGAGAGATATTCTTTTTTCCTCATATAACCTACAACTGAAGGTGTAGTCTTTTAAGGATCCTGGCAATTATGGGAAGACCGGAGTTCCACCTCTCATCCAGTCTGAACATGGGCTGTGTTCTCCACCCAACCTGGATGTAAGAGCCCATAACCCTGTCAAGACGGTGAACATGTTGAAGAGAATATAGTCTTACCTACAAGCCTACTGCCTTGGATTTCAGTTCCCTCCTTATTGCTGGTACTTGTGAATTTTCTTTTCTTTAAGAAAGTTAGGGTTAAATAATTTAAAAACCAGTTTTATTATATCAACATGTTTTTGCTGTATTTAAAATTATTTTTGGAAGAGGATGTATTAGGTACTACTATGAAACCAGAAGTTCTTTATACTTTATTTCTATTTTAGGATCTCAATATTTTCTTTGTGATAAACTGTTATGAACACATTCTTAAGATCCATAAAGAGTATATTCTTTGCATACATTAAAACGTCTATGGAATCCAGTTTAATAATTTTGTTAAAATGTATGTGCTATTATTTAAAGTTGCTGCCTAAAGAATGGTTCTCATTAATTCTCTTGTATGTATAAAAATTTTGGTTTATATTATTTCAGGGCAATTTTATTTGGCATGTAGATGTTCTTGTCAGTCATAGCAAAATGGTAAATTATATCAATTTATATAGATATAAAATATTTTTCTTTCCCATGCCTTTTCATTTTCAGTTTCACTTTGATTACATTTATTTTTTCCTTCCATGTGATCTCCTTTCCTCTTCACCTGCTCCACCTGTACTTGATGTTTCATGGTGTGTGATGCTGCCAGTGTGATGGTGGCGACCTTAAAATGTAAGTCTGCTTATGCCACTCACCCAAGCAAAATGTTAGTGACTCCTGATCAGATGAAGGTTACTCTCCCAACTTTTTGACAGACTATTGAAGGGTTCTTTGCCTTGTTCTCTAAGCTCATCTCTTATTTTCTGCCTCCCATACTCCTCTCTGTTTCAGTCATAGATTTTTGCTTCTATCCCCTTAGAAGGGGTTAATTAGAAAGTACAGTTGGTCCTCTGTATCTGTGGGCTCTGCATCTAAGAATTCAACCAACCATGGATCAAAAACACTTGAAAAAGAAATCATGTCTGTATTGAACATATAGAGCCTTCTATTCTTGTCATTATTTCCTAAACAAGACAGTATAACAACTATCCACACGGCATTGACATTTTACTAGGCATTATAAGTGATCTACAGATGATTGAAAGCTTAGGGAAGGAAGTGCACAGGTTATGCAAAACTGTTAGAGTCTGTAAACAAGTCAGGATGGCGCCTGGCATTTTGCCAGAGAAATGTTAGAGTCTGTAAACACGTCTGGATGGCGCCTGGCAAAATGCCAGAGGGAGTGGTTTGTGAAGTAACTCCACCAAGTCATTAAGTGTGGAGATTCCTTATTGGTTGACTGATGTATCTAGTTTATGCTAATTAAGATAAGCTGTGTGGAATGTATAAATACCACTCCTGTCCTACAATAAACGGCTCCCATTCCTGCTGTATCAACGTACACAAGTTGTTCGTCACCCCCCAGTTATTTTGCTGTAGCCGGACTGCAGCACAAAACTACTGTGCCTTTTATATAGGAGGGATTTGAGCACCCATGGGTCTCACAAACGCCAAGGGACAGTTGTGTTTACGGAGCATCTTAAGTGCTAGTACTGTGCTAAATATACAGTGTAGGAGTGGTAAGAACAACTAGATTTGTTCCTGCTCCCAGGGAACTCACAACTGGTGATAAAGACAGTGAAATATTCCATCAGTTACAACATGGGGTAAGTAGGGGTGACTATGGAGTCCCTCCCTTGATTTTGATGTCCAGGAAATATCTTCCAGGAAAAGGGATGACCAAACTGAGCCTTAAAGGATAGGTGGTGAGTTGAGCATGGCCATGCCCACCAGAAGCCTTCTTTCCTCGGCCCCTGACGGGCGGTTCCTGCTCATCCTGTCAAGTCCTTGGGTCCTTATGTCATACAGACAGAGAGCAGTCACCTTCTGCTCTGTGTGCCAAGTACTGTGCACTGTGGTCCTTTCAGCATTGATCTGTCTGCAGTTCCTTGAAGGCAGTCCATTTCTTATTACTCTTGTGTTCTGGGCACTTTGCCTAGTGCATAGTGAGTGTCCAATGAACGTCCCCTTCTTGCTGATCTGTTGTTCTCTGGCCCCTGTTCTCTCTTTGCTCAGTACCTGTCTTCCAGCCCTGGAGACACCCTGTGCATTTCTGAACATTTCTCTGCTCAGTTCTTTCAGACTTCTCTTCTGATTCCTGATTCTTGAATCCCTTTGTCCCTAAATTCAATCCAGGACTCAAATGTCTCCTTCTCTGGTGCCTTTTTTAAAAAGTTTTTTAATCCCTTGAAGGGCTGAGGGGTAACATCCTTCATTCTGCAAAACAGAACAACAAAGAGCACCTTCTAAGAGACAGCTAAGGAAGGAGGTAAGTGCTTTTAATAGCTTACCTTCTTCAACATTGGGAGTCTAAGAAAGAATTTTTTCTTGTGAGAGAATGAAACTTTAAAAAAAAAAAAAACCTAAGAGCTATATATTCCAATTTACATTCTTATTTACATGGGTTTCCAGGAAGCCCAGATTTAAGTTTAACTCTCAAGTGGAGCAACTATCTTTATATCATGTTTCTCATGGAATTATGGAATTATTTCCCTCCTTTATCTGAGCATGTGCTGGTTATTTTTCTGAAATTCTTTTTAAAGCACTTAACTTGATGTGTTTATTTTACATATATACAGTCAGAAAATATGTAATTACTTAAAAAAAAGATTTAGGGTGTAATTATGCATTCATATGGGGATTATGCCACATACTTCCCTCCTGAATGTATTTTAAATTGTGGTTTTACCGCATTACCTCACATCCTTAATTCAAGAGGCATGTTATGATGCTTAACTGTTCCCTTCTTCTACTCCCTCTCTTATTTTTCTTTTTCCTAAAACAGGCTGAATGGGTTGAAATATCTGGTTTAGTTCAACTGTGCTAAAATCCTATGCTTAAGTCACCCTGGGTCACCAAAGAAAGGCAGAGACTGGAGGAAGGAGTAGGGTCAGGAAGGGAAGGGAGGGGACTTACTTTCTGGGCACTGACAGTTTCCAGGCACCTCATACAGCCCCCTGGAGTAATGAGATTTCCATTTCATAAATGAAATAAGAGGCTCACATGGTTAAATGACTCACCCCAGATGTTATTTGTTCTGTTTGGAGGAATCCAACAAATGCCTACTACCTCATTATCTGATTTCATCATCATTTCCTAAAATCTCCTGCTCCTCCTCTCTTGGGGAATGTAGGTAACAGCCCTGTTATCTCATTCTGCTTATTCACCCCTTCCAGAAGCTCCAGTGCCATCTGCATTGTTCTCCCCAACCCCATCCCCTGCTTAATTACGCCTCTGCTTCCAGCCCATTCTGTTTTTTTAATAACTTTGTCCCCCTTCTTCTTCCCATTGCTGATACCAGAGTCTGGGGCCCCATGGTTCAGGTTTGGGGCTCTTTCAATAATCTCTTTGCTAATGTCTCTGTTTCCAGTTTTCTCCCCCTCTAATCCTTGCCCTCACATGCCTGTTTTGTGATATTTCTGAATGGCGGGTTTGACAACATGACTCCTCTTAATGCACTCTCCTTTTCCCTGAAGTAAAAGTCTCTAGCCAACTCTGTCAGAGTCGTCATGATCTGGGCCATTTTCCTTGCAGGTATCGTGCCCCTTTGCTCTCTCTGTGCATCCTTCACCAGCTACATGGAATGGTTCGTTTCCTGAGTGGCTGCAGAAAACACCAAGCTCTGTTGGTACTCTTTGCTCCTCTTGGAGGGTTCCTCTCTTGCCTGGAAAACATCTTCTCCCTTCTAAGACCTAACTGAATTCTCCACTCCTCTCATTTTCTCTTTACCCCACTTTTGAAAGCGGGGGTCACCACCTCCTTTCCCCTGCTCTCCCTTGAATGTACTTATATAATGCCATCTACCATGCTCGGCTGCAACTTTTTGGTTTGGTATTTGAGTACATGACTTAATTGCCATTTCACCAATTGTACAAATTATGTTCTTGTTGTATTCCTGGTGCCTGAATTTTAAGAATGCTTTTGATCATGCATGTTTTTGTTTCCTTAAAGGTTTATCTTAAATGTAAAAATATTTTTATAACTCAAACAAAATAGATGAGAGTTTTATATGTCACAGGGTTACCAACTTTCATTAT
Source organism: Callospermophilus lateralis (assembly GCF_048772815.1). Lineage (NCBI taxonomy): Eukaryota > Metazoa > Chordata > Mammalia > Rodentia > Sciuridae > Callospermophilus > Callospermophilus lateralis. Next base: position 92,340,796 of record NC_135305.1, read on the forward strand.
TAGTGCAGGTAGGCAGAGCGTGCTTGAATTGACTATTGGAAGATGGTTTAGAATGGACTTGCAAGTAGGTCAAGGAAACATTCAGACTTGTACTTTTTATTCTGCAGTAACCATTAGCTTTCCCTGCTTGTTGGGGTTGGGATATAAGCAGTCCCCGCAAAGCTCCTGTGTTAATGAAGGAATATTCAGAGGTGAAATGATTAGATTTTTGACAGCTGTAACCTTACCAGTTCATCCTAATTTGATAGACTGTCTGGGTGGTAACCGTAGGTAGGGGAGTTGTGGCTAGAGGAGCTGGGTCACTGGGGTATGCCCTGGAAGGTTCATTTTCCCTGTGACCCCTTCCCTTGCCTTCTCTGCTTCCTGGCTGCCATGATTGGAGCAGTGCTCCTCTACCAAGCCCTTCCACCATGATGTTCTGACTTACCTTGGGCCCAGAGCAATGGACTCCGCCAAACACGGACCCCCACTCTAGAACCATGAGCCAAAATAAATTTTCTCTCCTCTAAGTTGTTTTTATTGTTTATTTTGGTCACAGTGACAAAAAGCTGAGACATTGCCCTTAAAATTATTCACAGGGAGCCTGGTGTGGTGGTGCCCACCTGTAATCTCAGCAGCTCCAGAGGCTGAGGCAGGAGGATCACAAGTTCAAAGCCAGCCTCAGCAAAAGCGAGGTGCTAAGCAACTTAGGGAGACCCTGTCTCTAAATAAAATACAAAGTAGGGATGGGGATGTGGGTCAGTGGTTGAGTGCCCTGAGTTCAAGCCCTGGTATTCCCCCCCACCCCCCCCAAAAAGTAGTCACAGGGGTCAAAAGACCCAATTAATTACCCTTCCTCCTTTGAGTTCTGAATGAGAGTAAGATAAGAAGTAAAATATCAGCAGATTCAAATTAAATGATCAGTTTTATTTTTAGGTAAAGCCAAATTGGAGAACATGACTTAGACTTACTGACAAAATCAGGTTTCCTGTTTCATTTCTGCCTTGGATGTGGCTGATTTGCTTGGGATTAGAGAACTGTGGGAAGCAAGAGCTCAACATGAGGAGGTGTGCTCACTGGGTGCAAAAAAAAAAAAAAAAAAAAAAAAAAAAAGCTTTGGGTGCCTCAGGAGAGAAGTTGAGGTGTTCAGATCAGGCAGCAACCCTTCACCTCAAGCAATTCAGTGAGACCCTGTCTCAAAATGAAGGAATAGAGGACAATGTCAACACACTCTTAGGATCACACCAGTCTATAGAAAGGTAGGATTTAACAGTCTTGGGTATATTCCCAAAGGACAAAATCAGCATGTTAGAGATACCTCCACTCCCATATTTATGGTAGCACCAACCACAATAGCAAGTATATGGAATCAACAGAAAGTAGTTAAACTATAAATCTAAAGGGAATCATTGAACTCTGAATTGGGCCTTGGTGGGCAGAAAACAAAAGTAATTTTGACTACTTTAAACTCAGTAACTCAGTGAGGGTTTTTTCTTCTTCTTTTTTCCCTTCCTCTGGAGGTATAAACTAGCATAAACATTCCTCTTACTTTAACACCCTCACCACATTTGCTTGTAAAAATTGTAATTAGCTAAATTCATATAATAATGATTTAAATTAGTATTTCAAGAATTGTATATTATTCATTTAATTTTAAGATAAGGATTGAAATAACTGAGTTCCATAAATATTTTTATTTAAACTGAAATAAACAACTGATGACATAAAAAAATCCATCAACAGATGAACAGGTAAAGAAAATACGGTATATATACACAATGAAATACTATACAGCCATGAAAGTATGAAATTCTGTCATTTGCAGCAACATAGATGGAACTGGAGGACTCACGTTAAGTGAAATAAATCAAGCACAGAGAGACAAACACCATATGATCTCACTCATGTAGAATCTAAAAAAAGTTCTCATTGATGTTGAGAGTACAGGAGTGGTTACCAGAGATTGGGGAGTGTGCAGGAAGGATGGAGAGAGTTTGGTCAATGGCTACAATGTTACAATTAGGCTGGAGGAATAAGTTCTAGTGTTCTACAGCATAGGTGAATATAGTTAGCAAAAATGCATTGGCCATCTCAAGAGAGCTAGAAGAGAGGAATTTTAATGTAATGTGATGATGACCTAAAGAAATGATAAAAGTTTAAGGCAATGGATATTCTAATTACCCTGGACTGTTACCTAATGTGTATACACTACTTAAAATGTCATATTGTATCTCAAATGTGTAACTATGTGTCCAAAAAAAAGGAAAGAAACAGCCCTGAAAGTGTTCCTTTTTATTTAATAAATGAAAGTAGGAATACCAGAAGACCAGGGGAGAGGTCAATTCTTTCCAGCCAGAGTCACAGGCTAAATCATTCTTTTAAACTCAAAGTCAGATATCTTGGTTCAGGGAATTCTCTCTTTTTCATGGATGGGCTCTTAAATGCTCTAAGTAAAAAAATGTTATGACTCTCTTTGTTTTTACCTAATGTTTATTTTATCATGATGTTGGTTAGAACAATGATATTTTCTGATCCGTAGTCAGACGTGTTATCCATTGTACCACTGGCCTAAGCTTAGAACAATATTTTCAACACAGAGGACACATATGTCAATAACGGAAGTTTAATGATAAGAACAGTTGTTGACTTGACACAAGGGTGTGAGTGCTTTGATGGGAAGATTGACCCTGTTTGAATGTCTAGGAATTACAAGGGACTTTTTCCTGCGATTTATGGAGTGCTCTGGACCATGTCATCTCAACCCCAGGTCAGTGTGTAATTGCACATCCTGATGGCAGTGAAGAGCAGTCACCTGGAGGCACCCAAAAGCTTGTGCTGTGAGTTCAGTGGCTTGTGCTGCCTATGCCGAGTTCTGCATGCTTGGGTCAGTCCTTTAAGCTCATGGAGTTCATGATCCAGATGATGTTTCTAGTGGAACTAAATTATGACAATATTAGGCTGTGCTCTGACCTATAATTTATTAATTCACAGTTAGATTTTAGTTCTGACTTACTTTGTGTGGGTTTGTATTCTTTTTTACTGCTAAATATATTCCCTAAAAGTTGGGATCTATTTAATTTGATCCATTCTAAAAGTTATAATAGTAAAGGAAAAAGATTATGGTCAGGAGGCAACAATGTAAAATGGGTAGATCAGATTTTTACACAGCAAGTCTGTTTTTCCCGGTGAGTTAAGATGATCTTCCTAGAAGTAACATCCTTTACCGATGGTCAGCGCCTACAATGCCCTGTCAGTGGAAGAGGGTCCTTTAGACCAGTGCTTCCCAATCTAAAAACACCGGCTCAGAAGGTGTGGGGTGAGGTCCCAGGTTCTGCATTTCTAACAAGCTCCCAGATGATGCCAATGACCAAGGAGACCGAACCCAAGTTACCAAATCAAGACACCAGCTCCCAACTCATCATGATTAATTTTATTCCACAGCATGTTTAAGGGAATGTTATTCTCAGGAGGATGTTTGGGATTAAAATAATTAAAAAAAAACCTGGAAAGTACACACATTTATGTATCTCTTCTTTTCATTAAATATATATCTGTTTGGCAAAAAATGTTAGACTCTTTTGTACAAAAACAAAGCGAAAAAAAAAAAAAACCTTGCAAATTGTAAATACCTGTAATAATTACAACGATGTAAACTTGGATGTCTGACAGCTTGACCATCCCATGGGAAACCTGTGTTGCAGCAGGTTCCCCAGGAGAAGGTGACACCAAACCCTCGGATAGTGACAGCCCGTCACAGAGGCATTTAGGTTTAGTCTATGAGAGATGGAGTGTAACTACTGATTTCATGTGTGCTTTCAGCTAAGAGGCTGGGAGCATGTGTGGAAATGAGGAAGGCAGGTCTGGGCTGGGGCAGGGAAGAGGAAGCCCAAGACTAGCTAGCGCAGAGGGCAGCGGGAGGCTGGTCACGGTCACAGTGCAGATGCGGAGTGGGCGTGGGCTCTGTGGACTGTTTGGGAGAGCCAGTGCTGGCGAGGCTTACTATGAGCATACTGGCGCTGCCCTTGGGACCCAAGAGGACCAGGGCAAGGCCAAGTCAGGAGACGGGGAGAGAGATCTCAAAGCAGATCTCAACTCAAATGAACCTGGTGACATGAGCTGACCCTCCAGAGAAGGGAAAGGAGAGCATGGCGTTTGTCTTCCCATCAGGTAGCTGCGCCATTTCTTCCAGGCACAGGCCATGGGGTATTCATTCCTTGTGGTCTGGGGCTGCTGGCTTTCCTACTCTAGGAAGGAAGGACTTTGCCTGCCAGGGATTAGGATGGAAATGCCCCATGGCTCTCTTGCTAGCAGTGGCTTTTGGCTATTGTCCCACCAGTGAACTGCAGCAATGGGTAGGAATCTAAAGCAGCGAGTCCAGAATCAGATCCAAGGAGGTGGGAGGGGCCAAAAATTGTTGGGGTTAGAGGTGATGCCAAAGAGAGGGTGACCTGCAGCTTCCCTTTACCAAAAGATGATTCCAAAGCACGAGTTATGTTTTCGTTCCTCTCTCCTGTTAGCTAGATTTTCCAGTTTGGGAGGGGGGGGCTTGTCTGGGCCCGGCCACTTCAGTTACAGTCATAGACGAAGTCGTAGTTGCTGGGCTCCTTGGGGATGGGTGGAGGTGCGTCAGGGATCTGGATGTTTTCCAGGTCCAGGAGGCGGAGCTTAATTTCCATGCTGAGCAGGGTGTCCAGGTCATTCCGTGTCAGGTCGCTCATCATGTCTTTCCCAAGCAGCGCATTCAGCCCGTCCGTCCAGATACAGTACTGGCAGGGAAAGGAGGCAATGGTGATCACGACTGCTGGCAATTACCAGAGTAGTGCAAACAGCTAACACCTAGGGAATACCCAACATGGCTAGGCTCTGCCCTAAGAGCTTTCTGCTGCTGCCATTTAATATTTGCTGCCTCTCTACAAATTGGACATTTCTGTTGTCATCTCTATTTTATAAGTTAGAGAGCCGAGGCAGAGAAATTAAGTAAAAGAGTAGTAAGTGGAGTGGGTGGAATTGGAAATCAGGCAACCTGACTTCAGAGTCTTTGCTCTTCCATGTAGAAATGTGTCCCTAGGGAGCAGCAGAGGGTCTGAGTTCTCCACGGTTGTGCAGCATAGTATTGCTAATAACCTACCAGTGCATGCCTGGCTTTAAGGTATGGTGGGATATATATTCCAACACTCCTGGACTCGGCATCATGCCAAGCTTGCTTCTTTCTGGACTCCAATCATCGTTCCTAGTCCACTAGCTAATGTCTGCCTGACCTGATTCCTAGCATGCACAATGTCAGCTCCATTCCACTCTACAAAGATGTTCTTACCTGTGTTTCTCAGTGAAAGGGTAAGGAAACAGCTTTTGGCTGCCCAATGTCTGGTGGCCAACATGGCTAAAATGATTGAGTGATCTCCATGGGAGATGGAAAAGGGGACCATGATACTTGGAGAAGGAGTCAACTTCTGTTGCCAGCATCTCAGAAAACTGCCTGTATTTGGAGGCTGTGCTTCCCTACCAGGCAGGTTGTCCCTGGTCCTACACAGGGCTCTATAAGAGCATTTGCTTTGCTTCCTGCTTCACTGGTCTTTCTTCTACCATACACTCTAGATTCAGTTCTTTCCATGCTTTATTGGGTCAAGTTGCAATTTCAGATCCTGCTTAAGTCTATCCTTGGATTGTGGCTACCTGGGCCACAGAATATTCAAGAATTATAGCCCAGAATATTCAAGCATATCTCAACATAGCATTAAAAGACTGGTGGCATTATATAAGTCTTAAGTCACTGTGATGGGATGGAAATCTGCCATGATACATGCCAATGGCATCGTTTTGGGGGGCTGAAATGCACCCCCTGTGTGAGGAGTGCCGCAGTGAACTGTTGGACTTTGGTTCTGCCTTGGCTATGTGATCTCAGCCAAAGCATTTAACCCATCTAAACATAGGTTTAGTGCTAAGGGATTTCTGGAAGCATTAGTGTCCTCATGAATACCTCAGCCAGATTCTGAACATGTCTAACCATCTGTTTCCTCACAAATAACCTTGATAGAAATAGATACCTAGTTTCTACCCTGGAGATCCTGATTTTTTTGTTCTTAGATGAGGAAATTTTATCTGTAAAAGCTTCCTAGATGATTCTGATGAATATCCACATATGGGTACCACCAAATACCATGCTCTCAAAGTTCACTACCAGCTCTGACACCATTTCATGGGGAATCCCCCAATCCTGCTCCTATACACAACTTTGCCAGCCCTGGCCAGACTCCTGGTGCATATTAACCCAGAGGAACATTTTTTTGAGAAGTGACCTACAAAGAACATTTTATTAAAAATGATGTTGAGGGTCTCCTTCCATTTACATGCAATTTCCCTTCTCCCTCCCTTTCCCTCCCACCTCTCATCCCTGTTTAATGTTAATCTTCTTCTCATGCTCTTCTTCCCTACTCTGTTCTTAGTAACTCTCCTTATGTCAAAGAAGACATTTGGCATTTGTTTTTAAGGGATTGGCTAGCTTCACTTAGCATAATCTGCTCTAATGCCATCCATTTCCCTCCAAATTCTATGATTTTGTCATTTCTTAATGCAGAGTAATACTCCATTGTGTATAAATGCCACATTTTTTTTATCCATTCGTCTATTGAAGGGCATCTAGGTTGGTTCCACAGTCTTGCTATTGTGAATTGTGCTGCTATGAACATGGATGTAGCAGTGTCCCTATAGTGTGCTCTTTTTAGGTCATAGAAATAAATAAGTAGAGGCTAGTATATTATATCTAAAGGTGAAAATTGAAAACATGGAAGAATATTCACGTTATATAGAAATATAAAGTTAAATATCAAAGCAAACATCAATAAGAGTTAAAAGTAGTTACCTCAGAGGAATGGAAACTGAAAGTGGAAAACAATAGGGTTATGAAACTTATGTTTTTCATAAGCCTAACTACTTTTTTACTCTTTAATTTATTTTTTTTTCTCCTTTATTTTTTTATTTTTTTTTTTTATTCAAAACATTACAAAGATTTCGGAATCACATCGGTTACACATCCACATTTTTACATAATACCATAATAGTAACTGTTGTACTCTGCTGCCTTTCCTATCCTCTACTGTCCCCCCTCCCCTCCCCTCCCATCTTCTCTCTCTACCCCATCTACTGTAATTCATTTCTCTTCTTATTCTTTAATTTATATACAAGTATTAATTTGATAAAAATAAAAAATTTAATTAAAAAATACTGTTACTCAAATAAAAAAAAAATGATGTTGAACAATCAATTAGAAATCCTGTAATACTTACTTTGAGTTGGAACTATTAGTATCAACTCATGGTATATTTTATCTAAAAAAAAATCATGACTTCTAGTTTTGTCCCCCAAAAGACCTAAAGATAATGATCAAGTGTTAATAATCACACCTCATGTCCAGGTTCTCATAGCTACCATATCCTATCACAAGTAACCAAGGGTTTAGAGAGAAAAGGCAGGAAAGATGAACCTGGTGTATTTTGTCATAGCAGAATGCAGAACATTATCAAAAACACAGGGTCATGTCATTAGTATCCATAAGCCAACTTGATGGTGTACCTACTTGCCCCAGATAGAATAATTTGGATGCTAACATTGGTAATAACTGCAATATATTGACACAGATATGTTTAAACCCTAAGTTTAGGGTAACCAAATAGTTGACGAGGCCAGTTTCTCTTTCTATATCCCATTAATAAATGAAGACAGAATGACAGAATTGAGATATCAACCTTTGGCAACTCTAGTGGATTCAAAGATCTAGGCAATGACCATCAGTAGCTGCTAACATTCAAAAAAGAAAGACAAGAAGTAGAAAACACTATTGCTACTGCTTAAAAATTGAGCCTGACTTTGGTTGGTCTTCAAAACACCAATTTATAGGCAATATGAGGAAGAGAAGAATATATAAAATGACATTGCAGTCTGTGGAGGGTAGAACAACATCTCCCTGTCAAAGATATCCACATTCTATTCCCTGGACCCTGTGAAAATGTTATGTTATGTGGCACAGGGAATGAAGGTTGCCACTGATGACCTTAAATTAGCAGATTATTGGAAAACTGGATTTTCCACATGTCCAATGTAGTCATATGGGTCCTTAAATTGAGAGAGAGAGGGGAGAGGCAGAGGGACATTGACTACAGAAGAGGAGGCTGATTTGACGAGAGGGCTCAAGCTGTCACTGCTGCAGATGGATGGAGGCCAAGGAATGCAAGAGGCATTCAGAAGTAGGAATGATAATTTGGATTCTCCCCTGAGCCTCCAGAAAGGAATGCAGCCTGCACCATGTTGATGGTACCTCAGGCACATTTGACTTTCAACCTCCGGAATTCTAATATAATATATTTGTGTTGTTTGATACTAACAGTCTGTGGTACTGTATTGCAGTAGCAACAGTAACAAATACACAGAATTATAATCAGCATTATCTTAGACTATTGACAACATTAGAAGAGTAATGACCTGGTATCTTCAATAAGCAGCTTTCAAGGAAGAGAGAAGCACATGCACATTATTGTGAAAGAAGGAGAAACAGAGAGGGACCTAAAGATTCAGAGAGACCTAAAACTTGGCAACCAATTGCAGTGTATGCATCTTAGTTAGATTCTCATTTGAACAAAGTATAAAAGAAAAAAAGAAACATGCAAGTTAGACAACTGTGGGTGTCTGAGAGTTGACTGTGCATGATGATATAAAAACTACAAGAGTCGTTTGGACTGGCAGGAAATTCTGAGCTCAATTCTGGCTCTGTCCCTCTAGTGTAGGGGTTAATGGGAAAGGGTTTCAGGAGAAAGACTGCCAGGGTTCAAATCCTAGCTCTATCACTTACTATTTGAGTGATCTCAAGAAGTGGTTTTTTTTTTTTTTTTAATTTGTTTTTTAGTTGTAGATGAACACAATACCTTTATTTATTTCTTTGTTTGTTTGTTTGCTTATTTATTTATATTTAATGAGGTGCTGAAGAGTGAACTTGGTGTCTCTCATGTGCTAGGCAAGTGCTCTATCACTGAGCTACAACCCCAACCCAAGTTTCTTAACCTCTGTATGCCTCATTTGTCTTTTTTACAAAATAGGGATACTATTAGTTTGTTTCTCGTAGAGTTACATAAGGATTGAGGTGATCCACACATAAAATTATATATCTATACATTAATATCAGTATTTATAATATGTAATAGGGACTGGCACAGGATGAATGAGGCTAGTTATAATTACTATTACCCTTTCTGTTGTTGAGGTCTTCAGTTTGGGAAACCTTTCTCCCCTCATTTGATAAATAATATGTTTAATAGAACTTTCCATTTTATGGAGTGATTGTGAAAATAAGATGAGGTAATCAATATGCAAGTGTTTTGAGGAAGCTATAAGCATTCATAAGCATATGCTACCTCTGTCCTGGTTGCCTCTATAAGAAGTGACAGTAATAAAAATCTAGCAGTTCTAGAGCATATCTTCTTATCTGAAATTAATGTACCTACACAGGGGAAAACAGCCTTGCATTGATTTAAACTACAGCTGACGTTCTACTATTCTGAATAGTTTTCTATAACGTTCTATACATTTTGAATATGGTGGCCTGTGTATAACTACTCTTTTACTTAAAAACAGAAATAGTAGGACACAGTGTCTATTTTCAGAAAGATGAAGACAATGTCTTACCCTTCTGCAAACTAAATGTCAAGTGACACAGAATTATATTTAAGCATCATTCTAAATGCAGGATTTGTGTCTAATCTTTCCTCTTTCTTTGGGATGTACGATTTTATTCAAAAGCTTCAAACCAGTGAAAACCAGATACTAAAGACCTTCCAAATGAGCTACATCTCCTAGGGGAAATGAGGAACAAAAGTCAGATTTCACTAAAATGTTCCCTTCCCTTTCTAAAACCTGTTTATGCAGTGACATGCAAAACAAAAACGTGAATGGTATCGTCTAAAAATAAAATTTTCAAGCATGATGTTGGGTTCCAGTTTACAAGAGAAAAAGTTAAATCAACCATAACTGCTACTTTGTCTTACAAATGCATTTTCCTAGATTTATGCTAAACCTTTTAAATATAGCTGACAGTGTGCTTCAAGAAGAGAAACAAATTATACATATAACAAGATGTCAAAAAGGAATAAAAGCATCTTGGAAATAAAATTCCAACAGCAGAGACAGCCCTAACCCTCTTAAAATAGCTTAAAGAAACTTGGAGAGAACCTACTTCATCAGATGTTTTAAAGAATAGAGACTAGTTTATCTTGGGAAAATCCAGACCCAAAACCTAAACATTCAATGAAAACCAAAGCTCTAGCCAGGGCTGCTTCTTCCTCTGGATTAACAATTATGCCTTTGCTAAGTCTGAAGCATTTGTGCATCCATTTTCTTTACCATTATGCTATAATTTGGACCTTAAATGTACCCTAAAGTCTCATTTGTTAAAGGTTTGGTACCAGCCTGTGGTACTATTGGAAAGTGGTGGAACCTTTGAGAAATGGAGCCTAGTTGAAGGCAGTTAGGCCACTGGGAGTTGCCTTCAAGGGGATATTGGGACCCTGGACCTTTCCCTTTCTCTTGCTTACTTCCCAGTCATCATGAAGTAAGGAGCTTTCTCTTTCAGCTTCCTGCCATGATGTTCTGCTTTGCCAGATGATTCAAAATCATAATAGATTCAACCAACCATAGCCTAAGAGCTCTTGAACCCTGAGCCAAGATAAACCTTTCCTGCTTGTTAAGTTGATGATCTCAAGTATTTTGTCACAGTAATGGAAAGCTGACTAACACACATGAAATATCAATCAAACTACTAAGAAGTTGGACCTGTTATAACTGGCAATTTTTAAAGAGGTTTCTAGTCTACCTCAAGATAATAAGATTCCCTTTTGTTCATGATTATTTCGGGCAGACTTCGAAATGTTTTTCTTCCTTTCCAGTATTTTTCCTTGTGCTGTTTTTCTAGAAACAATATAACATTCTGTAATAATTAACTCCACTGAGACTCTTACCTCATGCTTGTCAGGAGCAATGAAGTTCAGTTGGCAGTTTGAGTCATATAAGATGGAGAAAGCAAGTTCAAGCACCTCCTACAAGAGATCCAAGAAAACACTACATTAAAGAAGATTGGCATTTTCTTTTTACAGTTATAAATGGCTGCAGCTTGAACATGGAGTAGGGCTTGCTGCCTGTCTGGACAAGAGAAGCAGCAACGAAGACAGCAGGAAGAGGGGGCATGCTTTTCAAGGTTTGCAGCATGAATCCTTCTCTCCATTCAGGAGAGATCTGTGGGAACCACTTGATCTCTCATAACAGCCATGTAGTAAGTGATGTCACTACCCTTATATGGGGCAGAGTTTAGAGAGGTTAAGGCCACATGGCTCCAAAGCTGTTGTCTTCTTCTTTCTGCAGTATCTCCCTCCCAGGGAGACACAGCAAACACTAAACTCTCCCACAAGCAGCAGCATGAACGGCTGCTCTACCTTCTATCACCCCCAAACAGACACAGGTCCATAAAGGTCTGACCTCCCCAAAACATAGAGGCTATCTCCAAGGCAACAAGGCTTCTGGGTGAACCCAAATCTCAATGGCTGTCCTTTGCTCTTTGCACTACTGTGGAGCAAATGCACACACAGATTTTATTCACTAGAGGCTGCAGGATATTAAGGAGAAGCATGGGCTCAAGTGACAGACCTGGACTCACTCACTGTGGAGGGCAGAATGCGGACCAGGCCCAGAGTTCCAAAAACCAAATGACACTTTCATTTCACTGCAGCTAAATGACTTTGGCCAAGGTGCTGAGTGTCATGTCTAAAATGTAAGTTTAAAACCACTTTTCTAGGCATGTAATCTACCAATATCAAGCACCATGATCATCCTGCTGGCCTGAGCAGTCAGCAGGGTGGAATCTCTGGAAGATGAGAGTCCTCAGTACATCCCGACACCCCGCGGCTCCAAATCTGGAGGAGAAGGGTCAAGTGTATCCATACCCCTCTCTCCTGTGGTGATCTGGGAGCTGCCCTGCTCAGTAACTGCCCCAGGGAACATCCTTTCTTAGGGAGCCAGACCTCTCCACTTTATTCTCCACCTCAATACGCGTCAGAGGATTTGCCTTTGGTGAGTGACCCCTGGCGCCAATGCCCCAGAGAAAAGGTGGAAGGCAACCCAACAAAGTCAATGCCTCCAGATTTCAGAAGAATTAAAGAATTTTTCCCAAATAAATTCTGAAGACCTACTGTGAGCTAGATCCTCTCTCAAGAGAGTCCACCAAGAAGCTATTTCTGGTTCTCGTGGAGTTCCTGTGTGCCATGGCTCACCTCCACCTGTTCCCTCATCGAGAGGAAGCAGCTTTAGTTCTGAGGCCAGACCTTCCAGTATCTCACACTCGAATGGCTTCCCTCACTCCACCAGAAATAGAAGGAAAGAAGGATGTTGTGGCCTGGAAGCTATTCTGAAAAAACACTCCTCCATTTTTTTTTTGTTTTGTTCTTTTTATTCCTTAGGATTCCATGCAGGTCTCTGTCCAGTGAAGATGGCATGTAAAGCCGCTCACCCAAACAAATAACAAACAAATCTGATTTCCCATTAAGTTCGGCACCTGTTTCCATAACCATATCTCACAGGTCTTTTAATTTACAATTAAATCATCATAGCTTTACTAGTAGTAGCATCAATTGATATTATCCTTAAAAAAAAAAAAGCAATACACATCAAGAACCAAAAATCCCCCTCCTGAGGTTGTTCCAGAAAGAATATTCAAAAGCAAGCAAAAGTTACATACTACTATCTGTAAGAAAATTATGAAAAAGTAACTATCTCTCCCTTCTTTGGGTACTAAGGAAATCACAAATTAGCAATTGAAAGAAATATATATGGTCAGTCATTCAGTAAGATAATTATGAACATCTGATATTAAGTGAAAAGCAGGAGAAATGAACACTATGCACACACAGATCATAATTATGAACAACTGTAGACAGACTACAAGAGATCAGTATGTGAAATGAAAATTGCATTAAGGTGCTGGGATTATAAATCTTTTCTCTTCAAAATATTTTTTTCTAATAAAACCTTGAACTCTAATCTCAAAAATTCACAAAAATTATTGTTGGATAGGAATGTTGTGTAAGCAACTATTTCTTTACTCATCGGAGAGTCATTCATTAGAAAAACTCTGACTCATTCTTGAGAGAAGGGAGAGATGGGCTTTGCTTTTGAACAACCAGTCTGGATATCACAGCAGCACCAGGGGACTTTTCGTGGTAAATAGGACAAGGCAAAACTCATCAAAATCTTTCTGGCTGAGCCCGGATGACAACTGCCACTTTGCTCAGGGAAATCGCATGGCCAATCACCCCTGGTGGCAGCAGCTGGTTTGAACATCACCATGGCTGGCCGGGACTCTGAGCTCCTGACAAGGTGCTGAGGTCTCCTGAGACCAGGGTATTGGCAAGGTCAGCGCTGTGACCCTGTAACACTTTCTCCTCTGCAGAGGGATGGAGAAGGAAGAGAAATAAAGGGGTGTGCTGACTTTGGGCTTTGCCCTTGTATGCCTTACTTAGGACATAAATGATCAGAGCTGTCCTGACCTAGATTGCTGATAAACACAGGCAGGAAATGGGAAATTCGTGAGAATGTCAATCCCCACTTTAATTTCACTGAGGCTTCCTGGGAGGGTGGGAGGAATTAATTCTCTGAACCACAGGCCTGTGTGAAAGGGTGCTATCACTTATAATGGGTTTTATTGACGTCTTCAGCTTGCTGTCATTGAATCATTGGTGGAGGTCAGCTCTGCAGCACTTGGAGCAGGGAGGCTGCAGAGCTGGGAGCGATGGCACCTCTCAGGCCAACACTCTGGAAGATGCCACCTGTCCAAACTGCCTGGGAGGGAGAAAGGCGCCAGGTGGTGGCTGAGTAGGCTGTCACAAAACTGGGGCAGTGTCCCCCTCAGGGGCTTCCAGCCACAGACCACAACATTCACACAGACATCTAACGCTCTGGGGCTTTGCTGCTCACTTCCGAAGGCCTTTCATTGCCTCTGGATTGAATTCAGTGAAAAATCACACCCAGGAGCAGCTCATCTCCTCCCGTTTTGCTCAGGCACACCTGCCAGCCTGCCATGTGGAGGAAGGTTCTGGAGGGGCTGAGTTCTAGGGAAGGGGAGGATCATCCGTCTATATCCTCAGGTCCCTCTATATTGTCAGGTCTCTGACTTTGAACTCAATCCTCTGGCCCTGGGGTCAGTGACAAGGCACACTGGGTCAGGGATGTTCAGAGAAACAGCACCTTGGTGCAGAAAGTGTATGAATGCATTTTCTTCCATGAGTCAAAAGATAGACTGGCAATACAAGAACAGAATCTTACACAACGTATTTTCAGTGCACAGCATTGGTTCAGGTTTTAGGTCAACTTAACTTTGGCTATTTTACCCAGCATCCCCTTAAATACGTTGGTTCTCCATCTATCCAGATCATCCGGAGGACAAAGTATGCTGACGAAAGACACAGGATGGAATTTGGCCTATGTGTGGGTGTTAAATAGGGCCCCAGAGTTCAAAATAACCAATAAGAAACCTGTTGCTTACCGCGCGAGCGAAACCTGCCCCTTTATCCTATAAAAGACCTCTACCCCAAAGCCCGGTGTGCCAGTTCACCAAAGCTCCGGCTGAGGTTTTGCTGAGCACCCGCAGGTGCCTGTGTATCAATAAATTGCCTCTTGTTTTTGAAAAAAAAAAAAAAATAGGGCCCCAGAAATAACAGTAGATTTGATAGCTACAGTGCATTGCTGCTCACCTATATATCTGTGGACCTGAGTTTCTGTTTTAAAAGGCAAACAAATTTACTCATTCGGGCAGTGCCCAGTAGAAGAGGCTCCTTTTTTCAGGCACCTATACCTTCGAGGCTTCAATTCATCTTAATAGCATTAACTACTGGTTCTCCAACCCATTTTCTTCTCCCTGTCCCCGGGTATCGTAGGCTCCCAATTCACTGGTTCCCAGTTAAAGAATGCTCTCTCACACATGGAGAGGCCCCTGGGCCTTTTGGCATGCTGTGTCCTCCTCCTGGAAAGTCTCGCCCTCATTTCTCCACCTGGCCAATTCCTTTTCAAAACCCAGCTCAAGTGCCATTTCCTCCATGAACTGTTCTCAACTCTACTACTCTGTTTAAATTATTTTTTGGCGTAGATGATGAATTGTAATTGTACATTTATAAATAAATCATATCAGTGGACACCTAGGCCCAGGGCCAGGTAATATTTACCTTTGGATTCCCGGTACCTAGCACAAAGAAGATGCTGGATGAATAAGGAGTGCAGTAAAACTGAATAAAAGTCTTTTAAATTAAGACCAGGGTTTCAAGCCGACTCTAAGACATCACCTTCTAGGAGAATCTGTTTCTTATTTAAGATTTAAGAATTGCATTATAAAAGCAAAAGCTGGGTTCTGGAACATTGGAAGATGGTAGCTTCGCTGATAACCAGTATTCTCTTATCTGAATCAGGATCCAGTGAGATCCACCCTCTGATGATTACACGGTGATGGTCTAAGCTCCAAATCCAGTGAGACAGCACTGCATGTCCAAGTTAAGCCACACAACAAGAAGTCAACTTATTTTATAAATTATGGAGTTTGAATTTAGATTCCTTAATCCTTAAAAATCGAAAGTCTTACAATTGAATTTCCACCCACCCATGACAATTCCTTTCAAATCTCGGTCAGAAATTTTCCACTCTCTGTGAAGAACCTGGCATTTGTTTCCACAGAGATTTGCCTGTTGCACAGAGCTTTGTTAGACTCTTAGATTCTAAGCTCCTGGAGGCTGGGCCATGTCTCCCCCATTGGCCACCCCATACCCAGTGCTCATCAGATCTCAGGCACCTCAATGTTGAATGACTAAATGTGTGAATAAATGCCTCTACTATGGAGGGCCAGTTCTCTTCATCTCTCTATAACAGTGCCAGAGACATTAGCAAATGTTAAATAGGTGAGAGGACTGCTAGTTACCAATATTTTTCTATTAACAAAATATCTCTTTTGTGGATTCTAGTAGATGAGTTTGCAATGCTCAGCAATTAAGCCAACCAAGTCCCGTGGCACAAAATGTCAGAAGCTACGGAGTTTCTAGAGATTCTGTGGAAAGGGTCAGCAGCAAGACTGGGTTGTTGCCCATCCTATACTTAAAGATCTCCTATGGACAGATTTTGGCTAATTCTCCTTTGAAGCTGCAAGTGTCCCCTCTCTTACTCAGAACTCCCAAAGGTAGGGAGGAAGGGGCCTCTGGGTTCCTAGAAGAAAGGGTATGGGTGTGGGGCATTGAGGAAGAACTGTGGATTTCCTTTCTACCTTTTGACATTTTGCCTAAAGAAGTAGGTATACAAACCAAATGTTACAGGACAAGTAATTTCATGAATATGCAAATGAAAATCCAGACTGAAGGAGATACTGCTGTCCTCACTCCTCAAGAGTCAGATTGAAAGAGGGTGGTGGGTGGCCAAAACATCAGGGTCACTAAGTTCAAGAAAGCAGCTTCCATTTGCAGTCTTGTTTGTTTTATAAAATGCACCCCATCCATCCACCCATCCACCCACCCATCCACCCATCCATCCATCCATCCTTCCATTTATTATGAGTGCCATGACAATAATAATAAAAAAGTTTAGGAAACATCATGGACTATGTTAATATTCTTTAAGGGAAGAGGAATGAAAAGTAAGAAGGCCAAATCCACACACATATATATTATGTTCAAATGTGATCATCCTCTCCACACCTGTTTTGATCTTGGCAACTTGTGTCTTTTGTTGTTAGGCTGGAAGAGAATCAATTTTATTCATCTTTTCAATGACCCAGCTTTTGCTTTGTTGATTTTTCTCTAGTATTTTCCTGCTTTCAGTTTCATTGGTTTCTACTCTAATTTTTATTATTTCTTTTCTTTTGCTTATTTTAGGCTTAAATTGCTCCTCTTCTCTAGTGACCTAAGATAAAAACTTCAATGATTTGAGATTGTTATTTTTTCTCACATATTCATCTAATGTTATGAATTTCTCCATAAGCACCATTTTTTACTGCATCCCACACATTTCAATAAGTTTTATTTTTATTTTATTTGGTTTAAAACATGTTGAAATTTTTCTTGAAACTTCCTCTTCAAACTATGGGTTATTTAGAAGTTAACTATCAGATTTCCAAATATTTGGGGGATTTTTAAAATTTATCTTTCTGCTGTTGATTTTTAGTTTGTGTTTTGAAAATATACATTGTTATTTTTTTAAGTTTAAAATATATTTTATGGTCTAGAATGTGGTCTATCTTGGCAAATGTTTCCTGTGAGCTTGAGAAGAATGTATAGTCTTTTGTTTCTTTGGTGGATTATTTTATTAATGTCAATTAGATCAGGTTGATTAATTGTGCTGTTCAAGTCATCGATATACTTTTTGATTTTCTGCCTGCTTGATCTATCGATTACTGACGATGGAATGTTGAAATCTCCAATAAAATAATGGATTTGTCTATTTCTCCTTTTAATGCTATCAGTTTCATGACTCGTACTATGAAAATTTCTTTTTAAATTCATATATGTGCAAGACTGTTATGTCTTCTTGGAGAATTGACTCCTAGATAATTTTCTTTGTTCTCAAGATTGCTCTGCCTGAAATTAATATAGCTACTCCAGTTTTCTCTAGATTAGTGTTAACATGGTATGTCTATCCCTATCTAGTACTTTTAACTTATCTTAGTGTTACATGGCAAGGGGTTTCTGGTAGACAGCAGACAGTTAGGTCTTGCTTTTTTAAAAAAATTTGACAATATCTTTTGATTGATGTAGTAGACCACTTATTTTTAAAAGGATCATTGATATAGCTAGATTAATGTGGATGTGTTGGTAACTCTTTTCTTTTTGTTGATTTTGTTCTTTGTTTCTTCTTTTTTGCCTTCCCCTTTTTAATTACTGTCATTCATTTCACTTATCCATATGCTGTAATCATCAATGCATGCTTACTATAATAACCTTAAACAATGAGTAGTTATCTTTTCGATGTGTTAACAATAAAAACTAATATTTTTATTTTACCTTTATTTATTCTTTCTCTGATACTCCGTCCTTTGAAATGTAGATTCAAGTTTCTCATCCTTATAATTTTCCTTCTGGTTGAACCAATTCCTCTAACATTTCTTGCAGAGTAGGTCTGCTGACAATGAATTCTTGTCACCAAGTTTATCTCAGTTTTTATTTATTTGAAAAAAACCTTATTTTCCCTTCTTATATGTGAGTAACATCACTGGATTTAATATTCAAGGTAAGTGGGCTTTGTTCTTTCAACCATCTGCTCCAATCTACTCTCCTTGCTTGCAAGTTTCTTATGAGAAGAAACTAATTCTTATCTCTAATTCTTATCTTTGTCTTTGAAGAGTAAGGTGTTTCTCTCCTTATAGCTTCTTCCAAATTTTTCTCTCTGCCTTTGGTTTTCTATAGCTTGAAAATTATATGTTTAAGTGTGGGGTTTTTTGGGTATATTTATCCCCGCTGGTGTCCTCTAAATTTTCTGGATTTGTGGTTTGATGTCTGTCATTATTTTGGAAATTTCTTGACCATTATCACTTCAATAGTTTTTCTGTTCCAATCCCTTTCTTCTCCTTTATTCTTGGAATTATACATATGTTATGCCTTTTGCAAATGTCTCATGGTTCTTTGACATTTTGTTGTGATTTTTTCTTTTCTCTTTGCAGTTCAATTTAGGAAGTTTCTACCAACTCAATTCATCTTCAAGCTCAAGGAGTCTTCCCTCAACCATGTTAAGACTACTCATGAGCCCACTGAAAGCATCCTTCATTTTCATTACAATGTTTTTAACTGATAGACTTTCCTTTGGACTCATGTGCTTACATGACCTCTCTGTTCTCCGACATGATCTATTTTTCTCCATTAGAGCCTGTAACATTTTATTTTAAATTCCCCACCCAACAATTTAATATTTATGTCATAATGGAGTCTGGTTTTTATCATTGCTTTGTTCTTCAGATTTCTTTTTCTTTTTCTTTATTGGCATGCCTCTAATTTTTTGTTAAAATGTAGACATGTTCTATCAAGTAATAGGAAGTAAGATATTTAGGCCCTTAGAGCAATAGCCTATGCTAAGTTGGCAAGGAACTGGGTTATGTTTACATTTGCTATAGTTATTAAGTGCCAGAGCCTCCAAAGTCTTCTTGTGTGTCGTTGTTTTTGTGTCCTTTACTGTCTCTGGTTTCCCTAAGTAACCCTCTTCAGAGAGGCAGTATCTTGCAGATCTTTCATCTACAATACACTGTTATTACTTTGGAGTCTGAGGATGTGGCAATGAGGTATAGGGAAGATATATAGCATTCTATAATCTTCCAATTAAATCTCAATCTTTTAGGGGCTCTTTGTCTTGGGGATGTCAGTTTTCCAATAGTATAGCTTCTCTAGTAGTATACCTTTATTCCTCCTGTCCCTTCCCCTTTTCCCTAGCTATAAAATTCCCAATTAATTTCTTTTTGACCCCGATTGCTGTTGACTATGTCTCTTATCACCTCCAACCCCACAGTTGAGATAGGGATGCTAAAAGGGGATGAAATCAGATAAATTCCTTGCTCCTAGTTGGGAAAAGGCCTGGAGAATTAGGACTTTTTAATTAAAGGGGCTCTGGAATATTTCATAACTATTCTTTCCCATCCCTGACTGTGAGGGACCTTTCTCAAAGAGAGAACCTCCTGAGGTTTCTGAAATCCATGGAAATATACCCCACTTGCCAATGGAACCTCTAGGAGTTTCTTTCTCTCAATATGAGTCTATACTAAGCCTGAAGAAATTCATCTGAAGTATCACAAGTGCTCCCACTGTTTAGGAACAGTAATCCAGTGGATTCTGCTCCAGATAAACAGATCTTGGTTGTGACTCTCTTGATGACCCTGAGTCTACATTTCAGGGTGATGGTTTGCCTGCATCTTCAGCTCTCTGAAAGGTTCAAGAAAGCTGTTAATTTCTAGTTTGCTCAACTGTTTTTTTTTTTTTTTGTTGTTGTTGTGGTTGTTTGTTTGTTTTACTATAAGGATGGGAGTGACAGTTTTCAAGCTCTTTACATGTTGGGGATGAAGCACGAAGTCTCTCTGATCTATTTTACTTAATTCCTTCTGTCTCTCTTCTGCATGCTTGAGTCCTGGCAGGCTGTCCCATGGCCAGCTAGGGCCTTCTCTGGGTTAGACTCCTATTGCTGTAAATTTCCTCTAGTTTTCTGGTAGGCTTCAGACATTGTATAACCAGGGCTCCTTAGCTGGAACTGAGCAGAGACAGTGCTCTCTGAGATTGCAGAGGGAACACTGATGTGCACAGCATATGGTAAACCCTACTGGTGTTACAGGAAGGCAGTGCCACAGGAGGCAAATCATGAAAGCAGGGACCTTGTTGCTACAGTTAAGGATGCTCTCTGGAATCTGAAGAGCTGCACAATCCCTGTAGTCCCACACACATCATGGCAAAGAGAGACATGGGAATCGCTATAGGTACTGTATAACTGGTGATCTACAGACCCTGGCCTCTGAGACACGCCCTTACATCATTATTCTTGTCTTTTAAGTACATTATATGACAGTGTTCTGATGGGCTTGCCAAAGGAGAAATACACATGGACTTGGGAAGAGTTACACACATAACTTAAGAGTTACACACATAACATCTTGTGATCAGCTTCCCTGGCTGCATCTGCGTCCTTCTATTAAACTGAATGATAATTTCATTGTAGTTTTGTTTTCCTTAAGTATAAATAGGGTCATCTCACAAAGACCTAGATTCCCCTTTATCTGACAACATTTGAAATTACAGACCATTTATTTTAATTCTGATTAATAAGGATGTATGTGATATTGTTTTCCTCTTAGATACTGATGCTGGAAATAAAGAAGCAACCTATTGATCCATGTGACACTTTTGGCGCCAAAGTGTCTAGAGCAGCCAGACAAATCTAGATACTTTTGTTCATTGATGAGATATATATATATTAAGATACCAAGAAGTATAAGAAAAGAATTGGCTCCTCGATGGCCCCTCTGAAGGCAAATCCCTCCAAACTGGGGACAAAGAAAATTATTCCATCTTTCCAAATAATGCCCCTGCTGTACCCTCTGTAATGAAATAAGGACTATCTATCATGGTTGGTAGACTAGGAGGGGTGGTGAGAAATGTGCAATGGGAAAGAGGCTGAAGCAATATAACAAGCTGGGAAATTTTCCTCCTTTCATCTGGGTTTGAGATTTTTCACAGACTATTTTTCCTCAGTGTTGAATGATACCAGGTCCCTATAGTTTTCTGCAAGTTTTTGAGTCATCTGGTATCTGCCTTTTCCAGGCCCCATTGACCCCCACTCCCCCAGCAAGGTTGCTGTGGTTCCAAGTTGGGAAGGGAGAATGAACACAAACAAAAGTTTAAGAGAAGCCCAAGAATGGACAGGGATGTGTAGAGGAGGTTGGAGATGCCAGATAAGAAGAACCAGGGCAATTCCCAGGGTTGGAAGTAGATGGGAAGTGAGAGAATGGAAGAGATAGTGGGCATTAAAAAAAGTGCTGGGGGAGAGAAGGAGTAAGGGTGAGAAGTACAAAATGAATCAGGAAAGGAAAAAGGAATGTGACCCTACCTAATACACACACACACACACACACACACACACACACAAAGCTATAAAGGAGGGCTGAGACATCACAGTCCCTGACTGCACTGTGTAGATAGAGCTATTTGCAATAATTTGGAAATCATACCTTGTTTTGTTTAAGGGCACCTTTCTCTTTCATGTGAGGACAGTCCTTTCCCGTCACCACAGCTTTGATATCTGCCACCGGCACTGCAATTCATAAAAGAAAATGAAAGTAATGACACCATTGAAAGCTTCATCATCAATAAAGAAGCAGAACTAAGCACTGAGTCTGCTTCCACGTTTGCTGTTCCCAGAAATGACTGCAAAAAAGAGACAAGAAGAGTGGTGAAAAAAAGAGAAGTCAGGCTGTGTCCCAGGACTAGAAACTAAAACACATTCTTATATTCTGGTAAAAACGCATCTGTGGGGAGAAAGAACTATGTCCACAAAGTCTGGTTCACTAAAACAAAGACACTAAATATATATATATATATATATATATATATATACCATTCTAGGAGTGTTGAAGTGATGGCATTAGAAGCAGCAATGATAACAGTGATTGTAAACGCATCAACAGATGAACACTGTCATGACAGAGGGCTTCTGTGTGCCAGGAGCAGTGCCAAGTGCTTTTTCCATGTCAGTATCTCTCTCTATAGCATCTGCATTTATGTAGTTTCCAAGTTTGGGATTAAGAGGGAAAGCAGCCTTATTTCAAAAAACTTACCTGACTCTCAACAGTTCTGAACTCTCACTCCTTGATCTCTCCCTATACTATCTCATTATTTCTTGGGACAATTACAAGAAGTAGGTTAGATTATCCTTATTTTATAGACAATGAAATTAAACTGAAATAAAGGAAACCTTAATCAGATATGGAATTCTTAAAATAATGCAGTTAGATAAAATGATGTTATCTCATGTCTTAGGAGGTGGAGGAAGATAAGAAAAGATATGAAAACATCTCTGCATTTAAAACTTTTGTTAAAAATCAACCAAGAGAAGATAGTAGGAGGCTGGTTTGAAACTTTAAGGTAAAAATGCAAAGTCATCCCTCCTTCTCCAATCACTAATCCTTCAGTCCCAGGAGGATTGTGAATCTATAGGCACATGCAGACTAGCTTGTCTTTACCAAAGGTGGGAATTTAGGATCTCTGAGTGATCCATTCCTTATGCTGCTTCAAATCAGGAGGAGAATGTGAGATTTCACAGTTAAAGATTGTATATTTTTTTTTTCAGAAAATTGGTTTTAAAGTTGATAAATATAAAATTACAGAACAAAGAATGTTGAAACAACTGAACAGGAAGGCTTATGTTTTCTGAATAAACTAAAATCAAATCTGTTGACAGCCCTCAAGCTCTCTCTACCATAAGAGCAGTGGGGTTGTAGAAGCCCTTCCAGGATTCTTTGTAGGCTCCTCACCTCATGGGTTCCTCCATCTTGAAGCCCTGATTCTAGACCCTTTTGGTAGACATTATTTGCTCACTTATACCTGCCTTTCTGCTTCTTTTGGCTACATGAAAGACTACATTTCCCAATAGCCTTTGTACATAGGTGGGGTCATGTGACTAGCCTTGGCCAATGAAATGTAAGAGGAAGTGCTTCTTTTCTAGATTGAGCCAGTAAAAAGCCCACATTCTCTATTCCATTTCCCCAGCTGCAGAAACTGACGGAGTACAAGTTTCATTCAGATGGTGCAACTATGGATGGCAAAGCCAACATTGGCTTGTGTTCCTAGGTGCAAGTTAGATAACATGAGAAACAAACTTTTGTTGGGCTTAAGCCACTGAGATTTTGGGATAGTTTGTTTCTACAGCAAAATGTGGCAGTGCAGTCTGTCCTGAGTATTATAATTCTTTACTTCAGATGCCTTTTCTGTCTCCCTACCTGGGCCCCTTTAGATTGGCATCTTGCCGTAGGTTGTCTGTATGGTTCCTGAATCTACCTTTGACTGTAAATTCTGACTTCAGTACTTCTTTAATCCATTTTCATAATGAAAAATCAGTCTTATTGCTCTTAGTAGCTGAGCTGGCTGCCTAATCAATACCCTAAAGAGGGCAGATTCAGACACTTTGGGAAGTTGATTAAAATTTCAATGGGCACAGTGAAGTGAATTTTTAATATGACTAGCACACCAATTCAATAAACCTCAAGCTTCATATGAAGTTTGTATTACAAGTACATTGTAGAAAGTCTTTTCTATAATATATTACGTGGCCAGTGAATTATAGAGAGGTTTCACAATCTACAAATAGTAAGTTACCTGTTGGCTTTGAAAACTCATTGTATGGAATGGGACAAGAGGAAGATAGAGGTGAGTTCATCTCTAATGGGAAGACTTCAGGGAAGAAGTTACTTCCCCAGTGGGTTTTGTGGAAGTACACTATTTTATCTTTTTAAATATGTATTGTCCCTTGTTAGAGAGATAAACTGCTATCTCACTCATAGGATTATGAAACTCACAAAAGAAAACCAAATATAAAGTAGCTTTGCATTTTGCATGGTTTTTCCTCTAGATGCACCAGAAGATTAAGCTTAGGAAGGACTGAAAATGCCATACTTGCTAGTCCTAGGGGCAGAAACAGAGGGGTCAAGAGGGGTCAGCCTTATGCTCTTGAATATATGTTCTAAGGAGGTCATAGGGGGATTTTAATGACTTCAAAGCCAAGCCAGTATTTACATTGGAGCAAAATGAAGAGGTGGGACCCAGAGATAAGAGAACCAGGAGGGTCACTACTACAAGAAGTACAGCCCTACTCTTATCCTCTGAGACGGGGCCTCATTTATTAGAATTATTCAGTTCAAGTTTGATTGAGACCATCTTGATTCAACATTCCCATTTTATATATGGGAAGACAGAGGTTTTGAGAGAAGAAATCAGTTATACAATGTCACATACCTAGTGAAAGACAGAGCTGGGCTTAGTGCTCCATGCTCCAGTGTTAAGATGTAATTTATTACTATGGTTTGAAGATGCCAGCACCCCAAATCATACTGAGCATACTTGTCACTTCTGAAATGTTTAGGAAACTCTTTCCTAGTATGTGTGGAAGAAACTTTAATTTTAATTTGAAACAAAAATATCACTGAAAAAAGTAAATGTGGCCACCATGATGAACAGAATTTCAGTTTTACTACCGGGAACCAAGCAAGGCAAAGCTGTCTCCAGAAAGCAGCTGATAAGTCTTGAGCACTTTCTTGAGTACATAGCTCCATAGCAGAAGCTCCTGTGGGTGGTGACACAGAGGAGGGGCAGGATGACTTCAGGATTGTTGAGTGCAGAATCTGGTCTCTCCAACCTGAGTAGGCTGGCCAAGCAGCATAGCATGATGGGAAGAGCTGTGCTTTTGGAATCAGGAACCCAGGGTTTGAATTCTAGATCCTTTTACTTTTCTACCACTTTGGGCTTAAGTTCTCAGAGCCTCAACTTCCTCATTTGCAAGGTGAAATTATAACATTATCTATCTTAGGGGTTGCTCTAAGAATTAATTCCTAACACTGGAGCCAAGATCACATATGATTTTTAATCTAGTCAGTAAAGAGTATGGGGAAATATTTGGGCCATGATGTTGGATGGCTGCATTTAGATCTCTGCTCTACTATTTACTAATCTTGTGATCTTTAACCAAGGTGCAGAAAAATAAGGATGTAAAATGAGGATGGTAATGTCTACTTCTTTATTGTAGGTAGAAGGAAATTTCTGTCAAGCTCTCAGCACAGTGCCCAGCATATTATATGCACTTAACAAAGGTCATTTGCAATTATTCCCATTATCAATAATCAAAGTTCACTCTCTCTGTAGATGGAGGGACCCAAATCCTTCACTGTGCTTCTATGACCCAAATGCACCACTTTGCCTGGCTGTATCAGCACTATCCTCACCTACCATGACAGGCTTAATCTCCTTCTGGGAGGGCATCAGCCTGTGCTTTTCTGCCTGTCCCTTTGATGTGGGAGTGAGGAGTGCTGGCCTAGATTCTTTCAAAAGGAGGCTGCGAGGGGCCTGGGGCATGGCTGGGAAGCAATAGAGCCCTGTGTCTAGTGGGGACGATGACAGCCTATAAATCCCTCCCCACCCCGGGGAGGGGAGGGAAGTAGGGTGAGAAGGATATAAGGAAATATGGATTGTGCGGACCACATTTCCTGGCAAACAAAAAAGCATATGAAAAGAGAGATTTCCTAAACCTTTAGGGAAGAAGACAGCCAAGGACAGGCCCTCAATCTTTCCTAGTGCTAGTTGAATTAAGAGGATTCAATTACACTATTGGATTCATCAATATCTCAATATTCAGCCCTGATTAACTCAAAGAGCGGAAGACAATTTTTCCCTCAGTCTTAAGAGAGGCCAATTGTACATGGCAAGAGCAAAGGCACTTAACATTAATTAAAGGAATGTCTCATTTTCCTAGTGGAATAAGTTTTTCTGACTTTTAAGGGCTCCAAGAGAGGAGCTATTTTGCTCCAGGCAGAATGCAGAATTGGAACAAAATGCAAACCAGGACACTGGTGTGTGTTTTCATAAAGCTAGTTTATTCATCAGAAGGAACTGTCTTTTATTCTAAGAGTAGGTCCTTCTTACCTACTATTTTGTAACCAAGGGTCCTTTGTTTCGTGAAGAAAACTGTGATTTGTAACTTTTGCTGTAATTTTTTTAGTTATATTTTATTTTTTAAATAAAATATGCATGCTTGAAGCAGTACACTTCTGTTTCCCAGGCCAGAGAAAGAGGTGGACACAGATACAATCTCACCCCCCACACACACACACACCCCCTACATGCACACTCACTCACAACTTCTCATTATCAACCTATCTTGCAATGGATGAAGTGTTTGTGGAGTGGGCTTTTTTTTGTGTGCATGGGGGGTGTGGTACCAGGGATTGAACTCAGGGACACTTGGCCAGTGAGCCACCTCCCCAGCCCTATTTTGCATTTTATTTAGAGACAGGGTCTCACTGAGTTGCTTAGCACCTCGGTGTTGCTGAGGTTGGTTTTGAATGCATGATCCTCCAGCCTCAGTTTCCCCAGCCTCTGGGATTACAGGTGTGCACCACTGTGCCAGGATAAGGAATGGGCTTTGAAATTTCATATTACTGGATTTCCAAGGCAGCAGAAGAAAGAGAGGGACAAGGAACAAGCATTTTGGAAGCACTGCCAGGAGGGACTGCTGAAACCTCCTAGAACTAGCATCATTCCATGGCCACCACCAAAAGCCGTGAGGAGATTTGCAGCTCAGGCTTTGCTCCTCTGCAACCACTCTGGAAAAGTGGCTGTCCATGCCATTGGCACTCCTCGCTGCCAGATAGCCATTTCCATCCTGGGTTCTTGGAGGCGAGGCCTTAAGTAAAGTGGAGGGGGCATCAGCTTGAGTATGAACCCAGGAGGGGGTGTCAGCTTGTGTATGCACACAGGGCTTCAGTGTTGTTCACATGCAAGAACCTTCTTAGGAGTGGGGTTGCCCATGTCCTAAGCAACTGGTCAGCTGGAATGGGTGTGCTGTACCTAGCAGGTGGCAAACCTCCAAATCATATGAGTACTCGAGGATTGAGAAGTGGATTTTATCCCTGTAATTATGAGGATATATAACATGTCCTGTGAGAGGGAGGGTCGATTCACTGGGCCACAGGGGAAGGAGTGAAATAAACTGATTTTCCCATCCAGATCACTTTCTCTGTGTTTTGTGCAGGTGAAGAATAGGGCTAGGGAGTCCTCCCAGAGAGCTGCTGGTTACTCTGACCTCTAAGAACCTCGGACTCTTCATCGAACCACAAGGATGAGCAATGATTCCAAATTACCAGCCCTGGATGGTCCCTAGTTCACAAGTTTTCACCAGTGAGTTTTCATCAATTTAAGTGGGGGGAAATGAGGGCACTTGTATGTCTTCATAAAGCTAATTTATCCAGCAGAAGGGACTGATCATTATTTTAGGATTAGGTCCTTTTTTTTGGTGTGTGTGATCAAGTATCCTTTCTTTTGTGACAGAAATTGTGATATGAAACTTTAGTTAGATTTTTTTTTCAGTTGTTGTCGAACACAGTACCTTTATTCTATTTATTTATTTTTTTGTGGTGGTGAGGATCGAACCCAGCGCTTTACACATTCTAGGCAAGCATTCTACTGCTGAGCCACAATCCCAGATTTTAATTTTTAACATTCATTTTTACAAAATTTAAAGTAGGCAATACACTAGCCATTCACTTAAAAATTGTTAGTTATTGGTGAAAAGCCAGATTCAGGGACTCACTATGTGGAGTATCAGGAAGTTTCTAGCTCAGCAGTTCTCAAACCTGTGTGGACATCAGAGTCACCTGGAGGGTCTGTTTAAACAGAGTTTGCCAGACCCTATCCCAGAGTTTCTGATTCATCAGGTCTAGAGGTGTAGGTCTAATAATTTGTATTTCTAAGAAGTTCCCACACCTAGAGAACCACCATCCTGGATATTTGAACTATGATCATAGTGTCCTCATCTACAGGCAAAAGCCCAGGATGCCCTGGGTAGGTATGCAAAGGCAAGGACCCAGACTTTGCAGCAGATTTCAGATTTCTTTCTCCCAGCTTTAGGGTGGCAATGATGTGGGCTAGGAAGGGAATTGTCCTATGGAAGGAAAAGAACTATATGACACTACAAAGACCAGATTGTCCCATTTTTAAGTTGCAGAAAGACAGAATGTTCCAGGTTATCTGCCTGAGATGTCAGCCCAGAGTCTGAAAGTGTCAGGAAGTTTCTCACTTGTGGTTTATTTTCGTCTTTGATGGCCATGAGCTGTAAGGAAAGTATTCCAAATTTGACTTCCATGGGCCCTGGGGTGACAAGAGGAAGGAGTGAAATAGTGTTGGGGTGGGATTCAAGACTCTGGGACATGCTTATCTGAACACCCCAGGGTTGGTATAACTTCTAGAGGTTATGTAAAATGTCCTAACTGCTCCCTCTTTGCTTTCTCTGGCTAAGATATCCTCCAAGGCTGTGCTTCCCTTTTTTCATTTCTCTTCCAAATTAAATCATCACCCTTGTGTATTTTATTGTTTCTGTAATGCTTTGATTAATTTGCACTAAACTTGCACTTGGTTTGGTATAGGGCTTAAAGAATCCTTCCTATAACTCCCTCTTCAAAAGCCTGTGTATTAAAACAAACAACATACAAAAAAGCGCAAATAAACATAAGTAATATATATCTTGAGGAATATTTAGCAAATAATAGAATTTCATTCATCATAAGTTTTCAAAGTATTTGAATTACTTCTCTGAAGCAACTCAACCATACTTGGAGCTGCCATTGGCTCTACATTATCATTATGGGATACATTAAACCATCATGAATAAATATGGTAGAGATCAAGCATGTAAGTTATGTGAAAGTCTTCTGGGTCATTAAAAAAAGATAATTGACAAAATTAGGCTTATGTTATTTTGGATCCCTGAAATATCCATCTGGATAAAGTATGTGAAAAGCAGATATCTGAGCTCCAGGTTTATATCTTTCAGGAACAATGTCTGAGCATCCCATTTACACTCTCTGTGTGGATGCACAAGATGAACCAAATTCAAAGGTTTATTTAGACAGTTTTGTTGCACAACATATTGTGACTAAGAAATAAACAACCAACCAAAACTCAGGTGTCCTACGTGAGAGAGCCACTTACATTTGTCCTGCAAGGAATCATGGGGCACTTCTCCCTGAGGGCTTTCTTCCAAGTCTCCATAATGTAGGACCTTGTGATTTGGAGAAAGCCGACAATACCAAAACTTGTCTGTGGAGAAAAACACAAGTTAACATGATAAGTGATTCTGGTATTCAAAAATATTAGCATGATTATTGTCTAATACTCTAACCTAGAGGAACAGGTAAAAGTTATAATTCCTTTGATTTTAAATCTTGAGAAAGTATGAATTCTAGTGCCCCAGGCAGTAAGCCTCCTTCTGATTTTGATATTTAGGTATCACCTGTCCTGCTTGGTCCTATTTGGTAGCTATTGGGAAAGTTACCAAATCCTGGTGGTTTCCAGAGGGTATTTAACCAGTATCTGTAACTACCCAGGGGACCATTCTTTAGGTCTGACAAAAGTGGGGAGAGAGCTAAGTGCAGTGACACGTCATGCCAGCTACTTGGGGGCTGAGGAACGAGGATCACAAGTTCAAGGCCAGCCTGGGAAATTTAATAAGACCCAGTCTCAAAAATTAAACAAACAAACAAACAAACAAAAAAACAGGGCTTGGGGTGTAGCTCACTTACAAAGCATTGTCACTGAGAGGCAATGGGTTCAGTTCCTAGTCAATACTACCACCATCACCTGCAGTATCACAGCTACAAATTGGGTGGAAGATGAAGGAGAAACAGCTTTCTTAAAACTTTTCGACTTCCACTTTCCTCTCTGAGGGATTCAGACTGCTCAGAGAGTTGTCTAAGAGGCCACATCTTGGTTAACATAACAAACCCCCACCCCTTAGGGGCTGATGCACATAATGACCAGTGAATGAATTGCTAGGGACTAGTGATACACACAGTCCCTAGGAATCATGAGAGGCTCACTTGAATGATTCAGGAATTTAGCAAAAGAATAAAGACACAATTATCTCCTTCCTAATATCTTAAATTTAGTTTTCTGAATGGGCATGACCCAGGCCTTAGGATTATTCTTACAAATAATTTCCTTGATTTTACGCCCTCAATCCCTAAAGGTAATAAGAAATACTGAATAAGCCTGTGACGCAAGGAGAGGGAAGTAAGAGCCCTTTCTATAGACCTACAGATGTATAGATAAAGAACTTGAACTTCAATACTCCTGTAGCCAGACAGGCTCTGTTCCCACCACCTCCTTTAGGAAGGTTTCCCTTGATCATTTCAGCAGAAGGGCCTCTTGTCCTTTGAGCTGCTCCAGCATGTTCTTTGTACCATGAACACAGATTAGACTGGCATTACCAGTTCTCACATGTCAACCACCTTAGTGTCCTCCTGTATCTGCCTCCCTCCTAGGTAAGCAACTGGCCTTAGTGGGTGTACTGTGAACAATTACAGAAGGCTAAAGAGGGCTCCTAGATCCTCATTGGCCCTGACAGTGTGTAGAAGTCAGGGTCTCTCTGCTGACAGCCATTGTCCTCTCATAATTGCAATGTTCCAATCCTTGGGTGCAGTGCCTGGCATATAAACACTGTATAGTAGGTGTTGGCTAAATTTATCAATGAAGACCCAAGGGCACTGGGTTATAGCACCTCAGGGCACACAGCATCCGTTATCTACAAGCCCTTTGTAGCTTTATGCAGCTGGATAATGCTATGGTTTCGGTCAAGTCATCTCATTACTGTGCTTGCAATCCCAAATTGTTTTGAAACCACTCTGACAAAAAAGCTCTCCACTACATTTTAAGAAAAGTGGTTTTCCATCTAAAATTGCTTTCACTGCAAAATCATGTTTTAACAGTTTTTCCTCTAATAGTGAAACACATTTTAAGAATGGAAGTAAAAGTCACAACGAACAAGGAAAATACCCCAACTTGAGCCACAAAATCTGAGTGCCTCTGTGATTCCTATCTTTCTTAGTGTGCACATGAGGCTTGAGAATTCCTGAGTGTAGTCAGAATATGGCAATCCATATATACAGGAATCTGACCTCTGGTGGAAAAGTTTGAGATGGTGGAGAAGGTCATTTAATGGCTAGGAAAACATCTTCAATTGCTCAGTTTTCAACATTATATATACACAAAGCTCAGTGTTGTTTTTCTGGGAGAGCACTTCAAAGGGAGAGAAGTTATTCCCTGAGTATCTCATAGCCATTTTAATTAGGCAAATGTGCAATTACTGGTTTTCCATGAGGAGCACACATTTGAGAATTTGATTTGAAATTCACAATAGGAATTGTGAATTCCAAAGGAGGATGCTCTCTTTTCTGAGTATCCAATGTGCTCTTGGGAACCTGGCATGACAGGTTGTGGTGGCTGTTTCCCCTTTCATCTGGTCTCCATGCCCCATGATGACCACAATTGGCTATATAAGGCTTTCCCTCCTCAACTACCTCTGAGGTAGGATTTTGGGCAAAGTGAGTGAGAGAAAGCTGGGAAGGAAATCAGTGAGACTTGACACCTGGAAAAGGCAATCTTGTATTGAATAATGTCTTAGCCTATTCTTTTAGGAATCCTCTCTTCAAACTGGGATAACTCAAGGAGACAAGGAGTCAATAAGGCACAACAATCAACGATCATTTATATCAGAATTTTTTGAGGGGAAGAGTAAAGAAACTTAACTGATACATACAATTTAATACAAACAGATATGAGTAAATTATACAACGCATTCATTTGTAAGATATATTCACTTGTGAGATTTTGAAACACTTTGCTGCTTATATTTTCAGGAGAAATTTATTCATCCACTAAATAATTATAGTGTCTCTGCGATGCAGACAGCATTCTACTGGGTGCAGCAAGAAATCATTAGAACAAATGGCAGACATGAGAGAGAAAATAGAGAAGCTCAAGGAAAAGGAGTCCCCTCTGTTTTTCATGGTGGCTAAGAGAAAGATGGCAGAAATACTTGTTTCCCAGGTCTGGGAAGTAGGGACAAAGACAGATCAGGAATTTGGGATATACTATAAGGAAAATAAGAAAGGGAGGACCTCCCATGCAATATCTTTTTGTGTTCATAAACTATCAGGGAACAGTGACTCTTTATCAGGGTTCTAGCAGGCAAACAACCATCTTCCGTGCAAATCTACCATAGAGGCTTATTTAAAAGAAACACTAAAGTCTACCTGGAACTCTGCCATAACTATATGGTATGTCCCTGACAGAATGTCCTTTCAGGAGATTAAAGTCCCTTGATTTATACTATGCCACTCTTCGCTGGTTTTCTTCCTACCTCTGGCTAATCCTGCTCTCATACAAGTTTCTCTTTCTCTGTTATTTACCAAAATGATAGAATAAAGAGATCTGTGCATCACCAACATAAGTGATGTGTTCAGCTCTTCTTCATCAAATAGGAAGTCTTGGATGGATGACAGAACATTGGAAGAAGGGGGCTGTAAGGCTGACAAGCTTGCCTTGACCAGTAATCCAAACAGGGGTGCTCAGCCAGCACGGTCCTCAGGTTGAAGGCTGGAGTCCAGTTTTGGAAGGTTTAGAATCATCACCGCCATGCATTTCTATCTCAAAGGTGGGGCTGCAGGAGAGTCCAACTGCCAGCCACTACCAGCACAGCACACTGACATGTTGGTGGAGACAATTTTGGTGTCAGCTACCAGCAGCAGCTTGATTTGCAGATTCTTTTACGGTAAGAAAAATGTGCATTTTCCTTTCAAAACCCAGCAGGATGTTACTAGTCCCTCAATCCCTCTGGGCAAAGAAAAGAGTGGATTTCGTCACTAAAAGCAATCAGCAGGAAATGATGAGAACATTATCAAAGATTGTTTACTAGCATTTAAGGAGAAAATAAGCATTAATATGGAGGTCTTCTAGTCAATTACGAATGAGAGTATGTTAATAGCCATCTCTCCATTCCTAAACTCAAAAATATGGAGACAATTTTGTACTTCAGTCTTTTCTTCCCCCCATCCCCGTGTGTGTGATGTGTGTGTGTGTGTGTGTGTGTGTGTGTGTGTGAGAGAGAGAGAGAGAGAGAGAGAGAGAGAGAGAGAGAGAGAGAGATTGTGTTTAAAGGATTAAAAGGAAAAGTTGGTTTCATAGCTCATAAACCTGGTAAGAAGGGCTGTTAAAGCTACCCCCAAAGTCACATAGATTATTATGGAGCTCATTACCACTGACAACTAGATTCCTTGCAGTGTTGTCCAACAGAACTTTCTGCAGTGATGGAAATTTTCTGTATCTGCTTTATTCCATAGTAAGGAAACAAATTTTAAAATTTCTTTCACTTTAATTAACTTATCTACAGGTAGCTGGTCACCAGGTCTTCAGGGGAGACTTGGCAAGCTACATAATAGTGTCCATTAAAGAGTGTGACATGCTGGCCTTTCTGTGAGGCAGAAAGAACAGCAAAAATCAAGTCCTAATCAATTCTGCTAGGGAATCAGGGGACATCCTCATTTTGGGCACAGAGCCCACAGTTGGGAGCTGGCTACTGACCCACAAGGCCTCAGAATCCTGCGTTCAGGAAGCAGAGAGTTTATACAAACTACATTCTTAGAGCACTTCCACTAGGATTTCATATTTATCCTAGGTTGACCTAAAATATGCCAAGTTTCACTGTGTTCAGGAGAAGGACTGCTTCCTGCCTGAGATGGAAACATTCCAAGTCACAAAACAAGAAGGACCCAGCAATGCCTTCAAAGAGAATGTCACCTTCTAGGTGACAAGATGCACAACTTCTCTATTGGTCCAAGAAAAGGAAAAAAATAGCTAAAGATAGAGAAGAAGGTCAGCATACCTTTCAAATCTTTCTCACTTCACTGAATGTTCAAAACTAGGGAATTCAGAATTCTGTCTCCCTAGAGACATCTGTCTCTTCTCACAGCTGGTGAATCCAGAGGCCCTAACTAAATACTTGCAAAGAGGACTTGAGATGCCTTGAAATCACAATGGCCCCGACACTTATTACCTGGGAGCCTTGGCCAAATTATAAAAATGTCCTGCTCTTCATTTGTTATGTAATGGTCATAAATGCATGAATAAAACACATGTAAAGCACATACAAAGTCTAACTACATGAGTAAAACTCGTAAAGCATCCATCAAGCGTCTTCCATCGGATTGGCTGGCTGGCCTCAATAAATCATCAAGTCTTTCTGCTTTTCCATTCAATGGTGGCCTCTCTCATCCACACTACAGGGCCCTCCATATTTAGGGAACAGAGATCATTCATTATTCTGATTTATTGAAAAGTGCCCCTTTCCTGAAAATGAACTAGCTTTTACTTGAAAAATATGCATTTATTTATATCTGCCTTTTTGTTAAAATGAGTTACAGTTATGTTTAATAAAATATTTAAAGGAAATTTTCATCAAATATAGAAGAAGAAATAGCCTGATGCCCCGAGGGTTTATATGGTGCTATGCATGAACATCCTGTTTCCTTCCAGGTTTTCTGACTAGGCCACAGGAGTCAGATAAGGCTGTGGGCACAAGTGGGGAGGCAGGCTTGTTCTGTAAGGGTGGAATAGGGCAACTTTTGTCCAGTGTTGAATTCCAAGGTCATTTTGTCATGTTAGCACACAGAGAAGTCATGCTGCTCACTGAAATGGACAGCGTCCTCGATAAGAAGTAAACTTTCATGTTAGCATTTCTTGATGACTCTTTAGCCCTGGAGTCTTATTAACATCATTTCAATGCAAGTGATTCTGGAAGACCTTAATTTCTGAAATATAGAAAGCAAAAGGCAGTTCTTGAGACTACAGATTCTCAGGAAGCAAATAATGGCCTTAACACAGACAACTCCTGGTATTTCTTTCTTTCTTTTTTTTTTTGCTCTCCTCTATGGGAGTCCAGGGAACACAGAAGGTAAAGCCTTAGATTCCATGGTGAGGACAGAGCAGGGAGAAGTAGGTATGTGACATCCAAAGCCACTCTACCTCCTGTATTTAAAAGTCTATATTCTGAATTACTACAAGTTAAAAGCAAGAATACACATCATTAATGAATGTTTGATTGATGGGCGAATTACCATACTAAGTGGGAAACATGTATAATTTTATTTAACCCCTGTAACTATTTGATGTTAACCAGCAGCATACCTGCTTGAGAGGAGAGGAAACAGAATCACAGAGATGAGAAGCTAGAGCAAGGCCATCCAGCTCTTGAGTGAGGAGGCAGGGACTTGAACCTAGTTTCATGTGAGTTACTGCCTCCCAATTCTAATGCGCCTAGTATTCCCAGAAACCCAGATTTGTCTTGTTTGAATAAGACTATCCATATAGCAGAGCTGTGAATGAGATGAGGAGAATAATGGGCAAGAATCAATCAGGGTGCCTTCCAAACAAATGTGGCATAGGGAAAGACACTTTGATCCTCCCCTTTCTAGCTCTGTGGGACTGGAAGTGCCTTCCTACTTTCCTCCATAAATTTAATTACTTAAATCCACTCATCTGTGTCCTCCTCACTGTTGGACAAGCTTAAAGGGAGTGTGGCCCTGGCTCCTGCACAGGGAGCACCTGTTCTGTAACCTGGTAGAGAGGTGTGAGATCCCCTGTGGAAGCAAATCTCTCTTAAAGGGATTAAAGTTGATTTTACGTCACATTCTCATTAATCTGTGTAAATCTAAACAGAATGTTTTGATGGGTGATAGGAAAGCAATTTCAGCACAGTCTATTTTGCATCCCTATTTTTAAGCACAGAAGCAGTCATCCATTTTCAAATCCACTTACCAAGCATCAAAATGCCTTCCTTTCTGCATATGGAAGGATGATCTTGTATTAAACACAGATGGTCATGCTCCCTAGGGAGCTCAGCTAATAAATTCATCATCTAGATGTTAATTTTTTTTTTGTTCATAAGGTAGCTCATTTCGAGAAAGTTGAAAAAAATCTCAAGACAAGGGATGAATGAACACTTAAAGAAAAAAGAATCTGTAGTTATTTCATCTAGAAATAGTATTATTCTGGTAAGTCTCATAGCAAAGCAGAATGGAAGGTTAAATTCAGTTTTAAAAATTAGGATTTTTACCTGGGCATCAGAGGAGGTAATTGGTGGTATTGTTCTATTTGATATCTCATATCCCTAGACTCCTGTGCTCTTTGCCCAATGTCAAATAAATAAAAACTTTCTAAGTCACCTTGATGGGGGCCCTGTAATCCTAAATATCGCTTTTTTCCGAAGGCAATGAGATCAGGGCATATAATGGACCATGTGATTTACTTGAGTTCTCTGAGCCTCTAGTGCTGTCCTCCAATTTATAGATGGGAATTTGTGGCCCTGAGAGGTGACATCGTGTTTGAAGATGCCGAGGTGGTTAAGAGCCAAGAGGCTTAGAACCAAATCTATTCACTCCCAGCTCACTTCTTTAACCCTACATAATCTTCCAGAATAATAGTGGCTGTCTTTTGTGTTGTTTTTGAAAAGCTACATTCAGGAGTGCCTTTCTTCCTTGCAATAACCTTAGGAGATGGGTATTGTTATCTGAGGGGGAAGCTGCCTGAGATCACATGGCTGGACAGCGATGCAGGCAAGCTGAATCACCTCGTTCCTATGTTCTTTGGCCACCGTGCCACTCTGTCTTCTTGGAACACCCGTTATTCTGACATGATGCCCAATGAAAAACTGCAGTGAGTAAGGAGGCCATGAACTCATCCTTCAATGGATGAATGGGAGAGGTGCGTCCTCTTCCACTGCTTTTCTAATGTGAGCTTTTCTTGTCCCAGCTATAACTCAGTCTTTTATTATTTTTCCCCTTTTCTTCTCCTGAGGCCCAGTGTAAAGCTCACTGTGAATCTTACAATTTCCTTCCTCCAGGAAGCTCTGCCTTTGGAAGTTCCTCAAAGTGATTTTTAATGGCAGCATTGAAATATTTCAAAGTTTCTTAATACTCAGTATTGAGACGTTATAGAGAATGGCCAGGGGGGGTGGGTTTAACACAGACACAAAATGTTGATGGTCATCCATTAGGTTTCTAAAACATCTGCCAGAGTTTCTCCTGGGCTGTAACTAATGGTCTCCTTAGTACAGCTGTTAATACCTTCACTTATTCCTGACTCTTCCTCCATCTCTTTACCTCTCCCCAAACCTTACTTTTCAGTTTCATTTTCTGGTGGTTTGTTTCTAGGGCAATATGATAGGGACATTTTGACTATACAATCAGCAGCAGATCAAGAGAGCAAGAAACTGTTCAAGGTGAATAAATAGCTGGAAATGCTTCCCAGCTATTGGATCTTGTCTACTGGCACCATTTTGACTGGACATTTTCAGGTCAGAGATTGTAAAGACAATTTATAAATCTGTCTTGAAAAAATTGTGAAAATAGATTCTACCTCACCCAATTCATTGTTACTCATATCCCCAAATAAAATACCTCTGACCTGGGAGAGAATCCGTGTTGGATATTTGAGAATAAGGGTCATCCATGCTGAAAGCTCTCAGATCCAATGCAATGGTGGGTGATGTGCCAGTAGCACACAGAGTAATGGTAAGGAAGGACCATGGAGCTTTGGAAGATGAACCCTGCTCTTCTGTGACTTTGAGTAAATTATTTCACCCCTCAGTAGTAAGTTTTCTTATCTGTAAATGAAGCCATTATCACAATAGCTACTATATAGGGTAATTATGCATTAATACAGTCATGCTTTGCTTGATAATGGGATATAGTCTGAGAAATGTGTTGTTAGGTGGTTTCATCATTGTGTGAACATCATAAAGTATGCTTACACACAAACTAAGATGGCTACAATGTTGCTAGCTGATAAAACCTATGGGACCACCACTATGTTTAAGGGTCATTGTTAGCTGAAATCTTATGAGGCACATGGCTGAAAAACTAACATTTTGAGAAAAGTCTTGCATATGGTAAGCACATAGTACACATTAGTAATTATTGACACCAACAACTTTGTATCATTAAATGTCAAAGAATGGCTATTCAGTTCCAAGAGCCTTTTGATAATTCTGGACTTGGTTCTCCCCAGGTGGGCAT
The DNA here is from genome assembly GCF_048772815.1 of Callospermophilus lateralis. Lineage (NCBI taxonomy): Eukaryota > Metazoa > Chordata > Mammalia > Rodentia > Sciuridae > Callospermophilus > Callospermophilus lateralis. The sequence goes on from NC_135305.1 coordinate 92,378,969, forward strand.
GGAAACAAGGTCTTTCCTGGACTTCTATTCCTGTCCTGAGAACAGTGCTGCTAGACCAATATCATGCCCTTGTAATACCCCAGGAGCAGGCCACTGTTGACCTAGCTCAAGTGTGGAGTGTCCCCAAACAATACCTTGCCTCCGCCGGGCATTGAGTTTCCTAAAGCAGGTCCCTTCCACCAGACGGTTCAGGCGTTGTTGTTTGATCAGCTCTAAGATTTCTGGCTGGATCTTCTCCTTTAGTTCCCTGTTGGAGGATAAACACATATTCCACCATGCACCTTGAGAAACAGGGATGGGTCAACAGGGATCATAGAAAGATGGGCAGGGGAGTGTGAGCCTCACCCTTTCATGAACCCATCCTAGGACCTGCCAAGTTCGTGCTTTAGAGAATCATTTATTACGCATCAGTGGCCAGGGTTATCTGTCACCGTAACTCTACGGAGTCTCTGACATTTGCAGTCTATCCACAAAAGCACCAGTGGCTTTAGTGATGTTTTTCTAGAACAAAGTATCCTGTGAAATGTCTTATTGTACAAAGGTACAGATATAACTAATGCAAAAGTCCAGACAGTAAAATCCCTGGCCATACTTTTTTTTCCCCTTGCAGCAAGTAAACACCTAGATTACATTTGTGATTGACCAAATGGGATTATTGAGAAACTATGTGCTTGCTATTCCACAGCAAATGTAGCTTGGGCAAAACATAGATCACTTTTTGCTTTCTATTCCATCTCATAAGTGGGAACCACAATAGTGTCCTAGATTCTAGTCCATAGAGACTGAGATAATTATGGGATAAATTGAACATTATTTGCATCTTGTTTCAGGCTAATAGGATATAATTTAGTTTCAGATGCACTATGCTACAAAGATAGTATGATAGACTGCTGTGGTCTTCCTAGTTTTAAAAAATATTTTTTTCCATTTTTTTTGTTGGTTCATATTAGTTATACAGAGCATTAGGATTCATTTTGACATAATTATATATGCATGGAATATAGTTGGCTTCAATTCAGACCCCAGTACTAGCCCTCTCCTTTCCCCTCCCTCTACCTGATCCCTTTCCTGAACTCCACTGATCTAAAAGATATCTTTATAGAAATTCTATGTAGCACCCTGGTATTCCAGTCTAATAAAGCCAAAGATGATCTAGCTGAAGCTGGACTGGGAGATTTAGAGCCCAGCCCCCAGAGCCATGTTGAAAGTATTGGCTAGAGCACAGATCCAGAAGCCAGAAGACTAGACTTACAGTCTAGGCTCTGCACATGATTAGGTTTTTGTGTAGCTCATCTAAGTCTTAGTTTTCTTATCTGTAAAATGGGGATAAGAATCTCTCCTGGAATCAGACATAACATTCCTATGTTCATATATGAATACATGACCAGTGAAACTCCACATCATGTATGACTGCAAGAATGGGATCCTAATTAGAATACCCATGTATGTGTCATATGTCAAAATATACTCTACTGTCATGTGTATCTAGAAAGAACCAATTAAAATAAAAAACTTTAAATTTTTAAAAATAAAAGCAGATAAGGAAGAAAAAAGTTTGGTCATCATGTTTACTAACATTCTCAGCTATTTTAATTTTTTGTCTTCAAATATTTATTTCATATGCTTACACTTAAATTTTGAATTTTGTTATCAATATTTTACCTGCAACATATTTGTAGCACGTCTACAAAACTGGGTGGGGAAAGCAAGGCATCACTGAATTTGCTTTGGTGACCATCTCTCCTTTCCTCAGCCCAAACACTCCAAATGCCTATATTACACTGTAGTCAAGACCCACATACTCATCAGTTACAGCTTTGACTTTGCACTTGCCCTGACACTGGATAGCACACAACCTGTTCACCTGATGCCCTACCCAGGTGGGGAAGGTGCTGATGCTCTGCAAGCACCTGCTCTGAGCCTAACATGTCATGCAATTAACTGACACACCCTGAATAAAACAACTTTTGAGGACAGGTATTAATATCATCATTCCCATATAACCAATGGGGAAACAGGTCAGGGAGTTTAAGTGTAGGATAGGGTACAGACTCAGGTCTACCTCTTGCAAACTTCTTCTATTTAAACATGAGCAAAAAGAAAAAAGATGTACATAAAAGGATTCAGCCATCTAACAGGGTATTCTAGTACTGCACTGATACGTATTTGGGAGCTGATTAAATGGCTTCAAACCTCTTATCATTTGATAATGTTCAAAGTGAATACTTATAAAGCATAATATGAAAATTCTGCCTTAGTAATAATACAGCGTGGACCATTTGTAAAGGCTTCTCTGCACAGGTCTCTTAGGGTCTCATCTCGGGCTTTCAGATCACTATAAAACTATTTATCATCAGCGTTCAGCTTTTGTAAAATGGACTCAGTAAATTGAAGCTTTGATGAACCCTGAACTGAATGAAGAAGAAGGTGAGGAATTGCTTGAACAGTCACACACGGCAATAAATCACTGCTACCGACTTCTAAGTCCAGGCGACTGGGGAGAGAGGATGAGATGGGACCTGTGGATGAAACCACAGGAGAATGAGTTTTCAAATTTCAGCAACTCTTAGGTTATAGATGTGTCTTTAAGTAGTAGTTTCACTGAGCTATAGTTGAGTTATTAAAATGGAAAGAAAGGTGCAGAGACTAAGGGAGGGAATTCTGAGTAATTTTAACTGATGGTTAAGACTCAAATATTCTTGTCATGGCATGCTTCAGAACCATCTTCCAGGAACACACTATCAGAAGTGAAAATGTTGCTGTAAGAGTTTCCAGGAGGGGAGGGAGGGAAACAGAAGAGGCAAGGGATTAGCAAGGATGGTGAAATGTGATGGACATCATTATCCAAAGTACATGTATGAACACACGAATTAGGTATCAACCTACTTCATATACAATCAGAGATATGAAAAACTGTGCTTTATATGTGTAATAAGAATTGTAATGCATTCCTCTGTCTTGTATTAAAAAAAATAAAATCAATTAAAAAAAAGAGTTACCAAGTATTTTTTGTTTTTGTCTTTAACTTCAAAGTCTCCAAAACCTGATTGGGTAATGAGGGAAAATGAGCCAACGTTTCTTTCTAACTGATTTCTTCTTCTTTTCTTATGAATGGACTCAGAGCTATAAAATTCACACATATTAAGAAACTTTATTAATGCCAACAATATGCTTCTGTGGCTGAGATCTGACCTTCTGGGTGACTTAGGTAATAATAATGTAACTGGGTTTTGACATTGTTAGCTTGGGGTCAGTGAGGGTAGGGTTGTGGGTTCAGTGTCTTTGCTTTGATAGATATTCCTTTAATTCCATCCAAAGGATTTGTAAATTAAAAAAAAAAAAAGAAGGAGGGAGGGTAAAAGAATGTGTGAAGAGGAATTCAAACTAGCACCATTTCTGGAAAACAATTACATGCCCAGCCCCGAAGAGGCCACTACAATACAAAGAAGACAGACAGCATCATTAGACAGGTGAATTCCTTCCTCAACCTGGAGTCTGTCCACTGAGCTACTCCCCACTGTTCATCTAAAACATGGGCTGTTAAACTTTTTCTGTAAAAGGTCAGACTGTAAATTCTTTGGGCTTTGTGGGCCATATGGTTAACTTACAAAAATAGATGTGGGCACATTTGGCCAAAGAGACATAGTTTGTGGGTCCCTGATCTAGAACCACTTTGTATAGACTTTGTGCTGACTGACAGTGTCAGTTTCAGAGAAATTGATCTGTTTTTGTCTCGATGCTAGAAGGACTCAGGATTTAGTCTTTGAACATTTTTTGTTCTTTCTATAACCGACACATGGCTTCAAATACCAACTTTATACTGACAGCTTCCAAATTTATATTTCTAACCTAGAACTCTCTGATGAACTTCAAACTCACTTGTCTGACTGCCTGCTTGGATGTCTCACAGCTTTGACATGTGCAGAGCTGAACTCCTAATCCCCTTGTCCAAATCTGCTCTACCCACTTTGCCCACTGGCTGTCCTTTAGTTGTTTAAATTCAAACTTTGAGCTCATCCTTGACTCTTCTCTTTCTTATAACTACATCTAATCCATCAGAAAATAACATTGTCCTCTTCAAAATATATCAAGTTCATAGTAAAGATTCTAATCACTTCTCATCACCTCTTGCTTGGATTACTGAATGAGCTTCCTAAGATCTTCCCATTTCCAAACTTTGCTTCCTTACTTCCTGTTCCCAGTATAGCACTCATGCCAGTCCTCCACTCAAAACCTTCCAATGGCTTCCAACAAGACCCTATGTAATCAGACTCCTGAGTACCTTAGAGGTCTTGCCTCCTATTTCTCTCCCCCTTGCTTATTCTGATCCAGCCACATTGGCTTCCTTGCTATTCACTGAACACTCTGATCTGATCTGTTTTCAGGGCCTTTCCAGTGGTTCTCTTTGCCAAGGATACCCTTCTTCCAAATACCCACATGGCATGCTCCCTGAATCTCTTACTATCCTAATCAGACAGATCTACTCTTAAACTCTTTTCAAAACTAGATCCTCTATTCCCCTTATCCTGCTTCATCACTTAATGAATGAATTCCTTCTTAACATGATAACATCTAATTTACCACATGTGTTTCTGTTTCTCCACAATGAAATAGAATCTTTATGGGGGCAAGAGTTGTGCCTGAATCATCAACCCATGGAAGAGTGGCTGACGTGTAATAGGCCCTAAACACTGAACATTGTATACCTGACCAGACCATCAGGTCTGTGTTAGCTATGGGTGAGCTTTGAGTGACATACACGGCCAGTCTTTAGGGAGGATGCAGATGGGCAGAATAGGTGTATTTCTGGCCTGATTTGTTTTCACTTTTTCTAGCTCATCTATTTCTATTGTACTTTTGGAAAGGTGATGTATGTACAAATAAAGCCACAGTGTCATTTTTATCATTTACATGTTAACAGTATCACAACTAGTTAAAATATGTTTTCTTAAATAAGAATGATCTTTTCCTTGAGTGGGTATTACATGTTTTGTGTGTGCTAAGTGCTTTTCATACACCACGTTGTTAAATCCTCATAACAATCCAATGATGTAGATACTTCTATCATCTTCATTTTTAAAGATGAGAAAAACAGGCTTAAAATGGGATATGTGACTTGCCTGAAAAGACATTTGTAAACGATGGTGTTGGAATCTGACCATAGGTGTGTTGGCTCCCCAGGTCCAGGCACAGTGCATTTTCTTTCCCAGTGTCACTGGTTGATTGTCATAGCCTCTTCCTTCCCTCCCCTTTATAAAAGTGTTAAATGGCCGATTTTCAGACTATTCAAGCTTTTTATCTCCATTAGTTTGGATTAATTGGGTGGATGGATTTATCTTCCCTATTCAGTTATACTATGTAGGACATTTTTTCAAAATCTCCTCTTTAAAGTAGTTAATCAAGAACTAAGAAATAAAACAGAACTACTTCTTCAACACACTGAATACATATTCCCCAAATATTTGTTCTCATGGAGTTTACACTTTTTCTTTTTAAGAGACATACTAGTTTTATGAAAATGGGATGTGTGCAGAATGGGTCTGACAGGGCTGAGATTTACCACTGTGCTGTGACAGGCACACAGAGGCAGCCATGCCGGGGCAGAGCCCTGTGGGATGAGGCAGTGGAGTTCTGCCCCATGGCCCATGGAGTCCCACACTGTGTACTCTGGGGCAGCACACCTGTGCTTCCCAGAATCAAGCACTGAGCAGTCTGTGATAACCTTCCTCACCCCTACCCCCACCCTCAGCTTTTAAAGCCTGGAACAGCAGGGGGTGTATGTCTCTGGGTGTCTCTGCCTGTCCCCAGCACCTTGGGCAGGGCCTGGCATAGAGGAGTTGCTGAATATCTGTTAAAGGAATAAATGAAAACAAGCCTACAGGATCTACCCTTTGTCTTGGGTGTCTAGGATTTATCAATGAGTCATGTTGGCAGCATTTAGATTTCATCCACGACGAGTTCCTGTCTAGTAGAGCACTGAAATTGACAAAACATACCCTGGCTCCTGCCTGTTGATTCCAGAGGCTGGGAGAATGATCCCTGAACTTCCCGTCGAAGTGCTTCATCTTCTATCACCTCTTTATGATTTTACCACAGCTGTATATACCCAGAGCACCAGTGGGGCTGTGGTGCTTTACAGTCTCACACCAACCAACGATGCAAAAGCTATGTCTGTAGGATTTCCTCTATTTGTATTGCTTCCCCTTACAGAGCCAACGTAATGGTGAGAGTTTCTTGTAACAAAAGAAAAGAAACTTCCCAATGTGACAGGTAGAACCCTGGGAACTGAAGATATAAAGGCAAAGCAGGAGCCAAGTGTTCACCCTGGACATGCAGCTGACATTCTTTCTTGGAACAAAGTCATGGTCAAACATCAATTTAGAATCACTTGGCTTTAGCTGAAGTGATATTAATTTAGAATTACTTGGCTTTCACTTAAGGGATTCCTCAAGTTCCCCTTAGGTTTTAAGAATTGTTGTCAAAAGCATAATAAAGTGTCCTTGTGTAGCACATCTGCTGAAACTGATGCTATGAAAAGCAGCATTTCAGGAATGTGGGACCTAGACAGGCCAAGGCACCACTGTCCCTCCTTGCAGGTGAGATCCCACATCTGCAAGAAGCCAGTCACTTATTCCAAGTGAGTTCCCCTTCATGTTTCTAGCTGTTGCCATCTTCTGGCTGAGGGCCAAGGCAACACCCCGACAGCCTAACCTCCACTAAGGCTGGCTGGTGCACAGTGTGGGTGTGCCGGGGTTTACAAGGATGCTAGCCAAAGCTCTCTGGAAGCATTTCCTGCTCTCTGCTGACTAACGCCATGCCCTCTAAAGTCTGTAGTTCTACTCTACAGTTTTTAATGGTACTTAAGATTTGGAAACAAACATACCCAGTATTATTACAGTTTGGCTGTTGTCATTTAAGACCTGTTCACTTTCTTAGCCTCATTTCAGTCTCACCCATAGCAAAGAGGCTCTGATGGGGTGAACGAAGCAGTCATGGAGGGATCAGCAGACTTGAGTTCAAGTCCAGGATCTCCACTTGTCAGCAAGGCTGTCACCTCTGTAGATTATATCTGAGACTCTGAATGGGAACAAGACCTGCCCATCTCATAGGGATGCAAGGAAATGAAATAGCATGAAGGATGCTTTGCAAATTGCCACGCATTAAACATGCCAAATATATGAGAGGAAGAAATGAGGTGCAGAAAGAGAAAGAATTAGGAACAGAGAGGTGAGGCTGAGTTGAAGATGAACTCCAGAATCACACTTGTGGTATGAGTTGGCATACTCGTACACACACACACACACACACACACACACATGCAGAAGAAGCTGGGCCATTTTTCCGAGGACAGATGAGAATTAATGTCAAACACCTTTCCTCTTCCCTACCCATTCTCTGTTTTCTTTTCAATAAAATGTTAAGGGTAAAAAAAACTGAGTTCTTAGAAAAAGACATGGCAAGAAATGAGGCAAGCAAAACAGTTCTCTTATTGGAGGTTCAGAACATTTTAAGACGAACATACATGAAAATTTGTACAAGCTATCTATGACATTTTATGCAAAGTCCTGTAAAAAGGGGGTCTGCTGCCTTCTACTGTGAGCCTGCAGGTTATAGCCACAGGGTAATTAATATGAGATGCTCCAATGCCAACCACTGCCAAGTGGGCAGGGGGAAGGTGGTTCTTTCTTTGCCTCTCATGTTCTCTCACCACTCACACATGCACTACTTTGGGGTTCACTGCTTTAATTATTGGTGGGTTTCACTCTGGGTAGGTTGGGACATCTTGCCACTCAAAGGGCACCTATGTAAAATACAGTTTCATAGACAAATAAATTTGCTCCAACTGTTAGAAAAAGTCCAGAACATTTTAGCTATAAATCCCTGGAGGATTGCCAGTAACTGGGCCAGCTCCTGGTTTAGATCCATTCTGCCAGAACCTGACCCTACTACCCCCTCAGCTCAGTCCACCTGCTCAGGCCTTCCTCAGGGAGCTGTCAAGACTGCTTTACGTAATTGGAAATCATTTGGAAGGTCTTCTATTGACCTTCCCTAGTGAGGTCATGACAGCTCTTTTGGGTGATTGGCACTCACTATAGAAATGGTATGTTAGAGCCTTCAGGGAGTTGGAAATCAGAAGTGGGTAACTTACAAAATCGGGCGGGACTGGAAATCTTCCTGGTTCATCCTCTCAGACTGGCGGATTTTCAGGATCTCGGTGTAGCTCAGGTTCTGCAGTTTGCTCTTGAACTGGTCCAGGGAGCTAGGCTTGGTTGTAAGTGCTCTCATAACCTGCTCCTTCACCACCTGCATTACCTGCAGATGAAAGGAGGAAGACCATCAGTATCCTGGGAGCCGTCATATCCTGTTCAAAAACGTCTTCAGGAGTTAATAGCTCAATGCCTCCTCCCTGGTTGCTGCTGCATATACTCTCAGCCCCAGGCTTGAGTGTGTTTTTCCAAAGAGTAAACTTCCATTATGTGCATCTTCATCTTATCTTTTTTTTTTTTTAAACCACAAGGAAGGAAATGGACTGATTAACTTGGAATGGAGGGGAGTGAAGCTTGAGAAAGGAGGAGTGTTCCATACATTATGTGACTGCTGCTGAAACACCACTGTAAACAACACAAACTCAAGAGTCAGAAATAAGCAAAGGCCAAACAATAGCTAGCAAGCCTGCCTGCTAACTATTTTTTTCCAGGAAAAATTGCTAAGACACAATTAACTGTGGAAGTTTTGGTTGGCATCAGTTCCAATGAATGCATACAGATATCCACACTTCCCAGTCTTTTTTCCCCATGTTGTTGGGGCCTGAGTATTCATGAAAACAATGAACTTGGTTACAAGCATGTGGTTTAAGCAAATAAGTTTATTAAATTAGAATAGGTAGATCCCATTGGAAACCTCAAGAAAGAAAGAAAGAAAAGGTAATTTGCTGCCTCAAGACAGGTCTAGCTCACTAGAAGGCAATTAACCACTGTCTTTGTGAATGTTGATTCATCTTCATCATATACATGAAGGGGAAAAAAGGCCAGAGAACACACAGGACATCCACAGGGTTTGTAATCTTGCATAGATCTTTTCATTCTTCATTATATATAAGAGCAAGTGTTATCCTTTATAAGGTGTCTACTATGTGCTGGATGTTATGGTATATTACATATATAAATATATATACACTCTTTGTCCACTCAAATCTATAAGATGGGCATCAACATCATCTTAACATATGAAGAAACCACTTTTCAGGTTTAAAAAATTAGTTAAAAATCACATGGTTGGTTGATATGTGGCTGAGTTGGGATTTGATCCTAGGCCTTTAAATGTTTTACTATATTGCCACTCATTCCACCATTCTTGATGTCTGGGGACTGTCATATCCTGTTTCTTTTAGAAACTTAAAAATAAGACAAAACCAAACACAGACCTCTTATCCAATGAGTTCTGTGCCAAGCACTTTGCTATTCATCATCTCTTTAATTTTCCCTCTAATACACTGGACTAGGTGTGTGATCATTATTTTAAAGGTAAAAGGACTGAGAAAAGATGGACAACTTGCCCAATGTCACAGATCATTGAATCCTAAGAGAGCAAGTCGCCCAGATGGCTACTTCACAGACCTGATGCTGAACAAACATGAATGAAGTATGGTCTTGCCTTCTGTGAACTGAGGGTCTAATGAGAAATGTGGGCATAGCCAAAGATCATCACAGGGGAGTGTGGAAAAGACAGAGAATGATGGATTTTGTTGGCAGGGACACAAGGAGGGGGATTTCATTGAAGATGACATTTGATATAGGGTTTAAAGGAAGAACGGCTATTCAATAGTGTGGAAATAGATGAATTCCCTGGAATGTCACCACACATTAGCCATTTTGGACTGGGCTACATCTAAATTGGAACCAGTTATATAAGCATCATTTCATGCTCTCAGCAGAATGGCATAAAGGAAAATTCCCAGTTGATTTTCCCCAATCTGCTTCTTTTTTTACTCAAGCAAAATGCTAAATTTGGGATGCGTGACAAATTTTGAAATAGTGACCATCTTACACCATGCTGCATAAATGGTGTTGATTTTAGTCAACTATAACACTTTGCCATCTTATGTGAGGGACACCCCTTTCTCCATTTAGAGAGCCTCGGAGTTGAGGCAAAGAGGTCATTATTGCCTCCCAATGTTTTTTGACCTTCTAGTGAGAAGGAGGACATGTAAAAGAGACAAAGAGAATGAAAGGAAAAAGGATTTTTGAATATCAGGTTAATATTGACCCTCTCCTCATCTTGTAGAGAAAGAAACAATTTCACAGGGCCAAGTGATGCCCTCATTTCTTAAAGGGTTGTCACAGAGATGACAATTTCCATGTCACATCTGCCTAGACTCCAGCAACAGGGCCAATAACTGAGCCTATGACCTGAACTGACTAACCCATGTCCTTGCCCAGACTTCTCTGACCTGATCCGAGATGGGGCAGTTTCCCCCTCAAATTGGGAACTATAAAACTATGACCCTTAATATTGGGGAGAGTGGAAAATAAGGAGACCAATGCCAATAGAAGACAGAATCATGATCCTGAGAGAGTGTTCGTAGGTTAAACTTTAACCATCAGGTAATTTCAACGCTTACCTTTGGTGCTTTGGTTAAATGAATCTTTTCTTTTCCTAAGATGGTTTGAATGGGATTCCTGTCACTTGAAACCAGAGAAACATATATATGCAATGAAGTCTAAGAGGAGTACCAACTTGTGGGGCTTAGGTTACCCAGACAGAGGGAGAAACAGGGAAGCTGGATAAGAAACAACAAAGGTACCTCATGAAGAAAACACCTTTAAAAAAAATCACCTTTCATTTGTGTGTGCCTGGTTGTACCTTTGCATGGAAATGATGATCTGTATTGGAATGTGGGGAACACAATTCCTACTTCATGCTTAAAATCCACTCTTAGAGCTTCATTACTCTAGCTTAAGACTTTGATCCCTGTTAGATGCAAGAATGCATAGTAGAGAAATCCTTTAAATTCCCCCAAATGACTCACACTTCAATTTGAGCAAAGTATAGAATCTTTCCTAAAAATAGGTTGGGTGATTGGGAGAAGGGACCACACCACCATCAGGTCCCAGGGGAACGGAAGCTAGCGGTGTGTCTAAAGCACAAAATAGTCTGGTGGAGCTCAAGGGTAGGTCTCCCTCGGTTACTGCCCAGTTTTGCTTGGCGTTGGCTTTGAAAAGTTCTATTGTTATTCTGTATGCCAAGGAAAGCAACCTCAGTGAAAGATGTTATTGTTTATTTATTTTTAAAGCTTTTTAGTTGTTGATGGACCTTTATTTTATTTCTTTATTTATATGTAGTGCTGAGAATTGAACCCAGAGCCTCTGCTAGGCAAGCACTCTACCACTGAGCTATAACCCTAGCCCTCTGTTATTGTTTATTTTAAGAAGATAACAAAGTTATGTAAGTCAAACACTCCTCTGTGCCTTTGCAAAGTAGCTTCTACAACTGTCGTAATGAATCATGCTAAGTATCTGTGAATGCTCCATGTGTACAATTTAAATCAAGACTTTCACAACCACCATTGTTAACTTTGTCCTCAGGAAAATAGCAGACCTTTTACTATTTGTTTGAAAAACCTACAGAAGGTGTTGCAGAGGCATCAGCAAATCAACAGAGTTATACTTTCTAGTTACAGCACATGCTTTTTGCCATAGACATCAAAGAAAAGAATGCTCTTAGAATCTCCATTTGCTGGTGGTATTGACGCCTTCTTCAAGCAATGTCTGCAACTCGCCTTTAGTATGCTTCTGGAATTTTCCGAGTATTTGTCTGTTCTCTGTAATAATGTCATATGTTACAAAAATGTAGGATTCCCACAAGATGATTATACTTCAAACCGAGAAACATTTTGGCTGCTTGGAAGACTGGATTAGAGAATGGAATCAAAATTGTTGCTGGCAAAGTAGTTTAACTGTGCACCTGGTTTCACTGTTGTTTATTTAAACGTGTTCTTGCATCTTATTCCAAGATCTACTGAGCCTCTGTGTGTTCCTGGTTTAATCACTTCTCTGATCCTGCCTTAATACCCCCAATCCTCAACCAGCATCATTCACCCATTCATTCAACAAATGTGCTTCAAGCACCTACTTGGGGAAGGGCAATGGATGACGCTGGGAGCCTTGTATGAAATGAGCTCTGGGTAGGTGGCTCAGACACACACAGGATGTCACAGTGGATTAAGAGGCTGTGCATTCATTCTATAAATACAGAGCCCCTCTCAGCTTCCTGCAGGATGAGGATATAGCTTGGGAACTTTGGCTGCAGCTTGAGGAGAGGCCACAGGTAGACACACCGAGGTGCAGGGGAGAGGTCATTCTTGGGAGAAATAATGTGATCAGAGGCTTGGAGGGAGGAGACGGAGCTGAGAGTGGAGAAGGGTATATGCTGTTCTCCTTTGGGTGGAGAAATGAGGCCGGGCTCCAAGGTGTAGTTGAAAGGCAAGCTGGGCCACATGGTGGGTGGCTTTGACAGCTAAGATGAAAAATTTGGAATTTTTGTTTTCTCTAACTAATGATAAGTACCTAGAGGATTTGGGGAGGTGTGCAATGGAATTCATTCAAGCTTGCTAGGACACCTATGAAACAGTCATTATTTGTGCTCGAGTTGGGGTAAGGAAGGGATGTTAGGGAAGAAGTCTTCATGGCTGAGACAAAATTTGTGCTGAGATTTGGAGAATGAATGGGAGTTATTCACTGAAGAGAGGAAGAAAATTCTAGGCAGAGGGAGGTGTAATAGCAAAGGCAGGGAGGCGAGGTAGTTATGCCTGAGACATTAAAGAAAATATACTTTTTGGAGTCTACACCAGCAACTTTCCACAAATGGGGGTTATGGTTGCACTAGGACATCTCAGCCTCTAGAATCTGCCACCCTGGCTTTGAATAAGGCTGTATATTTCTTGGAGTTGTGCCCTTCCTCAAGATACTCAAACTCTCCACGACTCATTGTTACCATCTGGAAGCTAGGAATACTAATAATGTAGAATTCAAGGGACTGTGATTAGATAATGCCTGACACTTTAGCAAAGGCCATTTCCCCTTCCTTACTGTATTTTGCTCACTGTAAAGTCATCATAGTAATACAGAATTAATAGAATCATATAACAAAGAATTATTATGAAATTTAAATAATATATGTATACAAAGTACCTCATACATCCAATGGAGAATACTATATGCCCAATAAATATCCATTCTCTTTCCCTCCCAGGAGGAAATTACTTAAGTCAGAGGTTCTCCTATAAAGATATCTTCCAAGGATGTTCTTAGATAACATCTGTATCATCTGGGAATTTGCTAAAATTGAAACGTGTTGAGCCCACCTAGACCTGCTGAATCAGAAACCCCAAGTGTAGTTTCCAGTAGTCAGGGTTTTAGCAGTCCTCCAGATGGTTCTGATGCTCAAATGTGAAGACTACCAATCTCAGCAACATTCAGCTCCTCCTCTGGGCCTTCAGTATGACATTTATGCCCTGGAGGGATTTTTTTGGTCATAGTCTTTTTATTTGCTTTGTCAGAAAGTAGTTCAATTAATTATTGGTGTGCCCTTCACCCCATCTAGATTTCCAAGTCCCTGGAAGATAAATCTGTTTCCTATTTGTACCGTGGCCCATAGATTTGAACACAGTATCTTCTAGACTAGAATAGTGAGTTATATGTTTAATGTCTTTAAAGATCATTTAATGTCAAAGACTCATCTGTAGAATTAAACAACGAAGAAGTCCTTAATAGAATGATAAGACTGCTGGCATAATTTGGTAATATACTTCTGCAAAGCCTGAAGAATGAAGTCTGGCTCTGGGATGGTATATTAGGGTGCCAGAGGTCACTGTGGGCCTCCACACAAGGCTGAGCTGAAAGGGAATGATCTATAGTTGGGCAGAGGGCTTCTAGGGAAGCCACAGTGGTGTACACTACTGGGTACTGCCATTAATGGGTGCAAAAAAGTACTATTTATCTCCATCTCAGTGGTACCCATTAAATTGATTTATCTTCACAATGAAGAGAAAAGGTTGTCTAGTGGAAGACAGATGCCAACACAGTCCAGCTTAAAAACAGCTCATGTGGGAGATATTTTCAATGCTGGACTATTTTTCTTCTCAGGAATGTTTCTTCTACAAAACAAAATGACCAAAGGCTCATAATGACAAAAAAAAAAAAAAAAAAAAAAAAAAAAAAAAAATGGAGGGATCTGGTGCCCAGAGAGAATTCTTGGGGGAAAGAAGACCTTACGTGTGTATGTGTGTAAAGGATAATTTCCCAGAGGCCAGGAATAATTTGGGGGCTATACTGTAAGGGTAGAATGTGGAGAAATGGCCTTGCTCAGAAAAAGCACTGGGAAATTAGGATAAGCATCGGTGAATCAGCTGGCAAAATAATTATTGACCCAGAGGTAGGCTAGCCATTGATTCTTCCCTGCCCCCAACTCCCCAGAGAGGCCCTTGAAATTAGGTGGTGCATGAGGATCACAAGTTCAAGGCCAGCATCAGCAATTTATCAAAATCCTATCTCAAAAAAAAAAAAAAAAGGCTGGGGATATGGTTTAGTGGTTAAGTGCCCTTGAGTTCAATCCCTGGTATTCTCCCTCCCCAAAAGTAAAAAAAAAATAAAATAAAATAAAATAAAATTAGGGAGGCTTCTGGAAAATCAAGATGGCTTTACTTTGCAGTTTTGCCATTGTCAGGGAATGGATAACTTAGGCCAGGACCTGTATGCATGACATTTTTCTGAGTGGTGTCAAGTATATTACAAGAAAAGAGAGCAAAAAATAAAAGTTCTCTCTGGATTCAAGAGGAGCATTTGAGTTTTCAGAATTTATTTTTGGGGCCAAGAGACAGAGAGCAGGAGTTGGCGAACGTCTTCTGTTGAGGGGCAAATAGTAAATATTGTAGGCTTTGCTGGGGCCCTGTGGAGTCTGTGGAAACTTCTGAAGTGTCAGAGTGAAAGTCATTGCCAGCAAAATGTCAATGAATGGGTGTGGCTGTGTTCCAATAAAACTTATTTACAAAACACAGGTGGGGCTGGATTTGGCCTGCAGCAGCAGTTTTGCCAACTGCTGGTTTGAGAAAAAAACATGGCTGATAGTTAGTGTTCATACTGAAGTCTGGCTCTGCCATTCCCCACCTGGGCAAATGGCTCAGCTTCTCTGCTTCCTGATTTATAGAGTGGGGGTGGTTATCTTTAGTCAGGTTTAGGAGATGCAGAGCATTAAGCCCTAACATCTTATGGGGTTCCCTCTTGAACCACATCCCTAAAGATAGTTTATCTAAAGAAAATAAACGTCCTTGAAGCTTGCAAACAAGCTACACATCCTCACACAATGACACCATGGGTTCGTGGAACACCCAGGGCAATTCGTGATTATATTCAGGTTGCATTAAACATAATTGGTTCCAACAGATTACAGAGAGGTATTTTCTTTAAACAGTATTTTCAACTCCTACCCTGAATAGTCTCACTGCCTTGGCAGGTCCATGCTCCCTTCTGCCATACAATCTGCCCTGGTGTGACCACAGAAGTCCCCTGGTGCAGAGCCCAGGTTGCTCAGAGCCCTGTGGGTCAGGCTTAATGTAAATGAAGAGAAACTGCTCTGAAATCACAGAGGGCCAGTTCAGCTGGTGCACAACCTCTGACCCCTCTCAATTTCACCATGTGTCCTCAATTATACCAGATGAATTTGAAATATTTTGTTCATTAATAAATGCAAAATAGATCTCCTGCATTTCACAAAGGACATGGTCTCATCTTGGCTTCTAGTAATAAGACTTAGCAAGTCATTAAATTTCTCTCTGCCTCTATTTCTCCAGTGTGTCTCTAATGACCTTTTGTGCCTCCAGGTCTGGTGAGCATCTTTCTGAAGGAGCAATGAAGCCTAATTCCAAGCTAAAAGCTGGTACTGTGCTTGATGTGAGTAGTGAGGTTCTTGCAACGGAAAGATAGCATTTCACAGTCCAACAAGTGCTAGGCTTGTGGCACCTTATATCAAGAACTAAGTATGATGAGCCAAGGAAATAACAATTGGCTGCAGACTGGATCTTTTCAATGGTTTCATTCCTCCTAAGTTAGAGTTCTGGAATGCAAACTGCTGCTAACCCAAGGCCTGATCTCTGGGTGCCACATACCTGCCTAAATTTGTGGTCATCAAGCAACCCTGAAAGGTATCTTTGGAGAAGGCCAACAGACTTTGCATGTGGGTTTGGGAACAGCACATTCACAGGAGCTGGGAATTTTGCTCTGAAGTGCATAGTTGTCAGATGTAGTATGATGAAATGTTGGCTCTGCCTCTTGAATACTTGTTCCTTCTGTTTACTTGACGTCATTCACACTGACCTCTCCTGCTGCCCCGTCACCTTTCCCGGTTTACCCAATATCTTTATAACTTCCCCTCTTTTCCTCTTAGTCTCTCATCACAGAAGCCTGCTTACTTCAAATTTATTTCAAACATCATTTGCCTGCTGAAAACCTACACTGGCTCAGTATTGCCTTTGGGGTACAGACTAGTCTGTCTAATGTGTGATCTTCCTCCTCCTCTCTAGCAGATCTGTACTTACAGCCCTTGTACCCCATGATCTCACCAGGAGAACTTCTCAGTGCCTAGAACTTCATTCCCACCTGTGACTAATACCTTCCTTCTGACACCTGTTCATTTGTAATGTCTAGGCTTAGAAGCTACCACCCTTGATAATCATTATCTGACCTTATGCTCTACCTGCAAAATAGGGGTTAATGCCACCATCCTCCCAGGACTGGTGTTCTTCTTGTTTCTATTTTTATCTCTGGTCCCTGCATATGGCAGGTTTTTTTTTTGGGGGGGGGGGAATATATATATGCCTGTTTAATTTGTGACTAATGGGCTCACTGATTGATGGAAGAAAGAAACAGCCTCCAAAATCAGTAGGTCTCTACTCTCACAGTAAAATAGAATTTATGAGGTGTCTTTGTGTGCCTTATCCCTGGAGTTCTGATTGGGAAATAGGTTCTGGAAACAGGTCATATTTTACCAAGCTTCCCTGGGAATGCTAATGTGCAGCTGGGCTTGAGGAACACTGGTCCTACTGCAAGGGCACAAGGAGGGAGAAGGGGAGAGGACTGCGGTTCCCTGGAAAAGGAGGAAGGAGCTGCTCCTGCCTTCAGCACTACCAAGTGTGACCTACAGATGCCATCCGAGGAGCTGAGTCCTTAGCTTCCTGAAGCGTGGATAGGACCCGTGCTCCCGCCAGAGTCATCAGAAATACACCTGGGGGACTGTGCCTGCTCTCAGTCTGCTCAGGCAGGTCCTCAGGTAGGCTCCCTACACTGGGAACAGACCACTTTCCCTCAGGCTCCCACTGCAGTGGCTGGCTGCAGCCACAGTGTAGAAGGCATCTATCTGCCTCTACTTGGATCAGGAACGACTTTACCAAGGTCAGCCAAACATCATCAAAGTAGCCCATGGCTCCTTGGGCAGCAGTCAGAGTCGGTACCCCAGACCCCTGATTAGAGCAGGGCAGTAGCTGGTACGCCGAGCCTGAGGGGCAAGCCTGTGGCTGGCAGCATTCAGGCAGGGCCCAGAAACCCCAGAGAGGGTTGTTATGAAACAGGATCAAAGGTGACTTTTCAAGTGTGCCTTGAGAGCAAAACAGATGGCACTGATGCCATGGGAAAGGGAGCTGCTGCCAACTCTGCCACTGCCTTGCTCTGGTTTTGACTTCTGATGACACAGGAGCAGAAGGAAAGAGGGTCAAACTTCAGGAATCCTGAGAATCTGACCATGATCCAAATGGAGAGCTTTGAGGGCCTTGGTGTTAGCCCCTAATGTAACATAATAATAAAATAATATAATACATAATAAAATAATCCATTATATAATGCCTGACCCTGCAGTTCGGCACAGGTGCTAACCAGGAGATGTGCCGCTGCAGAGACTAAGATGGGTGGCGTTACCAGCTGCCCTGTTCCTCCCGAGAAGGCATTTTCATTTAAAGTTCAAGGCATTTTTATAGCCAGTAAAAAAATAAAATAAAATAAACATTTCAACAAGTGATTCATCTAAAAATCAATTAGGGGTAGGTTTGCTGGAGAACAATGGATACAAATACAACATCCTTCCCCCCTCCTCTTGCATCTGCAGGAAGCCAATCCAAAAGAGGAGACACGAAAGGTGAGGTTTGGGATCACTGCTTTCTTTTATTGCAGCCTACCCTCGAGGGGAGAGAGATCAGGAGGCAACAGCTGTGTGACAAACTGCTCTTCCCCACGGAAACGGGGAGCCAAATTAATACAGCAATCAGACTAAATTTGCTGGTTAGCTAATTGAAGGCCCCGATCGGACCGCACGAAGCTATTTTCACCAGTGTCTGTTGGAGTCCGCCTCAGGCTGACAGAAGTCCAAGCAAATCACATTAGCGGGTGGCATTTAATCCACAGCTTTAAATAAACAACATGTCAAGCAAGTCCATCAAAACATGTAGCACTGTGTGTGTGTGTGTGTGTGTGTGTGTGTGAGAGAGAGAGAGAGAGAGAGAGAGAGAGAGAGAGAGAGGAGGGGGCACTTATTCTCTTTCTTGCACCCACTCCAGCAGGACTGGGGGTAAAAAGGATACACATTTCTTAATAATCATGCTCTCTGTTGCTTTTCTAAGGCCAGGTCAGAACACTTTTCCAAGTATGGAAGCTGAAAGTAGTCTTATTGAAGTTGCAGTGACCTTCACCAATAGAAGTTCTCCCAAATTGGAGTAGCTGGTGTGATGCTAGTTTTCTGATGCTGTGGTTGCCTGATTACGGGGAGTGGGGTGAGGAAATGATGATCTGACTTTACTGAGAGGTCCTCAAAGTCAGGAGGGGAATTTCATTGAAGAAGTGACTGAGCTTGGGTGGATTTTTTCTTTTTTAAGTTCCATAGTCATGGTCTTAAACTATAAGGTGCTAAGAAAGACGAGTGCCTCATTGTCTTAATAAAGAGATGGCATTCACAGTACCTTCTTCAAACATTTTATGGGCTTCTTGCCAACTCACCTGGGAGCTGATCACTGCCCCTTCTTCACTCTCTTAATTAAAGCCTAGAAAAGGAGCAAGTGGTAACTGTGCTGATCTCCCTGAGTATGTCCCAAACTCCCTGAAGGTTGAAACTTTACCTAATTCATCTCCATGTTTCCAGTATTTAATATCATTTCCTACACATCTGTGGATAAGATTAGTCCTTATTAAGAAATAAATGAAATGTCTCTGGTTTCATTTTGAGAGGCAAAACCTGAAGCCCTGCATGTTTAGATTTCTCAGCCTATTTTGGATCCATTATTAAACAGTGAAAAATGAAATGGGACAAGCTGCCCCTCTGGAAGTGACATTTAATAAACTTTTCTTAAGCAGACCGCTCAGGCAAGACCACAGGGGAAAAGGAGCAAAGTTTGATTCCCATGAACCAGCTCTGCCACCAAGCAAGGCTGCCGGGCCCAGAGCAAACTTGGACAGCTGCTTCACCAAATCCCTCGGCAAGGAGAGGGCAGCCAACGTGCGACTGCTGGGGGATGCTTCTCAGCAGACAGACCCTGCCATGGAGGTGGCCACATGGTCAGAGCCCACTGGTCAAAACTCTGACAGAGCCATCTCTTGGTAACCATAAAGGATTGGTTCCAAGACCCTCATGATACTAAAATTCAAGGAAGCTCAAAGTCTCTTGTGTAAAATGGTATTTTCTGATCACTTCCCCACATTATCCTATGTACTTTAAATCATCTCTAGATTACTTATAATACAGAATACAATGTCAGTGGTTGTTATTAGGCATTGTTTAGGAAATAATGACAAGAGAAAGTCTGCACATGTTCAGCTCAAAGGCAATTTCTTTCTTCCTAATATTTTTGACCTGTAGTTGGTTGAATCAGTGGGTATAGAACCCACGGATACGGAAGACTTGACTGCCAAGAAAAGGCTGTTCTTGTCACCACCCTCCAAATTCTCTCACCCTTCTAGCAAACACCAAACTCAGTGTGAGATATCAAATGGCCCATTGTTTGTTGGCACAGTGAGAACACCATGATATGCATTTTAATTTCCAAATAAACATAGCGGAATTATCAACAGAATATCCTAAGAATAAATATGTTTTGATTTTCTAAATTTATCTGACAAGTATTGGTTCCTGTTATTGCCTTAGAGGCTTTGGAAGTATAATCAGTCCTGCATTTGCTTAGCTAACATTTACCCAGCACCTAACGTGCTCATCATCGGTGAGGTGAGGTGTTGGCAATGCAAAGAACCAGACCCAGTGGTTACCCTGTAGAACTGCAGAAGCAGCTAAGGGGAACCTGATGTGTACATAAAGAATAACAGTGGTAAGTGCTATTATGGATATGATCAAATAATAGAACTTGGGGGCAGGGGAAAAAGTGATTATTAAAAACATCATTTTTTTTCTCATATAAATATATTTCTATTATTACTCTATAGTTTCGACAATCACATTTCTCAGAGTGCATTGAAACTACTTACTCACTACTCATCTCCCCAGAAGGAACTTGAACCCTTTCAAGGAAGAGACCACCCTTCATTTGTCTTTCGATTCACTAGAGGATTTAAAAATCCTTCATACCTGGAAAATATTCCCCTCAGTCTAGCAAACTGAAGGTCAACTAGATTGTGTTTCTAGAACTACATGTTAAAAAAAATGATTTCTGACAAGTCTTTGTAAAGGCTGGGGACAAATTCCTGGGATGGTTTTAAGTAGAAGGAAAGAGAGGGTTTATAGCAGGAGCAATGATAGATTAACTCTGGTTAACACACTGTCATGCCAGCCTCCTGCTGTATTTCTCCCAGATGGTTGAAAATTGGGACACTTCATAAATCCCCAGGCCTTTTCCTCTCTCTGGCCAGTTATTATAGTGTCCCAGGGCAGAAGAGCACTTTCCAAAGTAAAATAATTGCAAGCCATTTATTATCTTTAAAGGATGACCTGTCACCCACCAGAGCCACAAGGCTCAGACAATTAAAACAGCACAAAGTGTTCTGACTCTGCAAAACCTGGACAGACATTTTTTTGGTAGTTTTAGAGCCAATGAGCCCAAAGGGATCTGAAATGGTTCTTGTGTTTCTCTAATCAACATCCATGCCTCTCACAGCTGTGAAGCTAGCTGTTCCTGGGGTTTCCCCCAATCCACCGGAATGCCATGCTTTCCCCTGAATGTGGTCCCCTTCTTTACTGAGGTGTCCATCACAGCAAACAACATAGATAGCCATTGGATGACATATATACTACCGTTCCTCTCTCCCATGCCCATCTATCACAGCACCTTTTTTTCCTGCTAAAACAGGAATCCACCTGCAAGTAACCACTATCAATCAATTCAATTTGACATTCACAATGGCACCCATCCTCCATTTGTGATGTTAGTGAGCACTAGTTAATCTTACTTAAGGCAAAAGACTGATCATTAATTTGGGATTAAATTTTCTTAAAAGTCCCAATGTCCTCTAATCAAATTTTCTTGAAGATCAACCCAAGTATTTTTATAACTTGAACTTCTGTTCAATTTTATGTCTTCATGAAAGTTCTTCAACCTAATAGCTAAACAGAACTTTTATACCACTTACCATCTTAGTCACTTAAGCCCATACATACCTCTGGAAATGGTGTAATGGTTTTAGTAAGGACAAAGTCACGGGCCCTATAACAGTGTGAAGCCCTCAGGAGTAGCTGACAAATGTTGCTGACTGAGGGAAACAGAGGGGAAGATCCAGGTCAAACTGTAGACCTTCTGATTAAAGTCGAATATGACTATCTTTTTATTTTTTTCAAATTTCAATGATTTTTGTTATTCTAGAAAAAAAATACTGGCTATAATCCATCTCTAAGGAACTTCCTTGAAATTGTAATTTGGATGAAACTAACTGGGGATTTATTTTTAGAAATAATATGTATCTATATACTAGAAATGCTGCTCTTCCTATTTTTATATCAAACATAAAATTTCCAAAAGGATTTAATTTGTTTTAGAGTTCAATTATACAGTCAATCATATACTGCTCATGGATGGAACGCATAGACGACAATGGTCCTATAAGGTTATATCACTTAATGACATCAAAGCCATCTTAGTTTGTGCAAGTACATTCTATGATATTCACGCAGTGATGAAATCACCTAACAACACATTTCTCAGACATCTCTGTTGTTAAGTGATGTGAAACTCTAGAGTCAATGTCATATTAGGTTTTATTATTTTTTACAAGAGATAAAGTATGAAAGAAGAAGGGGAAAAAAAGGCATGCATCATGTAAAGTGACAACCAAAGCAAGCTTTCATAAATAAATAAACATTAAACTACACCGTGGCATAAATAAATAAATCTTAAACACCACTATGGCAGTTCTCAACTTCTTATTTAAGGAAAGTATACAAGTTACATTGCATCTCTCCATGCATCTCATTCTTGAATTAGAAAATATACTTTTAAACTGAAAACAAATTCAAACCCCACCCAGTTTGGCACAGTCATAAAGGTCAAAACGGGGTGACTGCATGCAAAGCAGTCATTTGACCTCTTTGGGGGCAACAGTGCAATGACTGTTAGTGTTTCCTGTGCACATCCTGAGTATAGTCCAGGCCGGCTTCTCTAAAATCACTGTATTTTCACCACAATCCTATCAAATAGAGACTATCTACTTTTTTTTCGGTTCTAGAAACCCCAAGATTCAGGGAATTTACAATGTTGGCAAATGACAGGGGAGGTACAGGAATCCAGACTCCTATGCTTTAAACTTTTACAATGAAAATCTTGAGCTGCAGTTGATATCAGACTACAAGTGCTGAATAAAAAAAAATGTGTTTCACTTTAATGTATAGCTAATGAATACCATTGCACTAAGCAGTCAGAGAGACTAGTGAGTAATACAGATCTAGTAAGTTGTAGGCACTCAATTAGTAATCTACAAAAAAGAGTGAATTATAAATAAAATGCATCCAACATGAGGACTTTAAATTTTTATGATTATTATGAAGGGCTCCACAAATTAGCATACACATCAAGTGGAAATTGGAGTCCAAAGAATTTCTGTTGTGGCAGAGACATAAAGATGACTTCTACTTTGAATACGGCGCCTAGTGATGGATACATAGAATATCCACCAACTAAATGGAATGACTGAGTACCTGCAGGAGCTAAAAGTGATTTAAGACTTTATCATCTAAAGGGGACAACTGTCACTGAAGGAGATCGAGGGTGATGTTCTTAAAACTCAAATGGAGCCTGGTGTCTTGAATTAATTGGCAACCATCTATTTTTCTATGCAGCTTTATAACTATGGGCTTGTTCATACAGGTGCCTGGGGATTGATGAAATGCTAGAAAAACTGTGATGCTGAAAATGTCACAAATGCTATGGGTATTTGTCCAAATTTCTTTTTCTGAGATCTCATATTGTAAAAGTGATTTTTCCTTATTTGCTCTGGTTATAAAAAAAGGAACGTCCTTATCCTTGAGGACTCAGTCCAAACCAATAATTATATAAAAGCAGAGGTAAGGCCTCCAGAAGATCTCATGAAGGATCTTGGGAAGTAGCTGGAAAAATTCAATTCCAGCACTAAATAAAAGAATGATTAACTAAACAGACAAATGAGCAAATAAGTGGGAGTGAGTTAGAATGGATGGGTGAAAGCCAAGGTCTATCGACAATATTCAATTGCCCCCTCTTCTGCATAAGGCATTCCTCAAGACAGTGGGAAAGTGGGAAGATGTGGGCGCAAGTGAGAATAGGACTCAATTATACTCACTGGAAATTTTATACATATAAATAAATAAAATAGCCTTATAATCCTGGAACTTTTTGGCTGGTTGGGACTTCAGAGGTCAGGTTGCAATATAGGTTAGGACAGAGTTAAGTGACTTACTCAAAATCTCCCATTACGTAGTGGCAGAGCAGGGATTTGAACCTAAAGCTCATGACGCCTGCCTGCTCCCTAATATCTCCCCTAGGGCCATATAGTTTGAAGAAGGAAGACCCAGTTCTGGTGGTTAGAAGACAGTTCTGGTGGTATGAGCAAAGTAGGTTCTGGGTGGGTCCTGAAGGTGGATACGGTTTAGGTCTAAAAGGAAGGATGAGGGGTTAGGATTCTCCAGGTCAATGGAAAGACAACTGCTTAAAATTCTTTATGGAAAGGCTGAAAGAAAATATTATAGTCAAATAAATCCTTGGCTCTCTCACTTAGCACCTGTACATCCTTGGACAAATGTCAAAACCTCTTTAGGTCTCAGATTCCCAATAAACTGGAGAGTGCAATACAGATTCCACAGTGTGGGGGGATGAAGCAAAGAAAGGATGTGTCAAGGAGCTTCCATGGGATTCAACATAAAAAAATGTCTGTTGCTTATTAATTTAGGAAGAGGTAGAAGTCAGGTTGAGATCAAAATGAGGGCATCCATACCTGTCTTAGGGAAGAGTTTGAATTGTATCTTTCACAAAGTGGGAAGATGCAAGAAATTTTCATGGAAAATTTCAGTCAGATTACCAGCTAAGCTAGGATACCTGGTGCCTACCTGATTTCCCATCTTGCTGCACATTCTTCCTCTTGTGGAACCTTTGCCATAATTCTTTTCATATTTCTGTATTTTTCACTCAAAATGGTTTTGTAACTTGTGACTAGAAGATTATGGGTAGGCTCTTGAGAGAACGGATTCCAAACAAGGGCTTATTTATCTTTAGGAAACAGATGTTCCTAAGGTTTCTGCCCAGGAGTTGCCAATGAAAGTTACAGTAAGACAGAGAAAGGTGTTTTCTGCCAGGAACAAACATCCACATGGTGCTAGAGAGAAAGGGACTATTCTGTAAAAGAAAATTAAAAAAAAAAAGTTCTATACTCAGTTTAGGCATACTGTTAAAAAGATAGCATCCCAAGTAGAGTTGAGCTCCTTTCTCTACCAAAACCTTTTCCTAATTGCTCCACCTAAATAATAGAAAGAGGCACAAAGGAGAAAATTTGCGTAAAGAAATTGATGTCAAACCAACATGGTGCAACAGGTAAATGAAACAAGGAAGGAAAACCAAAGAGGAAATACTTAAGGCAAAATAAGTACAACATGGGACAACATCAAAACATTCCTCAGTGTAAAATCCATTTGGTAAAGAAAAAGCAAGCCTTTCATGGCATAAGATATTCTGAAGTCAAGATACTTTACTGATTCAAGTGCATTTTGTCTCAGGGCATAACTTGGACATAGGCAGTCTCCATCATTAAGTTGATAAATGGTGATACCCAAAGTACAGAGTTTAATGCGTACAGATATAATGTGATGCAGTTTAATATGTACAGATATTCTCTAGCTTATGATGGATTAGCTTGTGATTTTCTGACATTAAGATAGTGCAAAAAAGAATATGCATTCAGCAAAAACAGTATTTTGAATTTTGATCTGCTCCTGAGCTCATGATATGTGATATGACATTCTCTCTCTTGACACTGGGCAGTGGTAAGTAAGCCACAACTCCCAGGCACTTTCATGGCTATGAGAGCAAACAACTGATACCGTACAGGGCACTGTGTTGCTAAGCTATGGTGTTTGGGTAGGTTAAGTGTATTGATTTTTTTTTTTTTTTTTTGAGATCGGATTTCATTATGTTACCAAGGTTTACCTCAAACTTCTGGGCTCAAACAATTCTCCTGCCTGAGACTTCTGGAGTAGCTGGAAATACAGGGGCACATCACCTTGCTCAGCTAAATGCAGTTTGATTTCTGATGTTTTCAACTTACTTTGGACTTATTGGGTCATAACCTCCTCATAAGTTGAGGAGCATCTGTACCAAGAAACCAGACCTGAAAACATAATCTACCATAGAATCTATCCCGTTCACTAGTTAGGGTACCCAAAAGTCATACTGGTGTCTCTGAAGGACTCCTCTTATTTAGGAACCCACATTCATAGCTGCCAGCAGCCAACTTTCATCTATTTGTCTTTGGCTAATGAGGTTTCTAAGGTAGCTCTGCAAACTGCATGCTCCCCACATATCATTAATCAGTGCCAAACTAAGCAGGCTCCAGGCCCAGCTGAGAATACAGTGGCTTGGCTCATCACCCCAACACCTCATGAACAAACATGAGTGATGACTGTTGGGTAAACATATCCAGAGAATTCGAGTCAGCTAAACGAGGATTGCTTTAGATGTGACACCGAGGAAGTCTGTATGGCAAATATTGATATCCAAGTTGTTTTAGACATATAGTAATTTTCCAATGCGTTCAAGCTTGCTGGCATTTATTTAGAGTGTTAAATTGTGAGAGGGATAAAATCTGGGTCATTTAGTGAGCACATCCAGCAATTTCTGTGATACTAAATAGATATATTAGAGCGGTAATAATCCCCTTCCAGAAAAGGAAGACACCAGGGTTGGCTTGTTAGCAGCTCTGTTAAAAGGAACATGAGAGGCCCTGAATTACAAGAGAAGGTGCCTGTCATGCCTGTGTCTCTGTAGGAAATGCTCATGCCTTAGGGAAAAAGATGGCGGCCCGTGGAAAATCACCTTGTAAAGCAGCATGGTTAATTACCCCTAATAAGAATGCTACCAGGGATAGTGTAAATTACAGGAGAAGAGAGGAGAGTTGCTCAGCCACATCCAAGGTGTTTCTTTTTGAAATTATCAGAATATTCATACTAGTTAGAGCTGTTGAGGGACAAACCCTAAGGATGTTCCAGGGTATACATTTACCTGTTCTGGGAAGGAGAAAAAGAAATTGAGAGAAAATACTGAGATGCAGCTAAATGGGTCCAATTCATTCTCACTTTGATATCTTTTATATGACATTTTAGTGATATAGAGTAGAAATAGCATGAGGTTAAGAAATAAGAAGATCCTCAGCAACTTTTTTTTTTTATCACCTCTGAACCTGAATCACCTCCTCTATGACATGGGGATAACTTCTATCTCAAAGCCTAGCTAGGAGTTCTAAATTAGATAACGTAATGAAAGTGCTAAAAATGATTCCTGGCATGTAGCATGTGTTCGATAAATATTAAATCCCCCCCAATTTGGTCTCTATCATCTTTCTTTCCATTATAACATGTCTGTATATATTGGTTAAGCTGTGAAAGTGTTTCAAATTCAAGGTTTACTTGAGGATCTGTCTCTGAAGCGCCTAGCTTGTTTCTCTAAAGAACATGAACCCTCAGGTAAGGGACAGCATGGCAAATATATTATGAAATTCTAGGCCTGCCTCTATGTCAATTATACCATGTACAACATATGATACATATTTGCCTTCCTTCATCAGATTGGATTCCCCAAGGGACACTGTACATAGCAAGTACTCAATAAATACACCTTTGTATCTGTCTGAGGCCTCTTGATCTGAAGGACTACTTATTGCATTAGGGAGAGGAGTATCAAAAGATACTTTTCTTGGTGAACAGAATGTGTGAAAAAGATTATTTCAAGGAAACCTGTGCAGAGCTTGTGGAAAAAGAGTCAAATTATAAATGTGAAAACTGCAGAATGTTTATATTCTTGTGATAAGAAAAGTTAGTTGAGTTCCATGTACAGTTTGACTAGCTCAAGCAAAGGGTAGAATGGAATGTTAAGCGTGTGCACACCATTCTGACTGTCCTCACAACACAATCCTGCCTTATACAATGAATCAGGATAAGTAAGACTGTTTACAAGTCAGTAATTGATAAAAGCCTGAACATGTGTTCTACAGTCTCCACCTTGGAAGGAATCTTGGAGAAGTTCATAAATCAGGCTAAGGGGTCATGCAGTCGGGGGGGCTGAGGCAGGAAGGATGGTGAATTCAAAACCAGCCTCAGCAAAGGCAAGGCACGAGGCAACTCAGTGAGACCCTGTCTCTAAATAAAATATAAAATAGAACGAGGGATGTGGCTCAGTGGTCGAGTGCCCCTGAGTTCAATCTCTGATACCAAGAAAAATACAAGAGTGGGGTCATGAGGAAAAGTTTCTGAATGAAGTTAAAATGAAGCTGTATGCTACAGTTTTGGGTACCACAACTATTTTCTAATCTGTGGTTTGCTGTTAATAATACATCATGCGGCTAAAACTAGACCCCTCCAATCGTATAGCAGGGGAACCGGGTTCTTAACAGTCTTTCAATATATAACTTGGCAGCTCAAAAATTTGTTTGGAATTTTAAAACTCTATGTCCCATTTAAAACAAGAATTATTAACTTGGGTTCCAAAAAAAAAAATAATACACCTTGAAATTCTATCATATTTCATGAATATGTACATGTGTGGTTTTCCACCCCCATAGTTTCTGGCTGTTTGAAATTGGCCAAGTGAAGAATTATAGGAAGCTGTCCTGAAAGGAAAGGGGAAAGAGAGAAAACAAAATAAAATACAACAATAGCCCTTTAATTTATTTCTTTTGCCTTATTGCTCTGGCTAAAGTTTCAAGAATTATATTGAACAGAAGTGGTGAAAAAGGGCAGCCTGTCTTGTTCCTGTTTTTGTAAGGAATGCTTTCAGTTTTTCTCCATTTAGAATAATGAGTGCCTTGGGTTTGTCATGTATACCTTTTACAATGTTTAGGTATATTTCATCTTTCCTTTTTATTGTAGTTTTAAACATGAATGGATGCTGTATTTTGCCAAACACTATTTCTGCATCTATTGAGATAATCACTGATTCCTAATATGAATAGGAAAAGAAGAACTCAAACTATCTGTTTGTCAATGATATAATTCTATATTTAGAAGACCCACAATACCAGAAACCTTCTAGAACTCATAAACAAATTTGGCAAAGTAGCAGGATATAGAATTAAAAACTAGAAAATAATTGTGTTCCTAAACTCTAATGATGAATCAGCGGAAAGGGAAATTAGGAAAACCACCCCATTCACAATAGCCTCAAACACACATACATACACACACACACACTACAATAACAACAAAAACTTGGGAATCAATCTAACAAAAGAAGTGAAAGATCTCTACAATGAAAATGAAAGAACACTTAAGAAATGGATGAAGACCTTAGAAGATGAAAAGATCTCTTATGCTTTTGGCAGGCAGAATTAATAGTATCAAAATGGCCATACTACCAAAAGTGCTATATGTATTCAATGCAATTCCCATCAAAATTCAAATGAAATAGAAAAAGCAGTGATGAAATTCATCTGGAAAAATAGATGGCCAGAATAATCAAAGCAATACTTAGTGAGAAAAGTGAAGCAGGACGCATCACAATACCAGACCTTAAATTATTCTACAGAGCTATAGTAACAAAACCAGTATGGTGTTGGCATCCCAAAACGGGCAGGAAGATCAACGGAACAGAATACAAGACACAGAGACAAACCCATAAAAATACTTCATACTAGATAAAGGCTCTAAAAACATACATTGGAGAAAAGAAAGCCTCTTCAGCAAATGGTGCTGGGAAAACTGGAAATGAATAAAATTTAATCCCTATCTCTCACTCTGCACAAAACTCAACTCAAAGTATATCAAGGATCTAGGCACTTGACCAAAAACCTTGCACCTACTAGAAGAAAATGTAGGCCCAACACTCCAACATATTGGCTCAGGAACTGAATTCCTTAACAAGACTCCTAAAGCACAAGAAGTAAAATCAATATCAACAAATGGGATGATATCAAACTAAAATGCTTCTTCACAGCAAAGAAAATCAATAATGTGAAGAGAGAGCCTACAGAATGGGAGAAAATCTTTGTCATCTGCACCTTAGATAGGGCATTAATTCCTAGGATATATAAAGAACTATATTTTAGAACTATATTTTAGCATCCAAATCCTAAATAATCTAATCAATAAGTGGGCAAAAAAATAGGTACTTCTTAGAAGACCAAATACAAATGGTCAACACATATATGAAAAAATGTTCAACATCTCTAGCAATTAGAGAAATGCAAATTAAAACTACACTGAGATTCCATCTCACTTTAGTCAGAATGGCTTTTACCAAGGATACAGGTAACAATAAACGTTGATGAGGATGCATTGCTGGTGAGATTACAAATTGGTACAACTAATCTGGGAAGCAGTATGGAGATTCCTCAGAAAATTAGGAGTGGTACCACATTTGATTCAACTATCCCACTCCTTGATTTATATCCAAAGAAGCTAAAATCAGCATACTACAGTGACACAGCCACATCAATGTTTACAGCAGCTCAATTCTCAGTACCTAAGCTTTGGCTTTCAACTGAGGCGTCCTTCAACAAATAAATGAATAAAGAAATTGTGGATCATGCTAAGTGAAATAAGCCAGTGTCCCCAAACCAAAGACTGTATGTTTTGGTTGAAGGTGGAAGCTGACCCACAATAACGGGGGAGGAGAAGAATAGATACTCGGTAGATAAGATAAAGGATTAAAGGATGGGAGGGGAGCTAGGAAAAGGAAAGATAGTGGAATGAATCAGAAATAATTGTCCTTAGTACTTGTATGAGTCTCACCATCATGTACATCCATAAGAATGGGGACCTAAAGAGAATAAGATATATTCCATGCTTGTATCAAAATCGAATTCTACTATGATGTATAACTAAAAAAAAAAAAAAAAAAAAAAAAAAAAAACTTAAAAAAACCCAGAGTAACAAAAATAACAAACAACAACACACACACACACACAATGCAGTTCCCAACTAAGGACCTGACTCTTCACAGGAAAATGTAATGCCCTGCTTAATTTCAAAAATCCTGACCCTCTGACATTTACCTGAGTGTCAGTTGTCTAAATAACAATTCAGTCTTATTTCAATTTATCATACAGATCAGCTGTCTCAAAGAATACTATTTTTTAAAATTTCTTCATCAACATAGTGTTGTATGTGGCAAAAGAGATTATTGCTTGCAGTGTTAGGCCCAGGTGACGCTACTGAATCTTCTTATGCATACCTTTGTTTTTAGAAACTAATGCTCTATTATACAGTTTAAAGCTTTTTGCATCTGAATTTGCTTAACTGAAATAGGGATGATATATAATCGATCCCACAGTCATTGTGTTAAAATAGACAATGTATATATGAAAGCACTCCCTAAATTCCAAGGTGCTACAGGTATGTACATTTTTACTCTCCAATGACTTAGAATGATCAGGAACATTTGAGTAAACAGCCTCCTGGTATAAAACTCATGATAGCCTCAGTTCAAGTTCTGAAATTCAGGCAGATTTCACTTAACAAAGCAGTTTCTAAAAAAACTAAAATAAAAAATAAAGAGAGCCCTAGTAATAAAAGACTAAATTTAAATGAACCTATTTTTGGTAACTCTTCTGTTTTGCTCAGGACCTTAGTCATAATACATGCACATATTTGAAACAAAACTTTTCAGCCATGTAATTCAATATGTTTATTCATTTACTTAAGATGGGAAGAGAAAAGAGTGATTTCATACCTTGAGGGATTTGAGTTGGAAGAGTGAAAACAAAGATAATCAAAGTTGAGAACACAATGAGCCACTGTTTTGGGTCCCAAAGATTCACCCACGTCAAGGAGGGAAGAGCTTTTTAGTCTCACAAACCTCTTCAGCTTGAAGTACAAGAAGAATTCATGAATGAAGAGAGAAAGCCAGGAGAAACAACAACTTGGTAAACCAGAAGGCTGCACTGCTGCTTTCCAATCTTTCTATCCTAGGCAAACTAAAAATAGCATGGTTTTGTGTTGGCAACCCAAGAAATCAAAGCAGGAAAGATGCTCCCAGCTGAGTCATGGCAAGTGACCTAATCTATAAGGAGGATGAATGCAGCTGTGAATGACAGATGATGTGGCTCGACCCTCAAGCAGAAAGTTCTGGAAGACTAGAAAGGACCAAGATATCAACATGATGCCCAGTGTGAGCCAGAGCTACTTATAAAGAATTTCCTTCCAAAACAACAGTTGCTTCAGTAGGTTTTGGGGAGGGTAATTTATGTGTTGCTTATGTGGAATTATTATACAGTGGAAAGGGCACTGGTTTGGGGGCTGGAGAGCTTAGGTAGAGAATGTAAGCTTTCCTACTTCACCTTCACCAGGTTCAGTCTGGTCCTCTTTACAATGGGTCCAGTAATCACTCTCCCCCAGCTCAGCTCTAAGGATGCGGTGAAATGAGGCCCCTGGCATGATGACTACAACAGAATTGGTGTTCAGTGAGTGTGGGAAGCCTTTCCTCCCCACCCCTATCAGATGACAGGCTTAGTTTAGGTTTTCAATATTAATTTCCAATCATTTTTAGATCTTCATAACATCTTTGGAGACAATCAGGATATTAGAGATCACCTAGTTCCATCTTCTAGCCAAGCTGGGGAGAAACTCCTACCATGCTCCTGCAGCCTACTGCTGAAATGGATTCTGCTACACAGAGCTTTAATTGTGAAAAAATATTGCCACGGCTGATAAAATATGCATACCTTACTAGGTTTGATAAATTCAAACAATATAAAAGTGTCTTTTCAAAATGTAAAGCACTATATAAATGTGACATAAGGAGATGGAATCGTATCAGTTTATATTAAGTAGTGTAGTTCTCTAAGATGGTGCTTCTTATCCTCCACCCCAAGCTTTGCAGTAGAATGCCTTTTCAAACAGATCTTACATTTCCCTAATGTACAAAACTGATAAAGGCGACATTTGAGTGGGTTAAACTGGAGGAGGGGGTGTGTGTGCTCAGCCTCCTTTGCAGTTCCCATTTTATTCCCGATTTCACTTATACTCCCTACAAGCACTGGAGCCACCTCCCCAGAGCTCCTTAGAGAAACATAGCTTGAGATCTCTCCATAAAGAGAGACAAAATTTTGGGGCTGGGGCTGGGGCTCAGTGGCAGAGCGGTAGAGCCCTTGTCTAGCAGGTGCGAGGCCCTGGGTTTGATCCTCAGCACTACATAAAAACAAATAAATAAAATAAAGGTATTGTGTCCATCTACAACTAAAAAATAAATATTTAAAACAACAACAACAAAAAAGAAAGACAAAATTCTGCTATAGACCCCATACTTTCCTAGACAAGGCAGAGACATCGCAGAAAAAAGGACTAGTTTACAGTGTTATTTGAGTGAAAGGGCTCCACTTGGATACAAGTAGTAATTAGCTTAATGAAGGCCAAGGCTATAATTTCAACTAGCCTGGTTGTAATGCAATTTGAGACACTTTGCAAGAATTTAGGGGCAGAAAGGAAAATTCAGTGAAATCTGACTGACAGAAGCTGCAAGTTGATGTTTTTGAGAGATCTCAGAGTGAAATTCAGAGAATGTTTTTTGTGAGAATAATACTTGATTGTTTACAAAATATTGAGAATATTGTGATTTAATTAACAGCTAATTATTAGTAGTTTCAAATCATGCTGCAACAGTGTAACTTCAGGCAATAATACTAGATAAGGAATAATTTCTTCATTCACAAAAATAGGAATCAAAATTCTTACTTTGGATGGGAAATTATTTCATAAAAGAGATCCTAGAATTGCTAACTATTTTATATATATTATATATATATATTACACACATATGTATACATATATATACACATATTATATATATGTAATATATAATATATATCTATGTATAAGCTGTTGGATTTACTTATTTAAAAAGTAAGGATATTTGTTTTACAAAAGAAATTATTGTTAAGTTATCAAATCACAACCTGGTGAGGGTTAATACTTAATAAAAACAAAATAGAAAAGTTGATAAAGGACATGGAAAAGCCATTTGCAGAAAGGGAAAACTCCTAATGGGTACAAAGCACATGAAAAGTGCTCTCACTCACTAGTAATCCATGGTACAAAAAAATTAAAACAACAATAAAATGCCACTCTCTGACATCGAAATTACCAAAACTTAAAGGTTTTTCATACTGAATATTGGTGAGGATGTGGGAGATGGGAATTCCCATGCACTGTTTCCATTCAGGAAACCAATCTGAAATTAAATATGTATACTTCTATGACCTCAGGTTCCACCTCCTGGGCACGCATCCCAGAAATTATTCTATACAGGTCCCCATCGGTCACAAATGAGGATGTTAGTTGCAGAATTCCTATGACAGTGAGGAACTGGAGGTATCATGGGTGTCTGTCAACTGGGCAAGATATAAATAAAATGGAGTGAATGCAGACAAGGAAACACTAGACAAGTGGACACAGCAACACGGATATATCTGAGAACACAATATTGAGTGAAAAAGTTAAAAACATTCTTTCTTTTTATGATCTATTTGTAGAGATTTATCATTTACGTAAATTAAAATACACAATACATGCATGCACATATTTTATAAAGATATGCCAATTTCAGTTCCAGCATATTTGGGTACTGTCTATGGAAGAAGAGAAATGAATGTGGGGAACAATGACAAAATAAGAAGAGGGTCATGCATGGACTTGTGATGATTAACAGCTCTGAACTGAGAAATATACACAATTCCTTATCTGAGTGCCACTTCATTCCTTAAGTGATTTCTTGTGAAGATTAAGTGAGATCTGTAAGTCAAATTTCCTGGCAACGTAGGAGCTGCTCACTACCTATTTCTCTCCTACAAATTGTAGAAAACATAGAAGGGATGGAGTCTCCTTTTCTTTTTTCCTCTGTTGTACAGATGAAAACACAAGTCTCAAGAGAATGAAGGATAATTAGTTCTCAAACATGGGTGCAAATCAGAATCACCCAGAGGATTTATTAAAAATAGACAACTGGGCTCAATCCCCTCACTCTCTCTTCTCCTTATGACAGAGTGAAACATTATCCCTAGAATGGGAGGACCTAAGTCCCAGGGCCAGGTTCAGCATAGCAGAATCTGAAAGGCATTAGTATTGTGCCTGAGTATCTGTCCACCAGTATCTGAGCCACTCATGTTCTTTGGATTGTTGCTTTTAAAACTTTCAGTGGCTTTTTGCTAAATAAAGCAGCACCAAATTGCTCAAAAAGAAATACATTTCAAAATATATGACTAGTGTATACAGTATGGTACTCCATCTGCTCTTCCAAAATACTTGAGTTTTAGAAAATAATGTGTAGATAGGTCTATAAATTGCTGCCTCCCACAAAACAAAGTAGACTCGCTTTAAGGGGTAAGGGAAAATATGTTTTCCTTTGGTTTGCCTGTAGCAAGAGAGCTAATCTATAAGAGCGAGCAAGCATGCCTTCATTCATTCAGTCAGCCGACACCTGCACTAACATCAAGTTCTTTATTCTGAGATTGGTTCAACTAACTTATAGGAATTCAGCATTCATAAAGACAACTTGCATGAACTTAACAATTTCTCTTCTCACAGTTCAATATTCAAAAAAGTAACTGTGTGCCACCAGCCTAGGTGGTAGAGAATGTAACTCTCTGCTAGATATCACTCTGAGCTCTATGGAATCCAGCATTTAGTTAATATTAACTTGGACAATCATTCACTTGTGTTACATTTCCCACAGCATTTAGTACCATGTCAGTCTCTGCCTTTTTTAGTGCTGCTCAGGTGCAGGTTGGAGACCCAGGAGACATAAGGTCATTCCTGACAAGTTCCTGAACCAGTCTTTCTGGCCAGTGGTTGGAGCTCAGATGTTCTTACGGGAAGCAGCATAGTAAAACAGGAAAATTAGACACTTTGGGGTCAGATGGTTCTGGATTTAAAGCCTGGCTCTGTTACTTACTAGATAAGTCTAAGTCTCTATATCTGTACAATGGGACATTGGCATCAACTGTGCTGGGTTGCTGTGAGAATCACACAATGTACATATAGTGCCCAGAGTAGAGTAGGTGTGGACACTCTGGACATGAAGCTGCAGCTGATTCGAGTGTGTTGCTGCAAATCCAGCATTGATTGAGTCCTCCTATGAGCATCCCTGATACCCCAGTGCTCACGAGTTCCAGTTCACATTTCCACGCTCTGTGACGAACGCTGTGCTCCTGTTGAGGACATTCTGTAATCCAAAGCTCTTATCAGAATGGGAGCCCTTCTTGAACTCCATTGCCAATCTGGATGCAACTAGAACAATCTATTGAATCATTTCCAGCTCCTGTTCCTGATGTCATAGTCTCTGGCATCAATAAATTCCCAGCCAATGTCTGAACTTTCAGAACTATAATGTGTCACTATCAGAAATTCTCAAAGTGGGGTGAAAAGGTCCGTCCCTTTGACATCAGCACTGGCCTATACCAAGGATTCTTTAGTTCTTCCCTTTGTACATTCTAGTCTAGATTGATGCCTAATAGTGTTCTCCTCCAAGGGCCAGCCTTAGACTTCATCCCTCCATCCTGGGTAGCAAGACCCAGCTCTTGCCTCTTCTGCCCTGAGTAATATGCTCCTTGGCCAAGGCACCCAAGGGCCAACCTATGGGGCTTGGGACCTACTCAGAAAGTATTTGTGGAATAAAAGAGTCAATGAGTCCATGAAAATGAATGACTGAGTGAATGAAACGAGTCACTCCTCATCTCCGAATGAGATTTGGATTGATTGGCTAGCTGGACGGTTGCCCAGAGCAGGCAGCCGTTGCCTGGCTCTACCTCTGGAGAGAGAGGCTGACCTCATACAGCTCCAGAGGGTTTATGTGTTCTCATTCAGCTGATTTGTAGATATTAAAAACAATTGCCACAGTGTCCAAAATTACATGGTTGTTTAAAATTTAATCATAACATGGTTTCTAGTTCATATTCTAAAACATAATCTTTCACCTGATACATTAATTTACACATCTACATAATGGAATTCATGCATATATATGTGCACATATTTTAATGAATCTCAATAGATCACTATGGCTTTATGCATAAAAAATCTGGCATAAAACATATTCATATTAAATCAGTCTCCAAAATCATAAGAATAGAATTTTTTTTCATGTTATTTTCTACTGCTGACTTAATTTTCTGCTGTTAGACTGACCATCTTGCCTCTCTTGAAATGTCATCTTGTTTAAGGAGTCCTTTTTGATTCTCTCATGAGGCAGCCTATTCTCTATATACCCCCAATTTTTTTTGCAGGTCTTCATGAGCACATATTAGTATTAATTTCAAGGTCTGTTATGGTCTGAATGTTTGTGTCCTCCTCAGATTCATATGCTGAAACCTAATCTGGAATGCAACAGTATTAAGAAGTGGGGCTGCTGGGCACGGTGGCAGATGCCTGTAATCCTAGTGGCTCCGGAGGCTGAGGCAGGGGGATCACAAGTTCAAAGACAGCCTCAGCAAAGGTGAGGAGCTAAGCAACTCAGTGAGACCTTTCTCTAAATAAAATACAAAATAGGGCTGGGGATGTGGCTCCGTGGTTAAATGCTCCTGGGTTCTATCACCCCTTCCCTCCCCCAAAAAAGAAGTGGGGACTTTGAGAGGCATTCAGGGTGGGATTAGTGCTGTTATAAAAGAGGCCAGAGGGAGCGTGTTAACCCCTCTGCCACCAAAGATGAAGAAAGAAAGTGTCATCATCTATAGATCAGAGAGCCGCCCTCATCAGACAGGGGTTTGCCAGCTCCTGGATCTTGGATTTCCCAGCCTGTGGGAAGGGTGAGTAATACATTTTTGTTGTTTACAGATTACCCAGTCTAATATATTTTGTTAAGCAGCCCGGAGGGACTAAGACAATTACCTTGAGAAGCAGTGTGGCCTTGTGGTCCAGAGCAGGCCCAATGGACCAGAACTTCTGCCTTCAGAACTTGTCTTAATAGCTAGATAGTTTTAGCAAGTTACTTAACCTCTCTTGGCCTCGGTTGCTTCAACTATAAAAAGGAAATAATAGCATTCTTCAACCTTAAAATATTGTGAAAAGGGTGGGACATGATCTGCAGTCATTTATGTTCTGGTGCTAAAAGCACAGCTGCAAGCCTAGTGATAAATATTATTATTGCTACACTACTCACTTCTCACCTTGTCTGTGGCTTCCTTTGTACTTAGAAGAGGATCTTTGTTTTTCACTTCACTAAAGAGTCAAATATTAACTGTTGGCATACTACAGGCATTCAATAACTATAGACGCATTCCCCAGAACTCTTATTTTACACATAGAAAAGATTCTGTTGATGCTTTTTGACTCATTAAAAACAAAACAAAATAAAACAAAACAATTCACTATAGTTCTGAATTCAAGGAGATGCCTAAAAAATTTCCCACCCAATCTCTTCCTCTGGGGAAGGCCTCACCAATCTTAAACCCATGCATAATTCTCTGCTGTTGTGTAGTCAACCAGCTCATTTTCCAGAATGGCAAATTCTAAGATTTTTTTTTTGATGGAAAAAAGAATTGAGATAAGACACATTGCACAAACTCCTATGATTATGGCAGCCTTTTATTTTCCAAGATTGTAAATCTCCTGAAAAAGTCCCCTGAGAAAAGAGGTTATCTGGGGTGCATTCTGGTCTTTAGGTATTGGATAGTCCCCAGGTAAAGTCAAGTCATTCTAAAGAGTGAGGGAACCCTATGCATATGCTTGGTTGGCACTGTCTACATCCCTGTTTCTTTCCCCATTGCTCTCCAAACATTTGAAATTCTAAACATTTGTAGTAAACTGGTTAAAAGTTCTAATCGCAATAAATAGGCAGTCAGGTACCCAGTTGTCTGACAACTTTAACATAACATAAAGTTGTTAAATAACAGTTATTTTTAAAAATTTATTTGTTCCGATTTGTTATACATGGCAGCAGAATGCATTTCAGTTCATAGTACACAAATGGAGTACAAATTTTCATGTCTGGTTGTACACAAATTAGAGTCACACCATTCATGTCTTCATATTTTGTATCTAGTGTAATGATGTCCATCCATTCCGCCATCTTTCCACCATGCCCCCTCCCTTCCTCTCTCACCCCTTTGCCCTATCCAAAGTTCCTCTATTCCACCCATACCCACCCACCTCCATTATGGATCAGCATTCACTTATCAGAGAAAACATTTGGCCTTTGGTTTTTGCGGGGGTTGTCTTTCTTCACTTAGTATGATATTCTCCAATTCCATCATTTACCTGCAAATACTATGAGTTTATTCTCTTTTAATGTTGAGTAATATTCCATTCTGTATATATATCACAGTTTCTTTATCCATTCATCTAATGAAGGACAGATTAACTGGCTGCTATTTGGGAGTACAACAAAGGGAACCAGTGGCTAGTTTCACAATTTAGCTATTGTGAATTATAAATAGCAGTTATTTTAAAAAAATAAATTGCTTTATGTTAAACAGCAATTTAACAGAAGAGAGAGAAGGCCAGTTGAGGGATGCAGATTTTGAAAATAAACCTATAGATTCATTAGCTATTTTACTATAATATACTTTCTCTCAACCTCCAAATTCACAAAGGCTCATGAATTTCTATTATTATTTTGCCTTATATCCTTAAAAATTTGGCAATTTTCTCCCTTTTAAAGTCAGATATCATAGACTTAAAAAAAACCCAACTCAATAGATAATTGAGTTTCTTTTATCAGCTTCCTCCACCAGGCACTATAAGAGACATTTTATTTATTCCTGGCTTTTGGGGAAATTTCAGACCACAGATTATTTGTCATTTTTCTCATTTTGGTCAATTTGTCATTATAATTAGTTTTATTCTTGGATTGTGGAAACTTTTCCCTCTGAAAATTAAGAAAGCTCTCCAAAAACGACTTGTCAGAGAAGGAAAAGGAAGGAAAACAAGCAAGACAAAGAAAAAAAATTGAAAACCTCCAAGTATAAATGAATTTGACTTAACAATTTTAACTGGCTGTTGCTTGGGAGTGTAGCAAGGGGAACCAGGGGCCAAGTTCCAGGCCATGGTGAACGTGTCCATTGCGGATGCTGTCCTTGGCCACCAGCACTAATGAAGTCTCTTAGAACCGCCATTCACATTCATATTCCATGACAATTTTAAAAACTGGCCAAGTGCAGGCCTAAAACTTCAATCTAATGACATATTTCCTGTGAAACATGCTCTCAGAGCCCCACATTGTACTTCTTTTCTTTTTTAAAGGTGATAATGAGTAGGAATGACCACCATCAAAGCAGGTCAGGGAGGATGAATGACAAGCCTGTCTGAATCAAGAGGCTACAGCTCAGGTATGGTGGTAATAAGAACCTTTGTACTGGTTGGCTCTGTGGCAACAGAGAAGCATATGTGGGTTTAAGATGGGTGAGGCCCTTCCTAGAGGAAGAGACTGACCAGGTAATTTAGAACTTCAGTGAATTGATTAAATTTTTTTTTCTCCAGAATGGCAAATCCTAAATTATCTTTATGGGATTGGGATCATGCCTTACTTAATTCATGTAGTTATACTGAGACAATGTCTACTTTGTATCAAGTATTGAAAATTCAGAAAGGAATATAAATAATGCCAATATATCATGAAAAGAATTAGAAAATGCTGTAAATAGTAGGCAGAGGTAGTATTAAAGAGATGTTTGAGTGAGGTTAAGAGTGAATAGGAGTTCCCCAGGCCCAAGAGAGGGGAGGGATAGTTCAAGCAACAGCATAAATAGCCTGGCTTGCATGGAACAGACAGTCAGAGTCATGGCCAGAGGAACACTGGCAAGGAGATATGTATAGGCTAGTCGCAGAAGCCTGCACTCCAGGCCAGGGAAGCCAGATGCATCCTTCAGGAGCCACCAAGGAGCTCTGAACAAGGAGGAGGATATGGTCACTGGAGCCATGTATTGGAACAATTGCTCTTCTAAATACTACTGGTTCCAGCCAGCTTCTACAGCCAAATTCTAAATTTAGATGTTATTAAACATTTAGATCTTAGAATGTTCTCCAACAGCCCAGGCCTTGATTTCATGGCTTAGCTACCTTTTCTTAGGAAAAATGTCTCTCTTCCTTCAACCTGGGTGCCCCACATATGGGAATAAGTACATTATCTCTCTGGTTATGTGACATGTAGGTGCTGTGACATGAGACCTTTCTGCTGGAAATATATCTCCCTGTTCTCCTTCTGGGACTCAAAAGTATTGACAAGATCTAAAAGGAAACTAAAAACCACCAAAAACCGAACCATAGAGGCCTCAGGATGAATGCGTCCTCTTGGCTCTGCCTTTGAAGAAACACACACAAACAAAGCCAAATGGAAACACTGAGTGGAAATGTGTTTTCTCCTGCTGAAGTAGCACATTTGGCAAACTTTTACTTAAGGAAATATATTTGGTAAATATAATGCAAACATTTCCTGACAAGAACAGTGTGCACTACACTGGATATATCTTAGTGTGGGGGTGGGGTAGGAGGGGTGTAGAATGCATATCATCTGATGAAAGTGAGCAGAGGATGGAGGGGGAACAGTGTCCTCATGGGAGGTGGCACAGGAGAGAGGACACAAGGGAGGCCGACTGGCTGAAGTGTGAAGCTGACCACTGCAGAACACAGTGCAGGGGTTGGAGGACAGGTTGTTTCCTGTCTCCACTTTGCATTCATTCTATCAAGGACAGAAAGTTGATGACTTTGAAATCAACTTGGGATAATCTTGTGCCTCAAGGAACAATGGCAACGTGTGGTCATCCCAGATGGAGGTGGGCAGGGGGGGTGGCGCTACCGGCATCTGGTTTGCAGAGGCCAGGCATGCTGCTGCTCATCACACTACACACAGGAGAGTCCACCACAGCCCAGAACT
This sequence comes from Callospermophilus lateralis, assembly GCF_048772815.1. Lineage (NCBI taxonomy): Eukaryota > Metazoa > Chordata > Mammalia > Rodentia > Sciuridae > Callospermophilus > Callospermophilus lateralis. The sequence continues at coordinate 92,420,472 of NC_135305.1, forward strand.
ATCCAACCCAAAATACCAGGAGTGCTAGGCCGATGCACCTTCGCCACCTCATAAAGTCCCTGCCAGTGCCCACCCTCAGCTGCACTGTTCTACTCTTTGTGGCTGCCTCTGAAGACAACCGTCAGCAGATTAGGAAAAAAAAAAAGTAATATCTAAAAATAAAACCATTTTTATACTTCAAGGAACAAACAGAGTGATCATTTCTTCGTGACTCTCTGTGTGCTTGAAGTTTCCCCAAGTCTGGGAGAAGCAGCTCTGCAATCTATACTTAGCTCCTAGCCTCAGATCCTCTCTATTGGTGCCTCAGGCCTCCCTGGGCTAGCTGCTGCACAAAAGATAAAACCTTAATTTATGAAAGGATGCTATTCTCAGCAGGAAATGGCCAGAAACTTCCAGTAAAGATTTCCTTCCTTATGACCAGAATCTCTCTCTGCCTATTATTCAATCCCCAGCATTTGGTCCCAAGATTGCCCCCGACTCATTTTAATTTTCATGGGCCCCCACTGCAGGTCTCAAAAGCCCAGAAATGTTTGCTCCTTTTCATTTTATCCTGACTCCTCCAACTGATTGCCAAGATAGGGTGAAAAAATGAATTTTGTAATGAGCAATTTTTAAAAAGGCAAAAGGTCTAAATGCCAGTAAGAATCCAGAACCCAGCCTAGCGATTACCTCAGACAAATCACCTACTCGTAATTTTCTTCCAACAAATGTCTGTGAAGGCTGCCAGGCTGCAGCCGAAATTTGTTTAATGACAGTCTCTGGAAAATTAAACACTCTGAGCAATGGTGATGGATGTGTCTCCCCTCCAGCCCCACCCCCGCGGCCTCTTTTCCAACCACAGCCCCAGCAACCACACAGAGGGCTGAATACAGATGAAGGCCTGGGGCCAGAGGAATCAATCTCCATTTTACGTCTGCTGTGCTTCTGCCCATTTCCCTGCACGTCCCTTCATCTTCATTCTTCCAATTCTTCCATCCCCAGAACCAGCACAGTACTGGCTTGGCTACAATTGAGGGGTAATATTTTTACCTTCCTGCCCTCCTTTTACTGAACACGTTACATAAGGACGATCCCAGCTGCCCAAGGCAAGGAGGTGGAGAGATGGAAGCATTCCAAATTCCATATGGAGCGTCCATCCTCAGCTCTACTCTGTTTTGTAAGTCTCAGCACAATTCGCCAGGGGCAGGGCGATCACAGACTATTCCCCTCATTTCACCGATGAAGAACCAGGTTTGGGCCTGAATGACTTGCTCAAGGTCGTGCAGTGACAAGGTGAGAGTCCGGGCCTCACTGGACTCCTATTTTTCTTTCTCATAATTCAGAGAATGGCTGAATTTTTAACATGGGGCAAGGTGAGGGTCAGTTACCCATCTGCATGGGTGGCCAGAATGCCAAGGGGAAGCTGGCTCACTCAAACTGAGGTTGGAGTCCCAGGTTTGGCCTCGTTTAGCTTTTGACTGTGCTCAGAACTGTATTAAGCCTTTCCCTTCTTCCTTCTCTTCTTAGCATGAAGGAAAAGAAACCCAGCTACACAGTGCCTTATACTCCCTGTGAGGGAGGGTGCTGTCACACCGGCTCTCAAGTTATGGAGTTGCAAACAGGAGCAGGTGATCTGACCCCGGAGCTTCCCTTTCACCACTTCTTGACGAAGCTCAGAGGCCTGCCTCTCAATGTTCCCAAAATGTGAGGTCCAAATTCCTTCTTGACTCTCACAATTTGTATTTTTTTCTATATTTATAAAGCAAATTAGTGCTAGTCATCTATCATGCAACGGAATCCCATAATTTTAGCATGCTTCCTGCTTTTTGAATTAATTTTGTCCTAATTACATATGTGCTAGAGGAAGAAAAAAAGGTCCCAAAACTTACTTGAAAGCAAAAAATAAGCAATTAGCACTGAAAAAATTTGCTTCTTATGGGAATTGTCAGTAGGTGCTTAGTACCATTTAAAAAGATGTCTGGCCTTACAGTTTCAAAACTTATAAAATCCATAATATCAACACTTACAGAATACTTACTGTGTACTACTGACATCTCTAAATTTAACTCTAATTGAGTTAAAATCACTCAATTATCTTAAAAAAAAAAAAAAAAAAAAAAACAACCCTAGGAGGTAGGTACTACTATCATTCCCCTCTTTTACAGATCAGGAACTGAGGTGCCCTGCCAGGACCAAACAGCAAGTGAGTGGTGGAGTAGGGATTTGAACCCAGACTGTCTGGCTTCAGAGTCTTTAATTGCTACACTCCCCTGTGTCAAGAGATGGTCTTTCATAAATGGGTTTAAGGAACGAAGAGGAATGCAAAGGATATACTGGAGATTTATAAACAATTAGCAAATTTGAGATTCTTTGCTTAACCAGTGTTTCTCAAGTGGATTGGCCACAGAACACTCTAATGTGGTTTTTTTTTTTTTTTTTTATACCTGTTAACATCCTTGAAACACATATTACGTGCAATCTAATTTAGAATTTGGTGCTCCAGAGCAATCCCATATATAGGAATCCTTGTCTAAATTAGTGCCAGGAAAGGCCTAGAGTCTTTCAAGGCTGATTCTCATACTAACATGAAGGAGTGAGCTATAATAATCTTTCCTTGAGATAAATCTGAGTAGCAGAGTTAAAAGCTTACAGTACTTGAGGTATCCCAGAACTGGGGACTCCCAACTGGGGTACCACATCTAGTCCTACTTTTTAGGAGACAGTACTAAACTATTTTGGTATTTTTTCCCTTCTCCCCACACATTTAGCTAACTCGTAGGATCGACTTGAACTAGTTCATGTTAGAGTTATGAATGACTGACAGTGGCCCAAAGGCTATTTACATACTTAAAGAAATTGATTACTTCCAAGAACTGTCATTTCAACCACTAAAATAGAGTCAGGTGGAAGAGATTGGGGGGGGGGGGCGGTTGAATAGTATAAAATAGGTGACCCATCTCTTAACTGTTTTGGGAAGGTAGACTTTCATTTAACCTTAATAACCATCCCAGTTAATCCTTATTCAGAAACTCAAACTTTGTGTTTATAGTTTACCTTGAGTATTGGTAAACCTCTGAAATATCTCAAAAGGCAAGTAAGGGAAAAGATGATCTGAAAGTCCCCCTCCCACCCTACTTTTTTTTTTTTTTTTTTTACACTACTCACTAACCAAGAAGATAAATTCCTTTGATTCAAGTGAAGTTTCAGGATTAACTTCAGTATTCATAAATGCACTTCCCTTTGCTCTAAGAAAGAGAAATCTGGCTGTCTCTACCGCCTGCTCTTCTACCCAAGAAGAGGATTATTTTAAGACATTCTGGACCTCTCCTCCTTCTTTCCTGCAGACTTTGGAAGCACTGCTTGCCCTTCCCCATCCAATCAATAAGACTAAGCAAATCACTGAGTGTAACCAGTCAACATGAACCTGCTGGAACTCAGGTGCAGAAGGCAATTACAACAGTAGCAGTGACACACGGAGGACAACGTTCTATATCTGAAAAGACTCTTAAGAATGACATAGTGTGCCATCTTTTTTTTTCTTTTTTTTTTTTTTAAATCCCCATCCAGGAAGCACTGACAAGAAAAGCCGAGGGGCAGCGACGTCCTGCAACAATGAGTGAGCGTAGACATCTATTTCAGGGCCTGCTTGTTCTGCTGCCTGGTGAGCACTACTCGCCACTAAGGAGCCAGCCAGGCATCCCCCAGCTTCCTTCCCAGTCCAGACTGTAAATATTAACTGTGGTCTAAAATGCAGTCAGTCATCCCTCCCACTGAGTTTGTTTAAAGAGGCCCTGGGGAATCAGACAACCCTGTTGTGGAAGTAGGGGCCTCTCTAAACTAGACTGAGTGTGAAACAGCTTTTCTGAAGGTTAGGAATGTTCCAAAGTGCTATATTTGATACCCACAGAGCCTCATCGTGGGCACAATCCACTTGTGCACACCCGTGGATGTCCATGAGGGGTCAGAAAGACAGGACTGACAGCACCAGCCAAGGACAGCCATCATCTAAGGAATGTTTCTTTCTCTGGTCAGTCACTGAGCTAAGAACTCTATCTGCCCTACTAGTGGCAATTACTAAGAAAGCGCAGTTGAGAGAGGTTAAGAGTGTTTACTTAAGGTCACAGGAGACAATAAAGCTCAGATTCTTTGCTCCTGTCTCTGACAGGGTGACCTTGGTCTGTAGCCAGACTGGAATGTGGACTCCTGTGGTTTCACTGCCTCATGTCCAGAGGCTGGCTACACTGTCAGTTTGGTACCAACTCTTTCCTTCACATAGAGGTGGGGCTGAGCTCTGCATCCCCTCTTGTGTGGAGGAAAGAGTTGGTACTACCATCTTCTCTTAATTCCATAGAGTCACTCCTCCTCTTCCCCCAAATCTGAACTTTGTGATTGAAGGCAGGTAAACACATATCAAGATGCTGGATAAAAAATTTCCCACACCTACTTCTTAATGGGCCAACATATCATGACCCTCAACATCACCCTCCAAACCTTTGTTAAGTACCCTTAATAGTCCTCCAGCCCCAAGTTCAGTGTGGCCGACCCCAGAGTAGTCAGCACTCAGAAAATACATGTTGAATGAATAAACACTGAATAGCTCAGTTTGTCTTGGAGGCACTATAATGAAACAGTATGAACATCGCTAGTGACATGTAATAAAATATGAAATATTAAAGTCTGTGATGGTCAAATCAATTGTATTGGCTTTCAAATGCACTAGAACAACATCACTCCCAAGTGAATGTCCTGAGTATGGACCAGAGCTTGTCTGGTCAATGAGTTGTTCCTAAAGTATAAGTAAGAAGGTCCATCAGCTTTGTACACCCCTTAGGAGCAATTGATAAAATGAATAAACTACTGCTCCATGAGATCCAAGTGGCCTAATGAAATAATGCATCTCCACAAGGGTATAAATTATCTTTAGCAAGTACTTTCTCATTAGTTAGCATCCCTGCTATGAAGAAAACTGGTCAACCCAAAGTAAAGAGAAGTGGGCAATACATTCAGTCACTGAGCAGCCATGAAACATTTCTACAACATGCATCTGAATCAACTCCTCTGGTGTGCAGATTACCTGACCCATGTGTCAGCTGCTGTTGACGAGGGAATAGTTAGACCCTCTGGATGTGTCCAGAAATTATAAGGTGGCTTTCTGGGCCCAAAGCAGTTATGTTAATAACATCAATAGCAGTCCAATGTTAGGCTAATTCAAAAGCTATATTTTGCTTCCAAATTACAGATTCAATGAATTTTATTCCATATGCATATATTGTAATATTTTAGGATGTGCCTTTTTAAGATGAAAAGAGTAGAAAGCCTAGCTTCATGCAATTCCCCCAAGTTAAAGTTAAAATTTCCTAGCCTTTGAAGGTTCATTTCTCTTAGGGTGTCATTTAAATTACTTATGCCTTTAATTTTCTGGGTTTCACTTAGTGGGAAGCCTCCCAAACTGCATGCTGTGCTCGCTCCTGTGTGGATACTCACTCCTGCACTCCAGGAGCATCACAAGAGTAGCCATAATTGAAATACCCCTGAGATAGGAGAAAAATCATCTTCTACAGAGCATGCACAGGTATGTCTTTTATTTTTATTTTTTTGGTACCAGGGATTGAACTCAGGGGCAGTCAACCACTGACCCATATCCCCAGCCCTATTCTATATTTTATTTAGAGACAGGGTTTCACTGAGTTGCTTAGTGTCTCAATAAGTTGCTGAGGCTAGCTTTGAACTAGCGATCCTCCTGCCTCAGCCTCCCAAACCACTGGGATTATATGCATGTGCCACCGTGCCTGACAGGCACATCATTTTTTAACAATGTGTTTTTAGAAATATCTCACTGATTTTTAAAAATTAAACTGGATTTTGCTTTCTTCCCCTTAATGAGCAAGTTTTTGGTTCTAACCATGTCATGGTTCCAAGGAGGCAAGTGAGGAAAAAAAAAAAAATAGAAGTCAGAGTACATTCTCTAGGGTGGAAAAGACGTACTTTCTCCTCTTGTGCATAAAGCCAGTGGACCTGTAAGGGTCATGTGTGAGTTGTGACTCTGGGCCTCCTCAGCAGCCTTTCTGTCTACCCCCATCAGTCTTGAAAGGGGTAAGAATGGAAATGAATTTCTGGCTTTCCTATTACACTTGATCCATTAGTGTCAATTTGCTAGTTGAGGAACTCTGTCTTAAATGATGTAGAATTTAATAAGATGGAAACTTTGGCTACTGCCACACTATTGAGTGCCATGCTACAGAGAAAGGAAGGATGAAGATTTGGAAAAAGTCCTTCTTTCATCAGGTTTATTAGGTGGAGTTTGGGGATTTATCCCAGAGGATCAATCTTTCAGAAACAATATTAGCCGCTTGAGCTATAATGGATACTACTGGAAAAGAGGCCTATCATTTGACCTCAATTTCATAATCTCCTTAAATCACAATATGAATATAGACAAGCAGAGATGTTGTAGGATTAAATTACAAACACATGGACAGCGCCCAGTGGTACACCCAACACTAGTAAGTCCTTAATATATGATAAGTGAACACAAATCTCAAACTTGAGTGGTGTGACCTGGGCCAGAAAAAAGAGAGGTTATTAGCTAGCTGACAGAGTTCTCTTAATGACTGTATGCATTTACACAGTGACTGAGCAAATTATATATGCTAGGAATTTTTGCTTCTATGAGTGTGTTACTCTTTAAGGACGTGCATGAAAATCAGAAAGCTCTACATCACATAAGGCATTATTTCAGGTAACCACAAGAATTTACATGAGCCCAGATGCCAATGCACATGTGCTGAGATGTAAGATGACCTGTCCTTCAGAGTATAAACTTCAGTCATTCATTCATAAAACATCTGTTGTAGGTGTGTTAAAAGACAGGTAAGGAACTACTGGACACAGTTTCATAAAACATGGCTATTGCACACCTACCAAAGTGGGTTCCCATATAGTGCCTAACCCAGTGCCCTTCATCCTAAGTATAAGTTTTCTTTTCCCTCAAGAAGATCCCTGGTTAACTGGGATACAAATTAAAATTCATTCAGGATTAGATAATAGGTGGCAAAAGAGATAAGTGTACTAAACACCCTTTGGTTACTTCCAGTTTGATGAACGGAGAAAGAAGTGTGTTAGGATTCAGGAGTGCATCTACTTTCTAGTGTGGATCTTGAAATTCATGAATAATATATGTCATGAATGCAGATCCCCACTAATTGAGTCTTTGTAATTCAGGGATTGATTGACATTGCGTACTCTTATAGAAGTATGGGGTTGGGAGGGGTAAAGCCCTAGGAAATACTAAGCAAAAAAAGAAAAAAAAAGTCTATTATGTTTTGTTAACTCAAGAAACAGCAGGCTGTGAAGATTCAGAGAGAAGAGACAGAGAGGATGAAGCCAAGAGCTGATTTCCTTCTTCTCTCTGTGCCTCTAGTTCCAATAGCCTTGTAAGATGAAGGCTCCCCATAACTCTCCAGCTGTGTCAGGCTGGCAACACCCTCTGTGTGTTCCACTCATCACCAAGTGCCCAGGCTCAGTGCCTGACACAGAGAGGACTCCATAAATATTTGTTGTGGCAACAGATGAATGGGAAATGCCTGCTTCCCACAACTGGAATCCTTCTGGTGCTACAGAGACAGTGGGTGGAGAAAAGCCTTCCCAGGGTTGGTGCTCTAACCAGGGCTCAGGGATTCTATTCATACCGGCATTGAAAAGACAAGAAGAATCAGTTCTGCCCATTCTTTACAGCAACCCAGACTACAGTAATAGACAATGAAGTGTCCTTTGGCTCAGTTAACCCTTGCCTCAAAGTGGCTCAGAACATGTGGGGCTGGAAAGCATCAGCTATGCCACCCATTCCTCCTTTGAGGTGACTATGGAACTTCAGGATGTGGGCTAGGAATGACTGACTGTACAGCAAGAGGCTCAGGCGTGACTGTTCACAAGGACACAGATTTTCGACAGGGTGCAACAATGGTAGTTTCAAGGACACCAACCCATTTGGTCAAAGGAACCCCAGATAGGAAAAATGTGTTACTTTCTTCTAGAAACTCTGAAAGGGCTCTAGGTCTACACTCTTCTCTGGGTATTGGGGTGTGGAATGATAAAGCCTAAGCTCCTGCCAAGCCTCCTGGTTGAGAAAGGAGCTGTGAAATCACGATTGCCTGAAAAACACTTTGAAAATCTCTGTATAGAATACTCTGGGTTCTTGGAATGCCAGAATGAGAGGCAGGAAACCAACACAAGCTCTTGGAGCACAGAAATGCAAGACCAGGGCAAGCAGATGAGAGCAACAGTTTCCTGCCAAGGGACTCTGTCTCTGTGGGAAGAAGGGCAATCCAATGTCACTCTCCCAGACACATGGAAAAGTGGAGAGGTTTGAGGTCTTCAGCAAAGGAGGTGGGGGCTAGAGAACAGAACACAGGAACAGGGAGGCATCCTAGCCAGATGGGCAGCATCCTTGTGGTTTGAGGTCTGTGATATTTTACAGAGTTCAAAATAGGTAGAGGGATTCCAAAGAGGTGATGTGAGCTAAGGGCTCATCTCAGAGGACCAAGTTGCCTTTCCCATCTGAATGATCAAAGTTCCGCTTTTTTTTTTTTTGGTTCTGAAGATTGAATCCAGGGGCACTTAACCACTGAGCCACATCATCAGCCTTTTTATTTTTTATTTTGAGACAGGTTCTCACTAAGTTGTTTAGGGTTTCACTAAATTGCTGAGACTGGCTTTGAGTTGCTGTCCTCCTGTCTCAGCTTCCAGAGTCACTAGGATTACAGGCATGCACTATTGGGTCCAGTTAAAGCTCTACTTTGAACTCACTGAGCTTCTGCTAAACCTTTTTCTGAAGCAAGGGTTTGGCTGTGAAAAAGCTTGATATGGGCTGATATGGGTTTTGCAGGTAGGATCCCGGTGACTTTAGTTGGCTTTCAGGGGTTGGAGAGAACCCTCCAGAAATGGAGCCAAGGGAAGTGGGCTGAGGGCAAGTCTAGACCTGAGAAACTATGGAGCAGCAGGTGGGGAGATAAGGTCTTGATGAGGCTCTGGGCCAACGTGGAAGCAGCTGAATGTGGAGAAGTGGGCAACATGAATAATAAGTCTCATTCCTGGCGAACTTCATTCAAGCCTATCCCTGACCAAGATAGTGAGAGCAGGTTGCTAAAATACTTTCCCAGCAGGCTGAGAAAGGGAAAGGGAGGTGAGGGCCAACCATAGCTGCCTGTACTCTGGAAATTCTGCAGGTCAGAAAGGGGCTGGGCTGTGTAGTATCCACACTCGATTTCATTCTTTTGCACATATGTGTGACACCAAACCTTGGAGGTGCCTTCCAAGGTGAGAAGAAACCTTTAGGCAGGGCAGGTAAGGCTCAGACATGTTTACTTAACACTATAAAAGTTAATATCATTGGGACTGTTTCTGTTTTGGATGCAAATAATCGAAATGATTGAAATGGAAATGAAAACATGTGCTTTTGATGATTAGGAGATGAAAAAAGAAACAATTAGTGTGAAGGTTAATAACGGTCAAAAAATAGTTTTGTGTTTTTTTATCTTTTCTCCTTGACAAAAAGTCAAATGTTCATAAAAGGAAATGTCCTTGAAAAACTTTTGGGTGTTGCAGTCCTCCTCTGGTGACACTAGAAAAAGCTTTAAATAGCCGAGGGCCAGAGAAATTCTAAAGAAAACACCTGGAAAGAGTTCAACTCAGGGTTAGAACCAAAGCCCAGGCTGCCCCTAAGGTTTCGCTTGACTGAGATGAGAGGTACAGAAGGAAGTTCCCTCCCACCTCGCATAACTTCTGTTTCTGCTCAACAATACTGTTAAGTACCACTGCAGGCTCCAGAGGCTGTTCAAATCCTGCCTTTTTCTCTTTTGAAAAAAGACCCAAAGGAACTAACTGCAAAGTTGGAGAGAGTACCTCTCTTTTTGTTGACATCGTTACCTTGTGACTCAGCCTATCTGGTAATCTTTATCAAAGAGTATTAAAGTACAAAACGAAAAATAACAAGGTAGTGATTCTATTGAGGAGGGGGATCTTCCCATCACAAGTATCCTCTGAATTCTCTCTCTTCACTCAATGACACTTCAACAGCACATGATGAGGCTTTTTGTGCTCTTACTAGGAAATGCACAGTCAAGGGTTCTGACGACCAGGTTTCAATAAGCTGAGACTGTGTAACAACTCCCCCACCACTAGGAGATGACTAGCCACTCCCATACCAATGTCCACTCAGAAACATGTCATGGAAAGAAATCGGGTGGAAACCACCCAATTTAAACCACTTGTCTTTTAGAGAATTAAACTGTACCTCTATTGATGGTAGTTTATATCTGATTGCAAAAAGTCTAAGATTTCCTCTCTAAAGCATTCCAATATACCTTGTTTTAAGATACTATCATTTTCTAAGTCTTTTTTTTTTAAATGAAATTAAATGCAGCAGTCAGCTATATAAAGCAGATGAAAAGTGGAGCTCCTAGAGTTGATGAGAGGTGGGGAAATTCAGACCTGCTTCCAATTCTCTAGAAGTGACTTCTGAGGCCTCCTGCCACAAGACCCCCAAGGTTCCCTAGCACTCATGCTGAGAAAAAAGTGTCTTAGGGGTTACAAATAACATGTGCATATGGCCACATTCAGGAGTGCAGTGGGAGTTCTCTTAACCGATTGCCACGTAACTGACTTGCCAGAATCAGAAACAACTGTAGTTCTTTCTGTAAAATGTACCGACTGATGCCCAAGCTGACACTCCAAGCTAACAGTCAAACTGCTGAAATGCTCCCACACTTTTGCTTCCACCAACTGAGATGTTAGATTTAGGAGTCTCTGTTTCCAAATGTGTTTCTGCCAGTTACAGTTGCTATTGTTATTATGTAATTTGGTTGTGTATTATGTACACTGATGAAATAGGCATGTGAAAAAGAAAGAGTTGTAAGTTGAATGCTTTAAAAGACTAGATAAGGAAAAGTTGCTGAGACCAAACCAAACCAGGTTTGGGTGGGTCAACCACAAAAGACTAGAAGATTCTGGATGTAGGTTGCTTCCAAAGTGTCTTTAAGTTCTCATTCCATTTAAAGAAAACTGAAATTGGAAAAGACAGATGACGTCTTTTAGGCATGGTTTGGCTAAGAATGGTAATTAGAAACTCCAATTAGCAAACCTAAGAAAATGCCTGGGTGACTGAATGTGCATTTGAATGTTTTTAAGTTAAAATGTTTAATGGATGCATGTATCATGTTATGATTAACCATAACCATTACTATGATTTGAATATGGTTAGTCCCCTAAAAAAAAACAAACAAACAAAAACAACAACAACAACAACAAAACTCATGTTAAGATTTGCCATCATGGTGTATTGGAACATAAGGTCTTTAAGATAAGGATTAATAATTTTCTCAAGTGCTTGGGGCATCCCAGCTCCCAGAACTGTGATTAAAAAATAAACATTCTTTCTTTATAAATAAAAAATCCTTGGGTACTCTATTATAGCAACAGAAAACAGACTAAGACAACCATTTTATTAACTTTTCAATGTGCTAAGAGGATATCTTCTGCAGTTGCTTCATTTTGGATGCTGTGTTCTTGAATGGGCAAATGCCATTTTATTCCTACAATAATGTCATTTAAAATGAAAGTCCCATGAAAGAGAGGATGTTTGTTTTGTTCAGTGGTGTTAATTCTTAAATATATATATATATATATATATATATATATATATATATATATATTCTCAAAATTCTATTGATTCATTATATACATTGTAAATTTTTAAAAAATGAGAATGCATTTGTCTGTTTAATTTTCTAAGCTACCGAGATACCAAATAAACCATAAATCACCTTCTCATGGATATAACCGTGCATCTCAACACATCTCAGAAGACATGTCTTTGTTGCTTTTCCAGTCCTATCATATTGAGGCCAAATACTCAAGCCACTACTTACCAGCAACAGAAATCAAACCTGCTCCAAGAATTAACCCAGTCATCCATGGGGGCCTGAGTATTCCTAGAATAGCTCTTTGTGTGGACTCTGCATGCTTCACCTTTTGCAGATAAAGGTCTGCAGACAGCAGTTTCCACTCCAACTTGTGCTTCTGTTTTGATTTCGCTCATGGAGCTGTGTTCTTTTAAGGATGAAGTGGTGGGTAGAGAATGCCAGATGCACTTCAGTGCTTCCTACTGTGCAGTGTGCAGACAAGGATCCCCAAACCTTCAGTTTACAGAGAAATCTTTTTCCTGGGAAGGTGTTCCTGCTCTCAGGAAGCCAGGTCAAGAAGCAGAAAGCAGGGAATGCAATATCCCTCTCTCCTACTTTACTGCTGTGAGGACTGTGAGCAGGAGGGACAAGTGACTGGTCCATGGCACAAGGATTAGCATCTGACCCAGAGCAAAAAGTCAAATCTCCTGCTGAACTCCTTAGCATACTCTAAGCCCTTAGTAAAAACACACCAGGAAGAAGGATCAAAATGAGCATGGATGAGTTTGCAATGCCCATTCTGGCTTTAGACTTGGGGCATGTGCTCCATAAAATACTGGTTGGTTTGACTTTCTGACTCCACAGGTGGCCATAGACTGAATTTCGGGTATGGAAATCATCAAGACTTTGTAAATGAGAAGAATCTGGAGTGGCATATGTTGTTGGCATCCTCCTAACCCCATTAGCAGCTGGGCAAGTGGAGTGCAAACAGAAAACCATCTCCCAGTTTGGAGGCTGTTCTCCCTGGAGGGACTTTTTAAACTCCAACACTGCCTAAATTGGCAATTAACCCAAGCTTAACAAGGGCTTACAGTCACAGCAGGGCAGATCTGGTGAAAGCAACCTCAGATAGAATAGGCCAAGGAGAGGCTTCCAAACTATGTGAGAAAAAGAAATTGCTCGTGGCCAATGAGCCTTTCATTTCTGGAAGTGATTATCTCTACACTGGGACTTAAGTGGGAGAACCAAAAAGGTTCTTCTGAGGCCACTCTTGGGTTGTGGGTATTTGTGTATTCTTTAGTCCTGAAGAAGGCAATTTAGTAATTTGTAACAGACTCAGTGAGATACAGGTGTAGTCTATAATACTGGTTATAATACTGGGCAAGATACAAATAGCTTTTTAATGCCTCAGTTTCTTTATTTGTAAACTGAAGGGAAAAGAGTATCTCTTTCAGCCAGGTGTGGTGGTACATGCCTATAATCCCAGTGGCTCAGAGGCTGAGGCAGGAGAATCGTGAGTTCAAAGCCAGCCTCAGCAATTTAACAAGACCCTAAGCAATTCAGTGAGATACTCTCTCTAAATAAAATATAAAAAATGGAATAGGGATGTGATTCACTAGTTAAGTCCCCCTGGGTTCAATCTCAGGTACCAAAAAAAAAAAAAAAAAAAAACAAAAAAAACAAAAAAACAAAAAAACCAAAAAAAAAAAAAGTATTTCAATATTTCAGAATTGTGTTATGAATATCAAATAAAATAACTCAAAGTGCCTTGCATATACTTGTTCAATAAGTATAAGTTAATGAGTTATAGCAATAATAATGGCAGTTAAGTAAACTTAGGGGAACAAACTCACTGAGTGAGCCATTTGAGCATCTAGCACATGCAAGTTCTCTGCTAGGCATTGTGGAACTCCATAACAGGAGTTTCTTCATCTGTTAGCAAGATACGCCATGCATGCCATCAGCTCTTACATGGGGGGCAATTATAAAAGCATGAGCAAGATGCAGAAAAATGTGATAAATGGTTAGGAGCAAGAAAATGCAACTTTTAGCTGAGGAATCTAGAGCAGCTTCATGAAAGAGGTGGTTTGGGCCCTCAGATATGTGTTTTATGAAATATCCCTAAGCAAGGTAAACTGAATTTCTAGTTAGTTTCCAGTTAGATTGTACATTCTTTGAATAAAGTCCATTACTTCTTACCCATAATGGTTCTAGAAAAAAAGTAAGTCAATTACTGAAATTTCAGCTGAACAAAGAACGTGTAGAAAAAAAAGGCCTGGTGCTCCAATCACCTTGACTTACTGTAGCGCACATTCAGAAGTCACACGTTTTCTCTTTATATAGTGTTATGTATTTGGCTTTATCTATGACACAAAGCCTTTCTCTTGGCACAGGTGGTCAAGAGCTGATAGTCACTTTATGTATCCTTAATTAGCAGTTTTGGAAGTGTGGTCCTGCTTACATTAGTTCCATGATATACTGGGTGGGGTAGGGGAAAGAAAAGGAGTGGGAGATGGAGGAAAGAATTTTAAGATGTAAAGTTTTGAGAAACTCCATTTCCTACCCTCCCCTTCTTGAGGTTCACTATGATACTAACACATATAAATTAAATCTGCTCAATTTCTTAAACTTAGCATACCACAATCATGTTTGTCCTTTGATCTCTTAGAGGTTAATAGATATTAAACTTTTGACTCTCCAGTAACTTGCAAACTGTCACTGTGAGTGACTGGCACAGCTCTGCCAAAGTGTGATTAGCATGGAATGCTAAACCTAAAACCTTTCTGGCAATCCAGAAAGCCAGGAAGGTAGGTCTGTGGTGTCTGCCTTGTGACTGTTCCTGGGTAAATGATCAAGCACATACTTCCAAAAGATTGGACTCTAGAAATCATATATCTACTCCTCCACGACACCTTATGTGTCCTGCCATATAACCCTCTTAAGAGGGCCTTATTCTTCTCTTCACTGGTAAGAAAACTGGAGCTCAGAGAGGTGAACCAACTTACCTACCATTCTGCAGCTGGGAAGTGACAGGACTTGAATTGTTTCCTTATTCTGCCTGGTTGCTCCATCCCAGCCCCCTTGATTCATAATAGTGCTATCATCACCTTATCTCCACACTGGGTAATTCCAGGGAGCAAGAATTTGGAGGCTAAAGACAAATATTAATTTGTAATTTGCGTAAAAACTAACAGACAATATAGTCTTCATTTAACCAACAGCTATAAATAAATTTTCTAAAGGAAAAACAATCTCTACACGCTGATTCACAATCTGATGGACACTGACCACAGAACTGTGTAGGTCCCTGAGCCAGACCCACTAAACAGCCCTCTTCTCTCTTCCACATTAGAAAATCTTTTCTCTTCTACCAGCAAGTGCAGCTGCATGCTACTTCCAAGACCCCTCAGCTATATCTGGAAGAAACAAAATGATTTTGCCAGAGCATGTCAACAACCCTTAAAATAGAAATCTGAAGTAATTACAAGTGACAACCCTCGAATTGTAGAAAGACTCAAAAGCAGCGTTTTCTTTGTCTCAGGAGACAGGTTGGTGCTGCCGCCCTCTGAGGAAGCTTATAACACAGGATGGGAACGTCAGGTGAAAAATGGAGAGCACGTTTCCTTTGATGTAGACAATGAATTATCTCAGTTGCATGAAAACCACAGATTTTACACTGTAGAGAGAGAAATCTGTACAAATGGCATGGTTTATTCCACCTGAAGGAAGTGCTCACTGTGATGACAGGCTCACCATGTTTTAGTTTGGAGGAATTACAGCTTGAGATCATTGATGGTTTTGCATGCTAATTAAGAGACTTAATGCCCCAGCCTGGACATTTTTTTTTTAGAAAAAAAAAAAATCTACAAGTATGAAAAGGAATTCACAGTACAGGAAGGCCAGGAGTCCTTATGGAAGTGATAGGATGCTCCCGGGAAGGAGGACAGATGTCCAAGGAGCCAGAGTGGGAAAAGGCAGTCACTGCAGCATGCCACTGACCTACTGTAGTCCAGAATAATGAGAATGACAGCTAAAGAAGACTATCAGGTAACTCACTCAGTACAGAACCCAGCACATAGTACATACTCAATAAAGATGACAGATTCTGGAGTTTTGGGGAAGCAATAAATCTTCCGGTGGACCACTTTAGATCAGGGTGGTAGCAGATAGCACAGAGGGAAGAAAAACTGTGGCACAGACCACAGCCACCTATGGAACTTGGATTTCCATCAGAGAGGGCTCCCCATGAATGCTCTGCTCTCATTTTCTTTTGAGTTTCAGTTACTTCACTTGAATAATGGGGTCATCCCTGATGGTCAACCCTGCAGTGGCTAGAGGAGGATCCCCATACAAATGAGCAGGAAGCAAACTCACTCAAGTGACTGCTATGGTTGAATGCAGGTATCCCTCCAAGTCCACGTTAAAACCTAATTCCCAGTGTGATCCTATTAAGGGGGAGGGGGAGCTTTGGGGAAATGGTTGACTCCTGAGCATTCCACTCTCATGAATGAGTGGGGCTGTTGTTCTTAGAAAAGGCCAGGAAGGGTGTGCCCTAGTCCCTTTGCCCTTCTGTCCCTGCTGCCATGAGAGGACACAGAAAAAGGTACCAATTCGAAAACTGAGAGTGAGCATTTACCAGGCACAAAATCTGCTGGTTCCTTGATCTTGGATTTCCCAGCCTCCATGAGAAATAAATTTCTAATGTTGAAAAAGTATGTAGACCATGGTATTTTGTTATAGCAGCAGGAATGGATTAAGAGGCTCCTTCCAACTGGGCGAGGTGGTACACGCCTGTAATCCCAGAGGCTCAGGACGCTGAGGAAGGAGAAGTTTAAAGCCAGCCTCAGCAATGTAGTGAGACCCTAAGAACTTAGTGAGACCTTGTCTCAAAATAAAATATACAAATGGCTGGTTGTGATTCAGTGGTTAAGCACCCCTGAGTTCAATCCCTGGTACAAAAAAATTTTTAAAAAAAGCTTCTTCTATTGTACATATTCATTATTACTTATCTACTTTGGCTATGTACTTCTGACATTGTTCACAATATCTTCTATTCTTTAAATTTAAAAAACAAGGAATTCAAAGTGAAGTTGGTGTTTATCAATTTAGTCTTCCTTTTCCCTCCTTTTCTCTTGAGCTCTACCTCAGTGTAGGTACTACACTAGTCCTAACACAAGGCTGAGTGCTTTCCCCTTTTCTGTACTCTCCTTGTTGGTATTTTAGATCTTTACTCATGAATGGATCTTTCTTCAATTGCTTGCCTCACTAAATTTCATTCACTGACTTTACTAATTTGATTGGAATTTTAGGGGCAAGGACAGTCATATTCCTATTTCTATCCCCAGTTCCTGGCCTGAATGTACAATTGCTAGATAAGAAAGTTTGAATAAAGGAATAATTGGGAGTATTTACCTACATCTTGAATACATGAGATTTATTACATATCTCTGAATAGTTCACTCCTTACTCAATAAACTGTATATTAGTTTAGTTTTCAGAATACTTTGCACTCTTTTTCCATTGAAGAAGCTATTTTCACAATGACAAAGAGAAAACAAAACAAAACAAAACAAAACAAAAAACCCTTAACCACTCTTCTGAAGGACAGCATGCATTCATTTCTCTCCTGGGGCCTCAAGAGCTTCCTTCTCAGCTTAGTATGAGGCAGGCGCAAGATTCCCTCAAAGAGAGGCAATGCACACTAAAGAATATTGTGTGCAGTCCTTGATAAAAATGAGAATGATGGGTGGTTCCAAATCTGATGTTCCAGAAGCTGAGATGGAGGAGAGAACCATAGGCAGGGCATCTCTTTTCTTTGCCACAAGGTCACACAAAGTACTTATGTGCCACATTGTTCTAAGATGTGGCACATATAACTACTCTTCACAGAAACTCTCCCCATTTTATTTTCAATGCTGGGGATTGAACTTGTGGCCTTGCACATGTTAAGCACATGCTGTCACCAAGCTACACCTCCAGGCCCCACCCCATTTTGAACATGATGACATTTGGGCACAGAAAGTTTCAGTAATTTGCTACAGATTACTCAGCTAGTAAATGTCAGAGCAGGGATTTGAACTTGGCAGTACAGCTTCAGAGTCCCTGCTTTGCAATTGTAATATTTTATTAGCTTTTGGATAGGACAACCTGGAGAGTTCAGTTATTATTATCTGTATTGTAAAAATGAAGAAGCAGAGATTCAAAGAGACTCAAATGTGACAAAGTCCATCAGTTCACATGAAAGGGTGCACAATTCAAATGGAAGTCTGCTTGATTTCAAAGCCCACACGCTTTTCATGATACTACTGGGGACTCCTGCACAATCTTCTCCAGCACAATCTTTTCTATCCTTCTCACAAGTTTAATAGAAGATGATACATTGTTTTCTATGCTGATCAAATTTCTCAGCTCTACTATAGAACATGGGGCTGCAATTTTACTTATCAAGAATTTCTCTAGTCTCTTCTCCATATGGAAATCAGATTTCCTGATAACCAGAGCTCACTGAAGTCATCTCCACAAACACTGATCTGTTGCCTGCTGGGTGCTAAGCACTGTATAATCCACAGTGAACACAATGTAGCCCTTCCATGAGGTTTTCTCTGGCCTTGTTGAAAACATAGGCCCTCAACTATGGAGATAAGACTTGAAGGAAAACCCTACAGCCCAGAGTTTTAATACAACAGCAGTACTTCTTTATGTTGAATTATAACTAGAAAGCATTATCCTGCCAGGAATGCAAAGAAGCCTGTGCTAATGGTGATCAGTTGCCTAAGAGTGGGAATTAAGGGCCATGAATTCACTCTTTGCACACAAAAGAGCAGGAGATGCATTTGCTGTGCTACACAATGCCTGCTGACTCACATCAGCTCTGCTCCCCTCTCCCATCATGAGGCCAAAGAAACCACCAGAACCACTCTGCACTGGGTGTGGACCCACTGGGACTTCACCATTCACATGTTAGTTCCTGCTCCAGATCTCAACACTATATTCCTTCTCATTTTTCTGTTATGATATTTTGATTCCACAGTGTCTATTTGTGTCAGATGTTTTTTTCAAGGCATTTGTAGAAGGAGAATAAATAATACATTTTTGAGGACTATTGGTATCTTACGAGAACCTTATATAATTGTTTGACTTGCCTTTACACAATGTATACCTGGTCTAGTTCCAAAAGAGATGGAAAGAGGCTTACAATAAGATGTACTAAATCAATGAAACCAAAGAAATAAAGAGAAGCAGAAAATAAACATTAAGGAGGAAGGGGAATCTAGGTGTAACCTAAATCAGAGCCTGGCTATGATACCAAAGCATGTAACTTGGCAATAAGCTTCGTGGGCAACCCTAGAATGATCGTTTAGAACGTCATCACCCCACTCAGCTTTACTCTGGTTACAGGCTCTTAACTCAGCATTTGAAAAATAAGAATGCCCCTGTGTTTCTCTAACAGGGGCTCACTGTGCTCTCTTTAGCTTCTGGAAGGGGTGAGGTGGCCGCTGGGCCAAGTTCCCTGCTGAGATGGCTTGCTGATATGAGGGGCTTCCTGCCCCACACCTTTCCCTCAGGTCAGAGTCCATGATGTGCCCACAGACAATGTCTGCCATTCTTCCCAGAGCCTCAGAAGCCCTATTATTAGCAGCCCAGCCATATGGCATGCAGTTCAGAATGACTGTGTCTCATCCCACCTGATTTTTCTCTTCAATAGGACCAACTTTAATTAAAAGAGGACAACAAATCCCCAGATCAGACAAATTCCCACTTTGAATGTAAAACCTGAAGAAGAGACAGTTTTAAGAAACCCTTTTGGAATCCTGGAATGAAAGGCCCGGAAGGTAGGTTACTGAAATGATTGATCTCCACCTGTCCTCAACTCTGCCTGCCAAAGGAGGATGGGACCACGGATGGTCTGCAGCACAGCAGAGGCGGCCTGGGCTCGGAACAGGAACAGCAAAGCTGACAGCTGTGCTTTTCTGCACCACGCACCCTGGGAAAAATCAACGCCTGGGCAGCCCTGCTGCCATCTGTGGAGTTTCTGCTGCAGACAGGTTATTTATAGAAACTTGTTTGTGCAAAGCCAATATTTACCTGTAGGGGTTGTCAAAATTTACAATTCATCTGTGCCATTAGCCTGCTGTTTCCCCGTCAATAATGGAAATTTTCATCACCAGGAAGGGAGGCTTGGGGCCGCTAGGAGCACCAGGCTCCCCTCCCAGGAGGTGAGAGGATGAGTGGTATGAATGTGTCCAAGTGGCCACTGGACACTCCCACTGTGCTGTGAAGATGAAGGCTTGTCAGGGTGATAAAGTGGAATTCTCCCAATCCTTTCTTTGTGGCTGAACCTTCAAAGACACACCTACTAAAACCAGGATGATATTTTCTGCAACAACCGCTATGTTGTGTTTTTCTGTGCATTCCACAGGAAGACTGTTATTAGGATAAGCAGGAGGGGCCAGGTGGTTCCCACAAAAACCCACCTTCTTCTGAAGGCAGGAGCAGCTTCCATTTTTTCACTGCAAACACCATCTTGTCTACCTCTCTGATCATCCTTCTGAGTCATTTTCTTCCATATATATATATATATATATATATATATATATATATATATATATATATATATATATATCTCCTCAATGCAGGTGCACAGTGCCAGGCCTTCCTTCTCATGTCCCTCTCCATCTTCTGTCTTTTATCTAATACTTATGACTCCAATTTTGTGTCTCCAGCCCATCCCTCTCAGCTTTCCTCCACAGTCTTCTAGCTTTGACCAAGACATTATCTCCCATGTGGACTTACCCAAAGCACCTCCCTCAAGTTCATATGCTGAACTCATCTTCTCTTCCCCCAATTCTGGTTTTCTCCTACTTCTCTATTCTCTAGCTTTAGATATAGATCAAATATCTCTTATCTTGAAACACTTGGGACCAGAAATGTATCAAATTTCAAATTGGATTTTGAAATACTTACATATACATAATAAGATATATTGAGGGTAGGATCCTGGTCTAAAAGCAGAATTCATTTATGTTTCATTTATACCTTATAAACATAGGCTGAAGGTATTTTATACATTTTTAATGTACACATATTTTGATTATAACCTGTCACATGAGATCAGATGTAGACTTTTTCCACTTATGGCATTATGTCTGCTCTCAAAAGATTTTGGAGCATTTTAGATTTTTGAGTTTTAGCTTATGGATACTCAGTGTACACCAAAATTCACCAAGAAATCATCCTCAATTTCTCATTCTCCAATTCAATCTCAATCACATGCAATCAACCACTGAATCTATTGAGTCCACATTCTAACTAGCTATTGACCTCATTCCCATTTTGGGTCATAACATTGATTTAGGCCTCTATCATCTCAAGCTTAGATTTGGCAACAGCCTCTGAAATTGGTCTCTCCTCCAGTGATCTTTGTTTTACCAGCCTACAGTGTTCTCTTTCTAAAGCACAAATCTGTTCATGTCTCTCCTAGGCTTAACATGTTTCTGTGGTCCTCAAGGACCTCAGGTCAAAGCCTGAACTCCACAGCACTTTACATAAAGGCCTTCCCACTCATCCCTGCCCCTCACTCACTCACACTTTGACCGGTAACCTAAAGTGTCCTTGTTCCCTCTAGCGTCCACAAACAAGACCAGGGTGCTATGTCTGCCTGGAATGTCCCATACCTGCACCCTTAGCTAGAGATTCTTCTCATGGCTGACCCCATCCTCCCTAAGGAAGTGTCCCAAACACATTTAATTAAATAATATGGACAATTTCGTGAAGGTAGAAACCAAATTATACAAGATGAGCAAATACTCATCTATAAAAATGTCAAGTGAGGCATTGTACATTCTTTGACTTGTTCTGTCCCCAATACAGAAGAGGTGAGAAGCATAACTTAAACCAGCAGGTACTTAATTTTATATGGAATATTCATCTTAGAACAGCTTATAAGCACTTTGGTGGGCATATATTTTGTTCTTAAAAGTGTTTGGTAAGATAGACAACGGAAGCTGGGGCTGCTCCTTGTATGGATGGGAAAAGTGAGGGATCCTGAGGCAACATGCTGAACCTGAGTTCACATAAGGGCATGCAGAAGAAGCCCGACTCCTTCAGCCAGCTCCTTCTGGTGCAAGGGGGAGATTCAGTATTTGGTTAGTATGTCAGCCATGGACCAGGTACTTTGCATACATTATCATTTTATCCTTACAAAGCTTCTACAAAATAAATGATTTTATCTCCCTTTTGCGGATGAAGAAACTGAGGTTCAGAAAAATTACAATAAATTATATTAACATGAGTCACAGCTAGGAGCTATTTGAACCATTTTAGATGATCTAATTTTTTCCTCACTGTAATTCTATTGATCTCTGCTATTAAGAAGGAAATGGAGATCAAACCCAGTTTTCACCTCTTTTAACTCTCACCCTTAAACATGACTGCACATCATGATGGAATTTTCATCTCACATTTCCATCATATTGCAAGCCTGTAGGACATGTTCCCTACAGAAGACCCTGGTCACTCTTCAAAACCCCATGACACTTGTTTTTTCACCCTATCAGAGGTGTCTGCTTTAATCTACTTTGCATGATGGGGACTCCACCAGTGAACTATAAATCTCATGAGGGTGGGGATCACCTCTTTTTCTCCTCTGTCTTCCCCACATTGCTTTGCCTTGTACTTTACCTGCAGATGAGGGGTGATAGACATTTGCTGATTTTCAGAGAGACTTATTTATAAGCTGAAATTGCCGGCAGGATTTTGCCTCATTTCTTCATCTAGTTCCTCTGATGATGGTCAGCTGATGAGCACCCTTTCCCCACATGCATGGCCATCCCCTCTTTTAATGGTAGGCATCAGACTGTGCTTTCTTGATCTGTACTCCTCCCATGGTCTAGCCCTGTGTTCCTCAACCTTGGCAGTACTGAACTTGGCCCAGGTAATTCTATGCATTGGAGGGTGTTTAGCAGTAACCCTGTTCTCCATCCACTTCCCAGTGGGCCCCTCTCCCACTCCAGTTGTGACAAACAAACCACCTCCCAATATTGTCAAATCTCCCACCCCAGGCAAATCCTTCCCCTCATTTGTGAATTACTAATCTAGCCTCATGCCAAACACATAGACACCATGAACATCTTTCCAAAGCAAATCTTCAAAGTCCCACTGGTTCAACTTCTTGCATTTAGTTCATGGCTCTTTGGGTTAGAGTTCCCATGTTCTATGTTCTCCCCATCCTTTTACATTTGTCCTGTGTAACCCCCATCTGTCTCACCACTTTTCCCAGGTTTGCATCTAGACTATGTAACCTCCTGATATCCCAAACATGCATTGTAAACAAGGGACAAGGAACTGTACAAGAGGCACCATCAATAAGACAGTTGGAGGTGACAAACTGCTGACTGGGTGGACTGTCTGGCATGCTCATTCTTGATGGGCATGAAAGACGGAGGGAATGTTTCCTACAGCCTCATAAGCAAGACTCAGGAATTGAGTAGCCTACCTTCTCCGCAGGAGAAGAGTTTCAAAATCTGTTTCCCTCCTTATTCCCTCCTGCAGTTCACTCTTCACAGTGGGTGACTGCTCAAAGGTTCACTCATAACAGAGCTACAGATTTCTCCAATTTCCTCTCCTGCCCCTGGCCACTCCTATCTTCTGTTTCTGGGTTTTGTTTTTAGTTTGGCCCCCACTGGATTCTTGGACTGTGTGTGCTTCAGGGCTCCAGGCCTTTTGTCTCTCCTTTCTACTCTTTTCTCTTCTGCAAGAAACAATTGACACCTCAGGCAAGGCTAAGATAGACTCAGTCCTGTTTGAATGGGAACACTGCTCTCTATGCAGACATGGTCATTTAGGTATTCCTCCAATTTCAGTGAACAAGACACCCTGCTATCTAGGGACAGAATCCTTATGGAATCAGTCCAGTGGCTCCCTGTTCAGGAGTCTGGGATGGACAGAGGATGTAGCCTATGAACGAATCTGAGGATGGGCTCCAAGAAGCCAAGTGGGATTATAATCTGAACACATTTCGGAAATTTGACAGAAAGAGCCTCTCCAAAGCAGAAAATGATACCTCTATCCACCCAGTTACTCAACTCAGACATGAATCTCGAACTTCAACACCACCGCACCTGTTACCAATTCATTAATGAGTCTTTTTGAGCTTCTTTCTAAACAATTTAAGGATTACCTTCTTACTTCTCTTCATACTGTAGCCACTTGGTCCAGGACACCACCATCTACTGCTCCTAAGTGGTCTCACTTTTTACTCTTAAGCCACTCCAGCTTATTGTGGAATTAGCAAGAGACATCATCTTAGACCATGGCATAGCATTGCTTAGCACACTTCAACAGCTTCTCACTTGAACTACATCAGGTAGTTCTAGAAGAACCTGTATGCTGTGATTGGGTGATGAATATTCCTCAAAGGAATAGTGATATTAGGGAGTGTGTAATGTGCCATGAAGAGTTGGGGCCTCATGGGTCACTGGGGGTATACCCTCAAAAGGGCCCCTGCCCATGCTTTCTCTCTCTGCTCTAGTTTGAAGGGTGACTATTTGCTCCTATATCACTCCTGCTATTATGTTCCCCTGCTTGCTGCCCTTACCAGTGTCCAAACCAATGGGATCACCAATCTTGGAGTCTGAACTTCCAAAACAGATATAAATAAACTTTTTCTCTTTATAAAATTAGGTGCCTTGGGTATTTCATTGTAGTAATGCATAACTGACTAATACACTGTATGATTTGATATCGTTCTACATCACCAACAACATCTTCTGCCACCTTACCCCCTGCTTTGCCCCACCCAATATGATCTTGGTTTTAGTTCTTTGAGCAAGCCAGGTTCTTTCAAATCTTTGATCTTTTGTACCCTCTGCCTGGAATGAGTTTTGCACTTATATGACTGCCTGCTTCTCATCATACACTTGCAGCCTAAATCATTGTCTCTCAAACTGGTGTGGACACCAGAATCTCTTCAAGGGCTCATTAAATAGATGGCAGGGTCTCTGATGAGTCAGAGGTTGAAGTAGGTCTGAAAGTCTACATTATGAACAATGCTCCTGGTCTAGGGACAGTAACTTTTCCTGACAACCCTACTTTCAATCAGGTCTGTCCATCCCTAATAGAGTCTGTCTCTGCATTTTTTTTTTGTTCACTTATAGCACTTCTTATACTTGAGGACATATTTACTCTTCTCCGCTAGAATGATAATTTCATGAGGGTAGAACCATGTCTTTTTGGCTCAGCATTATGTCTCCAAGATATTGATGCAGGTCCTGGTACATAATAGGTACTCAATAAATGCATATGGAAGAATGACTAAATTAAGGTTAAAGGCCAAAGTAAAGAACCAAATTCAAAAATGTTTATATGGAAATTGGTAGTGCATAAGAAAAGGAGCTGGCTGGGAATCAGAAAGGAAGGTCTGTCACCAGCAGGATGTCCCCAGATGCATGGGGGGCAGTGACTGCTGAACAGGGCTGTCATACTGGCAAACCCACTCCACACAGATGCTCAGTGGCATGCTGAGGCCCATCTTCACTCTGGGGGGCTGCCATTTGGCTCAGTGTAGAACACAAATCTTGAGAAGAAGCTTCCCGAGGATCCAAGGATTTGAAAGGAAATCAGTCAAAGAGGCCATCAGAGGCCCTTTAATTAAATGTTCTGCTTAGTAACCTCTTAGTGATCTTTGCCTGCACCCAGGAGGGCAAACACAGCACCTGGCCATGGGAGGTGAGAGACAGCGAGGGAGCGGGTGACTGCAGCGATGGAGACGTTCTAATGAAAGCCGCAGGAGAAGGAGCAGGGTAGGGAGAGGACAGCAGTGAAAGATGACACTAATGAATCTCACCCAGCTGTGCGGGTGTGTGTGATTAATGCCCAGCACATAGCACACGTTTGATTAATAAGGCAGCACCTCCATATCATCAGCTAACCTTCTGAGGCTCCCAGGTAAAAGGGGGCTCTTGTCAAAGGGATGGGGACACTTTCAAGCAAGGTTCAAAGACAAAGAATCACTTTAGAGTCAGTTATGAAAATGAATGGAGGGAAAGTGGGAACTGTAATGACACTATAAAAAAAAGAAAAAAGAAGAAGAGAAGGAAGAAAAAAAAAACTTCAGTACATTGTTTTCTATCACAGAAAGTCTTACTGGAGGTCAACTTCCATGAGAGAAATTCTATGGGTCTGTGAACAGCTGAGGAGGAAATAAATACACAGAGGATCCAGAAGGTCTGGAGCAGTTTCTGCTCTGAGAGGGGTCAGATCTTTCTGTTGTTCCCCAAGTATTTTTGAGGGGGCCCACAGGAAGGTGAACACCCCTGAGGATGTCTCAATATAATGACATCAGGGTGCCGAATGATGGAAGGTACCGCTCTCTTGACATAGAGAAGACATCACCCAAAAGCCCCAAGTAGCTGGGCAAATACTTTTAGGTCTGCAGCTAATGTCTCAAAGCCTCAAATGTTACAATCTATTAGATCTATCTGTTCATCACACAAGTATGTTAAATTAAATGTAATTAAATTAGAATGAATAGATAATATTTTTTAAATAATAATAATCTCTAATTCTATTATTTACAGAAAGCCACTGTTAAAAATTTCAGTGCTTGGGGGCTGGAGCCGTAGCTCAGTGGAAGAGTGCTTGCTGAACATGTGTGAAGCCCTGGGTTTGATCCTTAGCACCATGTAAAAAACTAAACAAATAAAGGCATGCTGTCCATCTACAACTATAAATTTTTTAAAAAATTGGTACTTATCTTCCTAAAAATTTTTCTAAGCATAGTTTTATATCATACAGTACATTTTGCTTTTAAACTTTTTAGTGTAACAACATAAACACTTTTCCTATATAAATAATGAACTTCTGCAGCTCTTGAAAAGGGCTCAGAAGCCAGGAGGAAATCACATCTTATAAATAATGATGCTTACATATAATTATCTTTAAAGTAACACAGTTTTATATTTATGGAACAGTTGAACATGTAGGTTATTTTCAATGTTAGCTTGTAGGAAATGAACCCACTGTGAGACTGGCAGCTCATAGGGTGTATGCTTTGCACTTTGCTGAATGAATGACTAGTATTGACCCTTTCATTGCCCATTCCTGGTACATTCAATATGATGTGGTGGTGGTGGTGGTGGTGGTAGTGGTGTGTGTGTGTGTGTGTGTGTGTGTGTGTGTGTGTGTGTATGTTGGTCATTTTGATGGGAATTTTAAAAGGAAGAGAATGAAATGTTGTAATCTAAAATTACCTTCTTTATTCAGAAGTGATGTAGTATTCTCCCCTTATCTGTGGTTTTGCTTTCTGTAGTTTGTTACCTGAACCAACTGTGGTCTGAAAATATTAAATAGAAAATTCCAGAAATAAAAAAAATTCATGAGTTTTAAATAACTTTCCTTACAGTTCACCATTAGAATAGTCCTATTTTATTATTAGCTATTTTTGCTAATCTCTGATTGTTCCTAATTTAATTTATAAGTTAAACTTGATCACAGGTGCATATGTAGAGGAAAAATGACATAGTATATCTAGAATTTGGTGGTATCTGTGGTTTCATGCATCCCCTGTGGGTATTGGCATGTGTCTCCCTAAGGGTAAATGGCTTTTAGTGAAAATTTAAAAGCTGCTTTCTGCTGTCATGCGTACTATTCAGTCCCCTCACTTTGACTCCTGGGCAAGCTTTCCAAAGACACTGTTGCTCCTCAGAAGTGCATTAATGCACAAGCTCCTGGGACGCCGCGCTCAGTGTGGTCCAGACAGCAGACCCCATACGGCAAGCTCACAGAGAGCATCAAGCTCCCTGCCACACTGCTTCGTCTTCATGGCAAAGCTGTGAGTTCCATATGTCATCTTCATTTACAGTTGAGAAAACAGAGACTTAGAAGGCAAGGGTATTGCCTGAGGTCCCAGAACCACTTAGTATCAGAATTAGAATTCAGGTAACTTCCACTGCATCACAGATGTTCTCTTGAGGCAAGAAGAAGTAGGAAGCAGATGGAGGAGAGGAGGCTTCAGAAGGCAGTTAGACTGATTCCCATTCAGGGACACTGCTAACAAAGAGAGGTCCATTGGATAGGAGGCAGCAGCTGGGAACCCAGGGGTCTGAACTTATGCAGCTCTTGAAAAGGGCTCAGAAGCCAGGAGGAAATCACATCTTTAATCCTCTATCCAAACACAATCATAGGAGTCAAAAAATGCACATGCCCTCTTTATTTGGTGCAAAACAACAAGGCTAACCTCAGCTGTGGAGCCCATCAAAGAAGACCCTCAGAAGCTAAACAGGGGCATCTGCACTTCCAGAAGGCAAGAATCCAAGGTCTTCTTACTAGGATGAGCAATTCTTGGCCTGATTTTACTGAATGCATATATCTTTAAAGATCTTTTAGGACAGTTTCTTTAAAATATTCCACCTACTTTGGAATCTCATGGGATGCTTGCTAAAAATATAGATTCCTAAACCCTATCCCAGTCCTACTGAATCAGAAACCCTGGGGGTGGTTCCCAAGATTTGACATTTTTACAAGTTTAACAGGTAAGAGATGCTTCCAAAGCTCGAGAATCATTCTTAAATTCATCCCACAACCTGTGACTGAGGCTATAATAAAGCAGAGTTTAAAAAGTACACGGAGAGATAAACATGATCATCTGCTCTGATTTCTATTGTGCTTTATGGCACGCCAAGGGGCTTTCTCGTGTCTCACATGGGGCATCTGGTGAGTCTCAGGACAACTTATCATCTCCCTTACACAGAGAAAGGAAGGAAACTCAGGAGGCCAAGAGACTTGAACCTAAGGGCACATGGTTCTTAACTGGTTCCTTAGGAAGTAAACCCTTCTCTTTTGGCTCACATTTCTGCTTCTTTTACTCTACTATTTTATTTCTCTTCTTTCTCATTATCATACCCTTTGATTCCCATTCCCCCAAAGTTGGAGTATCCAATTTCAAGTATAAATTCTAAAGTAAACATACTTGGAAGGACAAGGAACTGAACAAGTATAAAACTTTCCTTTACAAAAATACCCACCAGATGAATTACTTTATCATGGAACAATGGTCCAATTCCACATTAGTTCAGTACAATAATCTAATTTCTGAATGGCTTGGAGTGTGTAAGTAATGAACAAAAACTAGTGCCTCCATGATATCTCGAAACTCATATTTATTTTAAAAGATCTCCATTGATGTGTCAAAGGTAGGGTGCCAGGATTCGATCAGAGTCTTTCCCAAGGACCCAGTTCACCAGGAACTTCTTTCTGCCCCTTGCTACCACCCCAGGATCCCAAAGGCCACATTATCCATGCTGTCACTCCTGTGCTCGGACTCTTGCCTCATCTTTGAATTCCTGCTCGGATGCCCTCTGCCCTGTTCCTGTCCATGATGGATGATAAATTATTAACTTATGTCTGAAAGTCCAGTTCTAACATCTCATTTTTTCCTAGGCTCCTAGCTTTCCCTCCCACCCATTCCTCACCCACTCTGTTTCCTCTTCAAGGCAACAAACTGTTCCCATGTCCTCTATTTAAGTCTGAGGCTAACTCAACAGGGTTAATGGATTACATGTCTCTCCGCCTGCTAGACCATTCCCCTTAGATAAGATTCTTTTTTTCATTTTTATACTGCTATCTCTTATCACAGTGTCTGAGGCACAATAGGCGCCCAGTTCAAATTTATTTATCTCCATATCTGCTCTTTTTCTAAGAACCTTCTCTTATCTAGGGTGTCCTTAAGGCTATAAACATTTCTAGTGAGGAACAGGTCAGGACAAAATCTATATTTGCTTTCAAATTCTGAATTTGCCTTCTTCCCTTTTGAAAGAAAATCATTAAGTCAGAAACTTTCAAAGCAAGGCCTTGTTCTTGCTTATATCCAAGAAGTAATTTTAGACCCAAATGCCATCAAATCAATCAATGTGTTATATGTTTGTAAAGGACAATTCTGAAATGGGCTAGATTGCATATAGGAAAAAGGTCACTTTGTTCAACAAGTTTTATTTTATAGTTCCAAAAGTCACCCAGGCGTACAAGAAAACTAATTAGACTTTAAGACTACCAAGTGAGACCATCTTGTGACAGCCTATAGTGATAAAGTCTTTTAGTAGTTGCTGAAGAAACCATCATCAAAAACGTGTTTTTCTTACATAAAATTCATCAGTTGGGCAATTTTTCAATGACTACTTTGAAATGGAAAAAAACAAGAAAGCTGAACTTGTAATAAATAGGTAAATAATGAGTGGTCTATGGATTCAATTATAATGCAGGGGAAAAGTGGCAAGAAATCATTAACTGAAGCAAGTACCCTTCATAAGTATTGCTTCACAAGTAAGCAAAAATATTACCCTTTCATAATAACTACTCCTCTGGTAGTCTGAATTTCCTGAATCCAAAATGTTCAGTGGTGAGCAAAGAAAAATATCATTTCCAAGTTATGTTCCATGGTAATGTCGATTTCCCACCAACTGTGATCTCCCAACGAGATAGCCAAAGCTATTTAAGTGCTGTCAGCCTTGTTTCTGTGGAGAGGATGGCACCAGCTCCTCTCCAATGTAAATGCAAAGTGCTCTCCATGAAAACAGTATTTGTTGAAGCATTCAACCAACCTAGTAATTCTGAAATACATTCAGGCAAAGACCCCAGTCACTGCATGATGATTTTCCAATCTAGAGAAGATAATGGACAATTGAAGGAGTACAGTTTCTGGAAACCTTAAGGTTGCCCTTGACAAAGTTCAGGCATCAGCTAGAGCTCTGCAGCCCCTGGCTTTTGCTGCAATTCCTACTCTCCCTCCTTCAGTCCTTCCCACCCTCCTCATGAGAACCCACCAGCGGCTCCACCTAGTACTGAGTATCCTATTCTGAGACCCCGCCAGAATCAGCTTGTCTTCTCATTCCTGTGTACTTCAGCCAGGGGCAGGAGGCCAGGACTGCATCCAGCTCATCCCACAGCACTAATTCTCATAGACCTACACTCCCAAAGGCTCTGCTTACCGCCTGATTTAAGCTCTTCTCTCCACTATCACCAAACCTTTGTAGGATGCCCTCTAGGACTCAGGGCCTGTCTTCAGTAAATGCCCCTGTATTTGCTTCTCTAAGCATTTGCTTCTCTTTCTTGTCCTAACAGAAACCTGGCTGATTCTCCAGGTGATTGCTGTTCTCTCTCAGCCTTCTCAAGTTTTTTCCTCTCACACCCTGGTTCCTCGTGATCTTGGAAGTTACACAGATGTCCTTGCTCTTCACTGCTGCTTCCAGTCCACAGTCTTTTCTACTTTCCAAATCCCTGCCCGGTTCCTTAGAGACTCTGCCAGCAGACTTTTCTACCCATGATTCCTCCTTATGTTATATAATCTCCTCTTGGTTATAACACAGTTCATGGAAGATTTTCTTGCCTTGCCTTCTCCTTGTTTTCAAGATTCCTAAATTCAGTGTCCTCCATAGATGATCCCTCCAATGTCTAGCTTCTCAGTTCCATAACCTCCTCGACCAATGGTCTTGCCCCTTAAAATTCCTTCATCATCCTTTGTTGTGACTGGATCCTAAACCCTGTTATTTTCCAATACAGACACCCAGGTCTCAGGCTTACCATCGCCGTCTCATTGTCCAATTCACTCTTTCTAGTATCTCCATTGCAAAGAGTCTCTGATCCTAATAATCTGTGCTATCACCACTTTTTCCCTTGCCCTCCACTCCATTCATGTCTCCACTTCTCTCTATACCTAACTTCTATTTCATTATAATTATCATCACTGTCCTTATAGTCACTCCCAAATCCATAATATTTGCCTAGTAAAATGCTGACCCTATTTAAATCCTGCTCTCTTCCTCCCTTCATCTGAAGAGCTGAACAAGGCTGAAGAAAAGAATTCAGGGGTGCTGTCTAGTCTCATTTTAAGTTTTGATCTGAACTACTCAGTGTGTTCTTCATTTTGTTCAGGAATCTTCCTGTTTCCCTAGCTGATTCACTCTTCAGATGACCATGTCATGGCGTCTGCTCCACTCACAAACCTCCAGGCCACTTCCTGCCTTCTCATTTGTCATCATGTAACTTTGATTCTTTTTCACTAAGAAACTAAAACCAATCATAAAGGAACTTCTCTAATCGGGCAGTGAATGAGAGCTGAAAACTGCTCAAACCACGGGCACAGATGACCTCCCAGAGGCCAAATGCAGCAATTTAAGATCTTCATTTCACAGGAGCTCTTGGAACTGCCTCCTCTTACCGAGGCTTCCTTTCCATGGCGTCCACAGCACTGTGGTTTTGTTGTGGTTGTCTGCATCTCCCTACCTTCAGCATCTCCTTCTCAGTCTCCTTTGCTAGGTTTCTCTCAGTCATCTGACCTCTCATGTGGCAGTGCTCTGGGGTTAGCCCTGGGTCCTCTCCTCTTCACTCACCCTCTAGGTGATTTCACCTAGAATCATCTATGTGTGGACACCTCCTAGATTGTACCTCTACTCCTGAACTCTTCCTTGGGCTCAGATTCATCTATTTCACTGCTTTCTCAACATCTGCGTTTGGATGTCTATCCATCATCTCAAATCCAACAACTCCAAACTCAACTCTTTCTTCCTCTTGCCTTGCCTAATCTCTTCTCTTCCCAACTGTTCCCCATCTCCATGAATGGTGCCATCAAAACCTTGAGTCATACTCGACTTCATTCTCTCCCACCCGGCTCTCCATCTATCATATCCTGTTAGTACACCCTATCAGCTCTACCATTAAGAAGCTTCACAATGTAACCCCTTCTCATCATCTATAATCCTTCCTCCTTGGTCTAAACCATCATTCATTTATTGCCTGATCTGTGGCAGTAACCTCTTCGTCAGCTTCATTTCGTCCTCACTGCCCCGCGGTCACAGTGATTCAGAGATCTCTGGTCTTAAAACCTTCCAGTGGTTCCCTTTCTCACTCAAAATGAAAACAAGAGTTCTTACCATTCTTACGAGGCCCTGCAAAATCTGGCTCATGGTTAGGTATCTGACCCACTTCCCAATCGCTTTATTCCCTGTTCACTGCCCCCGAGGCACAATGACTCCCTTGATTTGAAGTTCTTTACTTATTAATTTTGTTTGAACTTTTGCCTTGCTTTTGTGGAAAAACCAAACAAACAAACTACATTATGCTTGCTCCCACCTCAAGCCCTTTTCAAACATATTCTTCTTTAAGGAACACTCTTCTCCCATTAGATTTCTATAGCTCCTTTCTCATAGTTCAAGTTATCACCTCCCCAGAAAAACCATTCATAAGCCTTCTGTTTCAAAAAGAAACTTCTTTATTTTTCCCATGACAGTATTTATACCTGACATGACATCTATCCAACTAGCTCCATAAAAAATTGCTGACATCTTAAGTTTAAAAAAAAAATTCAACAAATTGAAATTGGCTCCTTAAAAAGGCAGTTTGGAGATTTTTTTTTTTTTTTTTGGACTAGAAAAGACTTTGATGAAAATCAATCCTATTCAATGCCTGGTTATAGATTAGTGATAGTCCATGAACAATTTGAGACCAGTTTACAGCAAGAACGAGAGCTTGGGTAAGAAGGCAAGTAATGCACAGCTTCCTTCATCTAGAAAGTCTTACCAGGAAAAGGAAATGCATTGACTTAACACTGCTTGATCACACGCTTGATTTGCAATTGGTGTAAGCTCCTTATCCTGTTACAGGTCAGCCACAAAGGGCTTGCTGATCAGCATTTTGAGTAACATTGATGTAGCTTATCTAGCTTTGTCTTCCCTGCAATTCTTTACCTATGGTTTTGAAAACTGTTTTATAATTTCTCAACATGGCTGGAGAGAAGTGTGAGAAAGCATGCTTTCTTGACCTCAACACACACATACACATATGATATACATGTCATGAAAGTTTTGGAATACATGTATTGAGGATGTGAATGAAGGGTGATGAGAAAAAGCAGATATGAAAAAAGAAATAGATTTTCTGTTGAAAAGTCTGTTTTCCAATGTGCACAGGATGTTAATGATTTGATGATAAATCAGGCAGGTTAGAACAAAAGGGTGCTTTCTGCTACTGTAAGCTCCCTTCAGGTCAAGGATTCAGTTTGTCCCTTTTTAAAAAAATTTCTCCTTGTAGGAGTATGCTACATGACATATCATTCACTTGGCAGATTTTTACCATGAACCAAGTACTGGGGGACATAGTGCTTGTGTCTCAGACAGATAGAGATGCTGTCTTTGTGGACATTATATCCTTGTGGGAGGAAAGACAACCAAATTGTTTTGAAATATCATCTTTATATTTTTAGAATGATATTAAACAGTATTAATGATCATACAGCATGTGCACATTACATGATATGGAAATTAGAGAATTTCAACCCATCAAGTGACTTCAAGATTAGCGAGAATGATGACCAAAAGTAAAATAAAGTGTTATTGTTGCAATATCCTTTTCAGTATCACACACCAACAATTTTTTTCTGAAAACATCACCATTGATCCCAGGGAAATATACAACTGCTCAAAAAAATCTTTTCTTCATCGTTTGATGATATCTATAAACCCCTTTCTTAGAAACACAAAGAATTACCTTTCAGGTTTTTTCCCCCTCTAAACAACCCAAAATTGAAATGTCTTAATTGAAAAATATTAACATAACGCTGCCATAGAATTTAAGCCAAAATACTCTTTGCCCTTCTGCCCCACGGAACAATTCTCTCTCCTCTGACCTTTGTTGCAGGCTGGCAGGACTGTAGTATTCTGCTGAAGCCAGTTTCTAATTTCAACTACCTGCTTTACTTAGCAGAGAGGCAAAAAAAAAAAAAAAAAAAAATCCTGACTCAGCAGGAAAAGCTTTCATACCTCAAAAAATGTGTCACTTAATTAAATTAGGCTTCCTAAATGGAAATGATCTTCTAATCTATACTTACAAACATGGTTCTCTTTGGCGGAATGCTTTTGAAATTTTTCCTAAAATAGCCACATTGTACTGGATAATTTGAAGCCGTGGCTGAGGGAAGTTTCCATCTGTAGCTGGCCTGCAGCCCTTAGAGAGGGTTCCAAGAAGACCAGGGTGTCCTCCATGTACATCTTGGGATCTGTGAAGGGCCAAGCTGCTTGCACTACAATCAGAGAGGAGGTTTACAAAAATATGCATTCTCGGGTCTCATCCTTGGGACTGGATCCAGAAATGAGTGTAAAGCTGGGGAGTTTGAAGTTTATCTAGAGAGCAAGTAGAAGCCACTAAAAATTTTGAGCTAGGGCATCATAACAGCAGATGGACATTAAAAAGAAGTACAGGAGATGAACCAGAGTGGGAGCCAAGCCCCAAAAGAAGAGTGTATCTAGAAAATTTTGTAGTGACCCAGGGTAGGTGATCAGAGCCAGATGAAAGGTGTGGGGAGAAGGCAAAATGCATACTCAGGGCACGTTTTAGGAGGCAGAACTTAAAAGAACTTGGTGACTAATTGGACATGGTAGGTGTTGAATAAACAGGAGGAGTTGAAATGCCTTCCACGCTCTGGCTTGAACATGACCCCCGGGGAGGAAAAGAAGAAAGGAAAAGCAAATGAGAATCTAAACCCGATAATCTTGTTAGGTGCTTTGAAGTCCTTCCTTCTGCAAAAAAAATAAAGCGCAATAGCTTAGCATTGTCTGCAGTTAGAGCCAAGGAGCAAAGACCTGAAATAAAAGCTTTGGGTAGGTGTGTGACTCATAAAGAGCAGGATCAAAACCCTCTGTTCTACATCTACACAAGTATTAGAGAAGATTGGAAAAGTGA
Source organism: Callospermophilus lateralis (assembly GCF_048772815.1). Taxonomy (NCBI): domain Eukaryota; kingdom Metazoa; phylum Chordata; class Mammalia; order Rodentia; family Sciuridae; genus Callospermophilus; species Callospermophilus lateralis. Next base: position 92,455,853 of record NC_135305.1, read on the forward strand.
GAAGAGATGTATTTTAAAGAAGGTTCAGCCCACCATTGCATCTAATAGTGAAATAATGGGAACAAGATTGGTTAAGATGCTGATCCACTTATGTCCTCGTGTGTGACATAGCAATTAAGAGTGGCACCTTCAAACTGCATGACTTCATGTCAAAACAGGTAAGAAAAGGGCCACAGAACAGTTGAGACTGAGTGACACTCCCCCTATCTACATAGAAAAAATGTCTGAGAGCCTACAGAACAAAGTGTCAGTCGTGTTTTTCTTTGGGTGGATGGATTAGAGACATTTTTCCTTTTGTAATACACACATTTAAACATTTTTGCCCATAGCTTGAATTGATTCGATATAAAAGATGCATTTTAATAGGAAAAAAAACATTATTCAAGTTTCACAGTGTTGATCTGTCATGGATACATTTGATATCCAATGTCCCTTCAATTAGTGATGCAGAATACCTGCCTCAGGATCTTGACAGAGTCCACTCTGAATTGAAGGAGGATAAGCTTCTGCATCTGAGAGTGACACCAGTGGGTGATACCCTGAAGAAGCTACCCTTGTGCCTTGCCTGTGGTCTTGAGTTAAAGTTCTTGATTACAGAAAAAAAAAATATAAACCTGACTGGTTAATTTCACCTTCTCCTCACCCTGAAATGTCCCAGAGTCATGCTTTAGTACCACATCTATGATTGACAAAAAGTTCTATGAAGGCCCACCTCTCGATACTCTGAAAATGAATCTCATATTTATACTCTCTGCCTTGTAGTAGAGTCATTTGTGTTTGTTCGTTATATACCCTATTAAACTACAAGCTCCTGGAAGGTAGAATTTATGTCTGATTAGGGTTTGTATTCCCTGCAGTGCCAATAGTTTGCATACATTAGGTATTCAATGTTCATAAAGAGAATTATTGATGTTTCTTATATAAGACCCAATGGAATAGGTTATATTTAGAATTTAATGCTAACCATTTCTTCCCTTAAGAATGGAAAACCTTTCTTTATAACTAATCAAAATTATGTAAGTCATCATTTTCTTTTTGTCTTTTTACCTGGGCTTTAAGGAAATAGAAAACTATATTTTAAATCCTCCATCTTACTATCTACAACATCCTGCAGTTTCAAAAACACATTTGCTTCCTTCTCTCTTGCCATGGGTCTTGAGCTTTCACTTGAATGAACCTGTGGACAGACAGAACTATATGGGAGTTTCCTCAAAGTCATTTTGAAAGTCAATGGGATGAACACTTAGAGAGCTTAGTCACGAGTACTAAGCTGACAATTAAAACAAGATTAAAAGTGGATTTAAAATAAAGTGACTTTCCATCATGGATATAGAGGTTCCTTCTGCAGGCTTAATGGTGACCCCTTGTCCTTTCCTAGCCCCAGAACTTTCACATCCTTGAATGGGTTCTGGCCATTTGGCTAGTCCTGGAATACTTCTGTCTCAGGGCTTTTAGGACATTTCTTTGCCTGAAACACTCTTTCCTGAGCTCTCCTCAGCATTCAGGTTTCTTCCCCAGGCCCTTCCTGCCCGTTCTCCCCACATGAGTGCCCTCCTGAGGGTCCCTCTCTGTACCCCACCCTTCTTTACTTTCTCCAGGGCACCAGCACCCACTGGTTGCCTGGCTGCTTCTCTGGGACCTCCCTGAGGACAGGCACCTTGTCTTTCTTCTTCACAGCTAATTCCCTATACCTAGGAAAAGGGCTTGGCCTATAAGGGGCACTGAATGAAGATTTGCTTCATCACAGAATGAATGAATGCTTTACACACTCCCCCACTAGGTCACAGAGAGAAAATTTGGTCTTTCTCAGCATGGCCAAAAGGGAAGTGAGAGAGGCCTTGGGGTCTGGGGGCGGGGCGTGAGGGAAGCTCAGCAGGGGGTGTGGCTGAGAAGTCCCACATGGTTTCCACTAGAGCCACACTTTCCTGTGTTCTTTATACATGGTTCCCCTCTGTTTCATAGAAAAGTGTGGCAGCTAAAATAAAACGTGAAAAGCAATGATCAACCCGATGATATGCCTGCAAAAGAGCCCTCTCTCTAGTCAGCACTGAAAACTGGACTCTAGCTTCTATTAAAAACCCAATTCTGATCATTATATGTTGCAGTCCATAAAGATGATAGTGGAAAGGTACAAATGGGACCCAGATCCACTCGAAACACCGTTTCCTCGGCATCACCTAGCAGATCGTTAACACTGCTTAGGAGCAGCATGTTTCCCTGTATGTTATGGTCTTAATTGGAAGCATGCCTATCTCTTCACACAAGGATACACACACCAGATATAAGGCTTGCATTCTGATGTCTTGATTACCCCAGACTGCCTGTGTTAGTATTTCATATTTTTTCCTTCCTTACAGAATGTCTTCAGAGCAAAACTCTGAAGGAAAAATGAATACACTTCATTTATTTTTAAACTCTGCCAAATCATCACAGGCAGGCAATAGAAAAGAAAAGAGGAAAGTGCGTGGTGTAATAGAGCTATATTTTTTCTGTAGCTGCTTCATTAATTCTCAGGACCTCTGGCCGCCTTCCTTTCAGAATGCAACTCCATTCAAATCTTACATTATCTCACCTTCTTCCAGCCGTTCGTTATTGCACAAGTCATGCTACCATGGCATTCTGCCAACATGAGTTTTAATGTCAGTTTTATACCATCTAACTGTACACCTTGGAAACCATTTGTGAGATGGGAATTAGACCTGATTCTAGATAGAAGGTTATCTGTATTTGGAATCCTTTGTATAGCATCAAACATTAAGACCACGGACTTTTAAATGAAATCCTAAAAAAGTTGGTCTATATATACTGGTCTCCAAGTAATGCTCTTTCACATGACAAGGACACTCCTTCCCAAGGCAGAATCAGAAATGGCAAGAAGCTGCCAGTCTGTGATTCCACAACACAAAGTCTATTTCCTTGCTCATTCAATAATACTGACAAACCTAATTTCTCAAACTTTACATGTAAATGATAAATGATTGGGGCAATGTGTTGATATCAATATGAACAGCCTCCTCCTTCCTGCATGTATGACTAACATCTATGAATCGAATTAATGTGCCATTTGACAGTTTTGAACATAGTGGTGAAAAGAGATCACGGAAGATGACAGAGTAATAATGAAAGAGGAACTTTGACCATAAAACAAATTATTCTATAAAAAGGACCAGAATAGAAACCTAGTTAGAATTAGGGCCAGTTTTATTTAAGAGACCCATTAGCCATCTGGAAAACATGATAAGCAGCGTGTTGATTAAATCAGCAGACTGTTTCAAATGGGGTTGGCTGGTTGGCAACCGGCAAGAAAATCCAAGGTGTAGAGGATGTTTAGAAATGTGCATAGAAATAATAAAGCATCCATGTCCTGGGGTAACTTGCTTGTTTGTAATCTACACTTGTGTACATTGTCAAAAGCATAAAGCAGCAGCCAGTGTTTCCACAAGTTTTTATTGTAGGGAGTTAATCGAAGCTAATGTACAAGAGCCTCCTTATGTATTACCTTTGTTTTCTAAAACACACAGGAATATATAATTCAGGTAGATAGAAAACTTCAATATTTCCATGATATGGGCTTCTAGCTAAAAAAGATGACATACTTCTAAGCCACACTCCTGAGGTGGATCCCATGATATGTCATATTAACAATTGCCCCAATTAACTCAGGCTGGCCTCAGTTCTCAACCCTGGCTTGGGGTAGGCCATCTTAGGACGTTTCCTAAACTGCCACTAGGGGGAGTGTTGGCTAAACTTTGTGCTTCTGGGAAAGGGAGGGTGCTGCTTCCAGAAGCTCAGACTCACTGAAAGGAAAGAGAGAGAGACAAAAAGAGGTAGAGAAGTCATGGTCCCTGGGTGAATAAAACCAAGAGGCACGTCTGGCAGAGTTTTGAGTACTTGGCAATGAACAGCTGACTGGTTTATTAGGGGTTAATGATAAAAGACTCATAATGGTTACCAAAGACCTCAAGTTCTGGAAAGAGAACCTGTGCCAGGTGATATGTCCCTTCTCTGACTCTCAGCCATAATCCTTCCAGGGAAATGGAAAGTACACAAACTACCCAGGGAATATCAAGATCTTTGGGCACCTTCACTCTTGATATGATATGCACACATACTTTTGTGTGTGTGTGCTTTTCCTGGTGGTATACCCCTTCCATTGTTTTTATATTGAACTTTCTCTTTCTGTATTAGTATTTTTTCTGTCCATTTGCAAAACTATTGCAATTTAGTTGAATTATATTTGGAAGATATACAAAAATACAAAGAAGTTAAAAACCACTTTTGATCTGTACGCTCCAAGTGTTAACATGGAGGTATGGAGTTTTTCGGAATTATTTTCCAGGTTTATAATTACATGTTTTTTTCTAGATGAAATCATTATATTTGTAGTATGTTTCACCACAAACATTAAAATCATCAGCACACTCGCATGATAATAGTCTTCTTAAATACCTATCTCTTAAAATACCAGTGTTTATTTTGAATTTCTGATTTTTCTTAGGATAAACTCCTTGCTTTGGAACCAAGTGTCAAAGACTGGAGAAACTTTTAAATTCTTGATACCAACTGCCATTTTCAGGAAAGTACTAATCCGTACTTCAAACAGCAAAGTGTGAGACTTTGCTTTATTAGTAATTTATATATTTAGTCCCGAACTCTGAACATTCACCAGTAGTCTGTGGTTATTTTCCTCTGCGCAGTGGTCTGTGTGAGTACTGAGCTCTGTCAAGCACCCTGGCATGCTGAAACCCATCAAGCCATTAGTAAGGTTTTAACCTCCTCTGTTTTCACATAATTTTAATTATAATTTTGTTAATTCACGTCTCCTCTATATTTGATCTGAAAAATATGTTAATGGTTTATCTTTATTTAATAAAAGTGATTCTTGGATTCACTTATGGGTTGAATGATGTCCTTATTTTCTACTTTACCACTTTTCATTACCTTTCCTTTTGTATTCTTTGGGTGCTTTTGTTGTTATTTTCTAACAGAAATTAGATCCTGAGTTTATTTATTTTCATTTTTTCTACAAGTAATTTTTTAATGATGACTATAGGGCTATAAATGCATCATTTGAAGGCAGCTTTGGCTGTATCCTATCCCATGAGTTTTTTTTTTTTTTGGTCATTGTTGTTTTGTGTTTTTGTTTTGTTTTGTTTTGTTTTTTTGGTATTGAGAATTAAACTCAGGAGTGCTTAATTACTGATCCAAATGCCCAGTCCTTTTTATATTTTTATTTAGAGACAGGGTCTTGATGAGTTGCTTAGGGCCTCACTAAGTTGCAGAGGCTGGTTTTGAACTCATGACTCTCCCGCTTCAGCCTCCTGAGCTGCTGGGATTACAGGGGTGGGCCACTGCGCCTAGCTCCCATAAGTTTTGACATGCCATGTTTCAATGTCATTGTTTTCTAGATAGTCTTTTTATTATTATTATTATTTGTTTTGTAGTTGTGAATGGACACCATGCTTTTATTTTTATTTGTTTATTTTTATGTGATGTTGAGGATCAAACCCAGTGTCTCACACGTGCAAGGCAGGTGCTCTATCACCAAGCTACAGCCCCAGCCATGGATAGTCCTTTTTTATCCCAAGTGTTTATTTTATAGTTATGGTTGGACACAATACCTTTATTTTATTTATTTATTTATTTATTTATTTATTTATTTATTTATTTATTTAATGTGGTGCTGCGGATCGAACCCAGGGCCTTACACATGCTAGGCAAGTGCTCTACTGCTGAGCCACATAGATAGTCTTTAATAGTAGTTTTTACTTCTTCTTTGGTTCAGTAGTTATTTAAGAGTCTGTTGTTTTCAGAATCTATGGAGATCTTTAGGCATATAAGAGATACATTTTTTTTCCAGTACCAATGACTGATCTGAGGGCCTTGTACACGGTTGGCAAGTGCTCTACGGTGATCCCTTTTATAAAAGTTGTATGGATATTGAGGTATACTCTCAATGAAAGGTACCAACTCAATATGAACCTGTTAGTTGACTCTTACTAATTATTTAAGTATTCTATATATTATTTATTTATTTTTACTGTATGCAGTATTGAACACAGGGGTGCTCTATCACTGAGCCCTGATTCCCTGTGCCTTTTAATTTTTTATGTTGAGATGGGATCTCACAAAGTTGCCAAGACTGGCCTCCAACTTGCAATCCCTCTGCCTTAGCTTTCCAATTTGCAGGGATTACAGGCTTGTGCTACCATGCCCAGCGATATATTTTTAACATAATATGGTGATAATGTAATATGTCATCATGATTATATTTTTGTCCTTTTCTTCTTGCATTTCTAGCTTCCCCCATATTTTGATGATACTGGGTTAAGAATAAAGATTCATGATTGTTATTTTTCTCATAGCTTGAACTTCTAATCTCTAAAATGACTCTGTCACATTTAAAGCATTTTAGCTTTGTGATGTCCCTATCACCATTCCTACTTTCTGCTCTTTTCATTTGTGTGCTATAATTTTTAAATTTTTTTTTCTACCATTGAAGTTGTTGTTTTGAGTGGAATATGATTGTATATTTTTAGCTTCAATTTGAGATCTTTGAAATCTCACAAGAAGTTTAACTCAGTGTGATTATGGCCCAGTGTGTTGTTTTTATCCTTGACATTTCCTCTTTAGTTCTATACTGTAAGTTTTGTGCTCATCAGAATCAACTGAAGAACAGTAAGTGGTGGTGGTTTATTTGTATACTATGTGGTGTGTGTGTTATTTTTAAACACACATCGCTTAAGCTTCACTACACTTGTGGTTTAGAAACTGGGGTAATTCTGGATCAGGTCTGTCAATTTTTAAAAGATTCAATATGTGAGTCTGATGTGCAGCAAAGGATGAGAACACTGCTTTAAATATTTCCAAACTCTTCATTATATTTCTTTCATAACTGAAGTCACGAGTTAAAAGAGCTCCATTAGCAAAATTCTTCATTCACTTCCCTATTGTCAATAATATTTTGCAGGATTTTGTTTTCTTTTTAATAGTCTAGATTTTTTTTTTAAGAATTCACACTGTGAGTTGACTCTTACTAATTATTTAAGTATTCTGTATATCATTTATTTATTTTTACTGTATGGAGTCTTGAACACAGGGGTGCTCTATCACTGAGCCCTAACAATTAAAAAGTTATTATAGAAGTTGGTACATTCTGATAGTAAAATTTAGTGCAGAAGAACATTGTTTGGATCATACATGTCTATCAAAGGTCACCTGTGGTAAAGACTCAGTCCCCAGTTTGTGTGCTTTGGGGATGTATGGAATCTTTACAAGTTGGGGCCTAGTGGAAGGTCTTCAGGTCACTGGGAGCGTGTCCTTGAAAGGTATGATAATGGACCCTCACCTTTATTTTTTCTTTGTTGCTTCCTTCCAATGAAGTGAGTAGCTATGCTTTGTCACGCACTCCCTGCCATAACGTGCTGCCTTGCTACAGGTCCAAAAGCAACAAAGCTGACTGTCCATGGAGAGAAACCTCCAACACTGTGAGCCAAACTAATAATCCTCTTAATAAACTGATTATCTTAGGTATTTGTCACAGTGATGGGAAGCTGACTAACACAATTCTCATACTAAAAATTAAAGTCCTCTCTGGATTCCCTAGGCTCATTCTTCAACAGCCACCCTTACAAACACACAAATATATTCATACACTTAAAACAAATATACAACACACCCGAGGTCACATTTGGTATATTGTCCTATAGTCTTCTTGGTTCAACAAAATATTTCTTGGCAATTTTTCCATGTCAAATATACATAGATGCACTTCATTCTATGCAATAAATTCATATTATTACAATATATTTATCCAGATGCCACCATAGAGCAGATATGATAATATGGAATAACCAAGTAAGTATGGAGCATGGTGCTTCCAAACGTGGCTACAGAACAGTGTCTTTGGACTTAATCCACTTTTGAGGTTTAAAAACTCTATGATTTAACTAGATAATATTGTTTTCTCCCATGTAGATTTTCACTGTTTTTTGAAATCCCTGACTGCAAAATCAGGATCTGTCCTGAGCACTTAATATGTACCTGATAACAGTTTTGTTGAATCAATGAATATTGATAAGAATTCATAATGACCACACTTTTACTACTCTTATGAAATAAGAGTTAAATAGTTTACTGTTTTCTATTCTCCTCAATGTAGGAACAAAAACCAAAATCTGAGTCAATTAGGTATGTGTTTGTGCAAAGTCAGAGATGGTCACTCCATCTGGAATTCCTGTTCACCCAGAACCCTGCTCAGTGGAATCAGGGAGAGGTAGAGATCATTCAGAAGAACCTGATGCTCAGTGTAAGGCTCTCTAAGTGAAGAGATATCAGGGGAGAGGCCAGGAGCCTCTGGTGACCAATAGGGCTGGACACCAGAATGGATACACCATTCTCATTAGTCTTACCAAGGAGATGGTGAAGCCATGTTTATGCATCATTTCAACGGGAGGGGAGCTTGAAAAGGACTATCTGAGAGGTCTTTTCTAGCAAAGAATTTAAGGTCTGAAAATATTGAGTATCCCCAGACTCCATGAGGGCATGGTAATTATCCACAAGTACTTAGCAGGCCTAGCACCAAAGTGAAACATGTACATTGTAGAGGTGTGAGAAAGTCTTGGCAGGTAGAGGTAATTAAATTAAATTAAGAAAAATGACATTGCAACTGGGGATCCAGGGAAATCCTCTCAAAGGGAGAGGTCTATTAAACAAGGGTCCCAAAGCGTACACTTAAGCCATTAAACTGGGCCAGTTATTTGAGGACATAAAAAATCATTTTAATAGGGATGTGTGGTGATGGGAAGGGTAGAGACAGCTGGTTTAATTAGTTACATTTTTCTATTGTTTTGGAAAAGTTGTAAACATCGAGCTTCCATTTCTTGCTTGGAGTCCAGCGATTAGAAAAACATTACCAAGAGATCTAAGCCTGGCATTATTTGCCCACCAAATTTGCTCTTTGAAATGTGTTTGGTCAGCTGTGCTTGGCCTCTGTGACTAGCTATATTTGTTCAAAGGCTAATTACCTCGAAGAGCAAAAAGATCAGTGAGTTAATCCATAATCTCGAGTGACTGATCAAATCTAACAGCCAAGTGATGCTGGAGCAGATTCTCCCCTTTTCTTTTAAAGGATTAATAAGGGATGCTCACAATTCTCAAATATTAGCCTTTCCAAGAATAAGACTGGCTAAAACAAGAGAAAAGACAATCAGAGATTTTTAAACCCACCCCGCCCCCAACATTTACACAGTTATTTTGCAAATAAAACTTCTAGTCTCAGGGAAGTATGCAAGCCATCCTTGTTGGGTCACTCAGGGGTCTGGTACAGATTTAGGCAGAGTTGGCTTTTTGGTTTCCCAATAATTGCAATGAAAGCTTCTTTGTGAGCACAGGTTGTGCCAAGCACTAAGTGTTTTGCATGTTATTAACTTACTTGGTGCTCACAGAATTCTAATAAGACAGGTATTGTGCTTCAATTTTGTGAATGAGGCCATTTAAGTCCAAGGTCACATGTCAGCAACTGAAATTTAAACCCAAGAGCTCTGGCTCCAGTCTTGATCTTGACTACTCTTAGGGGTAGAGAAGAAGAGAGGCTAGGTAGGGGTCGGATATAACTTGTCCTGGTGGACACTGTCATGAAGTAGTTTTAAAACATAGCTATAGTAAACATAAAGATGATCAGGTTTTGGAAAATCCATTGAAAGATTTTGAGTGTACTATATTAGGCTGCTTGAGCTGCTATAACAAAAACAGAATGGCACAAATAACAGAAAATCATTGCCTTGAGATTCTGAAGGCCAGGGATCTGAGATCAAGGTGTCCAGGGTTGGTTCCTTTTCAGGGCTATGAGGAAGAATCTGTTCAGGCCTTCCCCCTTGGCAGATAGATGGCCATTTTTTCTCTATGTCTCTTCACATTATCCGTTCAAGAATGCCTGTCTCTCCAACCAAATGTTCTGTCTTTTCTTTTATAAAAACATCAGTCATATTGAAGTTCGACCCATCTAATGACCTCATTTTTTACTTCATCTCCAAAAAAGTTCACCTCTTAGCATATTCTTTTTTAGGGGTGAGACACAACTCAACCCATAACACGCACCAAGATTACCAAGGAGGATTAAATATCCACTTGGTTAATATAACCCACAGTCAGGGTAGCCCGAGCACAGAGCAGGTATATCCTGGAAGGCCAGCCTTCCACCTCCCAAAGGGCACTGCTGTTCTTTCTCCCCCTAGCTAGCTGATGGAAGGGCCAAGTTTTGAGGATTTCTCTGATCTCCATGACTGAGCCCAGAAGTTAAGAAACTAGTCTTTGACAGTGTCTCGTGAGGTACTGGGTTCTATCCTCAGCACCACGTAAAATGAATAAATAAAATTATTGTGTCCATCTACAACTTTGAAAAAATCTATAAAAAATTTTAAAAAGTCAACTATTAATCGTACCATTATACTTCCCTGAAACAAAAATATATACCTACTAAAATTTAATTCAAAAATATATATTATTCTGTGAACAGAGGCTCTAACAAAAATTTTCTTCTTGATTATGATCAATAGTGCAACTGTTAATATGAATTGATTAAAATATAAATACATGACATATTTTGATAAATTATTATTAAACCAAAAGAAGATCTCACTGGGCAGGTATCTCTTAATAAGATTGGGATCTATGTATGGATCCTTATTTAAATAATCCACCACAGATCCTTTGTTTGGCTCTCAGAGAAGGTTTACCTACTTTGGGAAACAAATACCTTAGTAAGGTAGGCTAGAGGTGAGGGGTGGGGGTCTTTCTTTGGACAAGAGGAAAATGCATGGCTGGCAACAGTCATTGGGAAAGCCCCAGGTAGAAGAGTGTCAGTTTAATGTGCTTGTGGAAGCTGGAGATGGATTACTTTAAAACTATCCACATCTGCCTTTCCAGTGAATAGTCTCAGGTTGAATGCTACTTATCTAGTGCATTAGCTACCACCTTAACATACAGGTGGTGTTGAAATGGAGTTGTTAGACATCAGTAAAACCATGGACTTGGGAAAAAGATACACTTGGATTTGAACTTCACTCTGCCACTTACTAGGTGGATAATAAGGTAACATTCTAGGTGTCTATTTCCTTATCTGCAAAAGGGGATATAGTGCCTTTTGATATTGCTTTTAATACTATAGAAACTCTTAGGAAAAGGATGGGGACTGAAAATTGGAGTCTTCTTGATTAGAGACCTTCATCCTTTGAATATAACATGCATTCTCATAAACCTTGTTTCTTAACAGACTACCTCATGTGGCAATTTGAAAATAATAGGTACATTAAGAATTAAAAACATAATTTAGGAAATTGCACTAACGATGTATTTGAATATGCAAAGTGCCTAGCACACTACACAATTCTTATAACTATCAGTATATGCATTTCCAAGTTAGGTCTGACCTTGGAGCAAGTGATGGGGAGTCAGCTTATGAAGGACATTATTAGGATGCCAGAGAAAGACAACTTGCCACACACAGTTGGTCAGGTTATTATATTTAGTTTCAGTGCTCAAATTTGGGAACAAGAGAATTTTATGTATATTATCATTCATACCTCTACCCAGAAAACATGGAATAGCAGTTCTAGATTGCCATAATTGCAAATTCTTTCTTCCTTGACAATTCTAACTGTTCAGAACCCTTTTGTAAATTGGAAAAAATTTTGGTTCATCCAGGCCTGATCTTGTAGGTTGCTATATAGAACTAGGGTAATGTATAGCTATAGCTCCTCAGTTAGCTGTTGTGGTTCAACTTCTCCTAGGTATTCAGAGGGCAGGAAGTTAGAGGGCAAGGACAGTTATTGGCCAATTTGTTTTCATCAATTAATTTCAGGTTGTTTTCAAGCAAGGGCCCTGTTTTTTTTTTTTTTTTTTTTTAAAGTGGGTAGTTTTTCTTCACTTTAAAGGACATGAAAACGAATGCCTAAGTATGCACACAACTGATTTAGTGAATATATAAATAAATGTTGTTTCTTGGAACATTTTCTTATTATAGCCTCCATATTCTGGGAAATTCCAACATTGAGGCTAATGATTGCATAAATAACATGCAGACTAACTCATAGATGTTCACAACCTGTAGTCCCAAGGCTTAGAATAGTAACTGATGTATAAGGCATTCACAAAATATTGTTGAAGAAATCAAGAAAGCAAGAAAATGTGAATTTTGTCCCTTGTTAGAAGTGGCATGTTAGCGAGTCAATTAATTTTTCTTAATCTCTGTTTCTTCCCCTGTTTTAGGGTAATCGTGGGTCCGGTTATAAGGCCACAGGTTGTCATCACCAGTGGCCCAAGTCATCTCCAGAAGAAATCTATTTGCCACCTCAGGACTCAAGATTTCGAGTTGTTCTAGGATGCTATGGATTTATACTAATTAGATGCCCAGATGTAACATAGAAAGAAATCACCTTTTTTCCCTGTCTTGACAGAATGTAAAATTCAGGGATGAGACGTACGTGGGCAATGGAGGGGTGATGGTGGGGGAAGCCAACAAGAAAGGGGTGGACATCTGCATACACAGGAATTAAAATGTACATGTTTTGTTTTTCAAAGCTTTTATGAGGCCTTCACAAAGAAGAAAGACTCGATCAAGTGTAGAATGGCTAAGGCTTGGTTACACAGAAAGATTGATGGGCCCTCTGCAGACTCCAAGAACGTCTTGTGACGCACAAATGCAAAAGCCACCAATTATTTACAGCAGGTCATACCCTTTCAGAATGCCACAGGCAGCTGCCTAGAAGCACGATTGTTTGATCTTGACTGGCTTCCAAAATCAGGAAGGCATACATCACTACCCTGAAGCTTCTGGTACTCTGGCTCCAGAAACAGGTTTCCAATAATTCCTCCTCAAAAAATGAAGGTTGGGTCGTTGAAAATATTAGATTTGGAATGATAAGAGTAATATTTTATTTGACAATCCACAAAGCATATGTGATCACGTGGGCTCCCTAAACATTTCTATGTTTCAGTATTGATATTATCAATATTTCATCTATGAGGAATAAGTATTGAAGATTAGAGAGTCAATATGGCAAATCTCAACTTTTACTTGGTGGCTAAAACTGGGACTTGACCACGGGCTCTTGACTATAAGTGTAGTGTCTCTTTTATTTGGACGGCCTTCAGTGCTAGGAGGGTCAAGGTCATTGCTGAAGATGTAGGAAGTAGAATCTCATAATGGGAGAGTCAAACTTGACATTTTGTGAGATCTGAAAAAAAAAAAAAAGGCTTCTACCCAAGAATGTAACCCATACCATTCTCCCCTCACATAGAAGCTTATTGTTTGCTAAACACTCACAGAGACACCATTCTTATTTTTTATTCTTTCTCAGCCCCATGATAAATGTAGTTTACCTCCATTTTTACAGGTGAGAAACTAAGGTTCAAAGAGATTCTGCAGCTCATCTACTCAGCTCTAAGAAAAGTTTAAAGGAGGGCAGAGGCTGATCATAGAGTGTTCTTTGCAAAGCCCTTGGTGTTGACTCTACAGAGTTGTTTGAGTCAGGCTCTTGGAATCAAGAATGAGTTTTTACAGCTGGATGTGGTGGCGCATGCTTGTAATCCCAGTGGCTCTAGAGGCTGAGGCAGGAGGATCTCGAGTTCAAAGCCAACCTCAGTAGTTCAAAGCCAGCCTCAGCAGTTTAGCAAGGCCCTAAGCAACTCAGTGAGAACCTGTCTCTAAATAAAATACAAAAGAGGGCTGGGAATAGTGGTTTAGTGGTTGAGTGTCCCCGAGTTCAATCCCTGGTACCCAAAAAGAGAATGAGTTTTTACACCTTGACTCCCATTATCCTCTAAAGCTAAAGGGTATGTGTGTGTCCTTGCTTCTACCATTATGGGTTCTAGAAGAGTGTGGATGGAACCCTTTACACTATGTCATCTTAGTCTAGGAGCAGTACCGGTGTCATTGGCTTCCAAACCACTTCCTGCCTTGATATCACTCTTTGTAATATGATTAAGCTTTTGAAATGAAGATTTCAAAATGTTGGCCCATTAGACAGGAGTGGGCTCCATTTTGCCTGCTGAGACCATGGCCTGGCTGACTCTAATTAGAACTGAGTTGCTGTGAGGGGTACTGCCTTGGTGTGCCAGTGTGAAGGCCCAAGTTCCATTAGCTGATGAGTGCTTCTTTCCAACCAGGCAAGAATTGCCCCAGATGCCATCTTAAATGTTGAGCTGCAAGAGTTCCAACTGAGTCGGAATGAAACTTTATTTCATTATGCTTCAGGGTCTGGGAATGATGCCAGTGAACAGCTCTCCTTGACAGGTCTCTCATCACTTACAGCTCAAAGGAAAAGAAAAGTGAGCTCCCCAAGTGCCAGGCTGCAGCCCTCTCTGTCAGATGGCAACACCTCCACGGAACAGCTGAGCAAGAGGATGGGTAAAGAGCTGCTGTTGCTGCCTTACGGAAACACTGCATGCTGATGATAATACCCTGCATGGTCCTTTTCAAGGTCTTGCACAAGGCACAGAGCTGAGGAAAGGACCTAGGAGCAGGATGAAAAGACAGTTTCAGCTGTAATCCAATTCTGCTATGTCAGCAGTGCCTGACTTCATGCTGTGTTAGGAAGGATTCTGAAGCCCTATCTGGATACACTGGAAAAGGTCCATAGGATCAATTGAACATGTGCCCCAGTGGAGAGATGGCTACATTGTTCAGAAGTTGGACACCTATTTGACACAGGAAGCCAACTCTTCTTTATTCATGTGAAGATCCAGAGCATAAAAGTTCAGTAACTTGCTAAACTAGAAACAATAAACCAAGGCCTTAATTTCTAAATTAATTCTCTGTCATCCATATGAATTCTGGAAGTTCCAGATTTCTAGAATATTTAAGTTTGCATGAAATAGGCTAGCAAGTCAGTAGATGTCAAAATCCCATAGTGATCCAAAGACATTATAATGGTAACTTATATAATGTACAGATATCTCCCAGTGTCTCTGCACTCACTGAAATCCCAAAGGACATCTTTCTCTTTCTGATTGAGGGTATTGGTGTTTGGGTTGGCCAAATATCAGCATGTCAGAGTTAGATTCAACCTACCCATGGTTTAATCAACTTGGTCTACCAGTGATGCCTTAGTGGAGAGGGGTTAAGTCATGCTGTGCAAATGGAGGAGTTGTAAAGAACCCACTTGATTGACTCCAATAAAACATCTCCATCTCAATTCTCCCTGGGGAGTCTGTCCAACATGCAGGACATGGGGACCAATGGAACAATAGGCATCCCTGATATTATAGGTGAAAAAATTCTGTATAATATAATACCATCTCTCAATGTTTTTAATAATTTCTAGAAGGAAAATTTAAGAGAACTGAGCTTGATTTCGTTTCTAAAGAGATTGCTTACTTTTGAAGGCTGGTTTTTCATGAAAAAAATCTTTTGGGCAATAGATAAACAACATGCTGTCTGGTGCTGAAAGTAAAGATTTTTAAGACCAGATATTTTTTTGCTTAAAATTTTGCAGAATTGAACAATATAAGGGTAAAGTAAATTGCCCCTTAGCTTTAATTTATACTTGTCTTCATGTTTGCAACAGAGATACCTTCTCAGTCATGGTTTGCTCATTGTTAGAATTAAATCCATCCATGTTCCATGCTGAGTTGAGAAATGCTATGGTTAGCGTGTGTCCCTCCTTCCAAAGTTCATGTGTTGGAAATTCAATCCCCCAATTCCAAATATCGATTTGGATGTGGGCCCTTTGGGAGGTAATTAGGTTAATGAGATGAGGTCCTAAAGGTGGGGCCTGATAGGAGTAGCAGCTTTAAAAGAAGCAGAAGGGATAATTGAGTTTACACCCTCTCTCATTTCTCAGCATGTCACACCTTCCACCACATTATAGTGCGGCCAAGAGGTCCTTGCCAAATGCTAACACCTTGACATTGGACTTCCTGGCCTCCAGAACTGTGACAAATATATTTCTTTATAAATGATCCAGTCTTCGGTATTGTTGTAGCAGAAGAAAATGAACTAAGACAGAGAGGTGGCTTCAAACCACACTAAATGACAGTGCCAAAATATTTGGGGACTGAAAAATGCCCTAGAAGGATGAAAGTTAACTTTCTGCCAAAGGAAAAGGCTCACCTTTTCATTTTCCAGGTCAAACAGTGGAGAAATCAAAATTTAGCTATGTGTTGAGTTTGTCATGTGCAATGGTCAGAGCCAAGGGCAACATATTTATAAATACTAACACTTTATTTCTTTGTTACCAGAGCATTCTTCTAATGATGGAGGTAAAGGAGCAACTTGTGTAGTATCAGAGGAAAGTTCCTTGAAAGTCTAGCCCTACACTGTCCAGTGAAACAGTTCCTGAACATGGGGCTATGGAAGCCTCTAAATGTGGGCTACTGTGATTTTCTTGAATTTCACTTGAATTTCAAATTTCATTTAATTTTAGCTAACTCAAATTCAGAAATCGATATTCAATTCAGCTATTGGAAAACTTCTATGTGTGTGTGGAACAACTTGCATATGTGAATCTACTTTTTTAACTATAAGTTTTATGAAGTCTAAATACAGATTTCCTGTGAAAATGCAGTATCCAAATCAAGCTGGGTTGTAAGTATGAAACACATGTCAGTTTTCAAAGACTGAACATGAAAAATTCAATGTAAATATTTTGTTAATGATTCTACAGCTATATGCTAAAATGATAGCATCTAAAACATAATGGGTTAAATTAAGTATATTATTAAAACAGCCATTTCTTTTTACTTTTTAAGGTGACTACTAAAAGTTTTAAGTAACTTGTACTATAGTTCCATTAAAATATATGCAATAATTTACATGTAATGTATTTTTGTATAATTATTAAAATTGTCTATTATAAATATACATACATAGTGTAATACTAGAATGTACTTAACATTAGGCATGAATAGTAAATGACCTAGGTTTTTAAAACCTGCTACTAAGACGTCTACAGATTCCTTTTCCATTTAGAAATGTGATCTTGCCTAAGTTCTCCAGTCTTCCATTTCTTTATTTGTTAAATGGGAAGTGTTGATGAGATCCATAGTTTTTCTTTTTCCTCATAGCAGGATAACCCCTTCCTTCTCATTTTTTACTAATACATCTTCACTGTGAATGTCAGTTTATAAAACAAATGGAAGTGAAGATGCTAGTTCAATTCACAACAGCCTAGCTAGGAAATCAACCTAGGTGCCCTTCAATAGATGAACAGATAAAGAAAATGTGGTATATATACATAATGGAATATTACTCCTCCATAAAAAAGAATGAAAATGTGGCATTTGCCAGCAAATGGATAGAACTGGAGACTATCATGCTAAGTGAAATGAGCCAATCCTAAAAAACAAAGACCAAATGTTCTCTCTGATATGTGGATGCTAACACACGATAAGAGGTGTAGGATTGGATTAGACAAAGGGGAATGAAGGGAAGGGATGGGGAATGGGAATAGGAAAGTCAGTAGAATGAATGGGACATAACTTTCCTATGTTCACATACGAATACATGACCAGTGTAACTCATCATGTACGACCACAAGAATGGGATCCCAATTAAAATGTTATACTCCATGTATATAGAATATATTGAAATACACTCTATGGTCATGTATATCTAGAAAGAACAAATTTTAAAAAAAGGAGTGGAGATGCTAGGGTTGAGTGGGGTTGGAAGATTCCCATGCCCACTCAGTTCCACAACACACCAGCAGCCATCCATTTTCTCTAGAAATCTAAGGAGTATGGTTTGAAAACCATTTCACCCAGTGATTTCCAAGATTAATCTTCTATGAGCCTTTGTTTGCTCCATCAATGTGTGTTCCTGGTCACTATATAGAATCAATTTCTAATCTGAGCCTCACTCCTGCTCACAAGGTCTTCAGAAAGACTTAAAAATGGCAGCCCTGGTGATTCCTGCAGCACTATGGATCATGCACACCCCCAATTTGGCTGCCCTGTTGTTCTTGGTTCTTCAAAACCTTAGCCACTGCTCTGGCTACCTGGAAAACGGAAGCAGAGGGTAGATGTGGAACACTGGTACCTGTATGTGTCACCTCTCTCAGATGGCCCAGCAGGATTGATCTCCCTATGAAAATAGATCCAATTCATAATACCAATCAAGTAAACATCATGGAATGAAGTCATCTGTCATGTAACCAATGGGGTTAAGAATGTTGGTGATATTTTTTGCTTAGCTCAAACCTTTTTTCCTTAATGGAATTATTCATAATTCAACCATCTACTCCAGAATGCCTTTTTGTTTTTATTTTAATGACTGTGACAATTACTGAATTTAACTAAATGTGGCCTGACTTCACTACACAGACTGGTAAGCTAATGAGAACTCTTCCCTATCTGCTCACTCTCCTCCCATCTACAAACATGCACTAAATAAAATCCACATGAGTGAAACCCCAGATTCTTGCTAGTTCCTAGCTATACCAATGTAGGCAAGTTTGTTGTTTGGAGACTCAATTCCTCATCTGTAAAATACCAAAATGTCCTGTTAGGGCCACCGTGAAAATCAAAGTGTTGTTACCTCTACATATGAAATGTGTTGCACTGTGCCTGACACATAGAAAAAAATTCAAGGCAGATCAGCTATCAACATTGTGACTGATTTTATTCCAATTGCTAGAAAAACTGGGAAATCTTATCATTCAAACTCTTGATACTTAATTTCAAATCATGGATTCCACAAATTTATATTTGCTGTGATATAGATGGGGTAACCCTGATGTGCACTTGAAAAAAATCTAAGGGAATTCATCTTCCTTTATCTTTACATTTGTCTTTTCAATATGTCCCACATCCTACAAATGCCAGGAGAAGGCAGTGGGAAGAAGCCTTTTCTTTGGGGAACGAAGAGAATATTTACAAGGAGGCAGTTCTTGTTCTGGCACACGAAAGAGCACTTTCAGTTCAAGTCCCAGTAATACTAGTTTCATCAACCCTCCAAGCTCAGCAGTCAGAAAACCACGTTTCAGAATAATTTCCAAGACATTTTTTTCCTTCCAGTGCTGAGCATCAAACCCAAGGCCTCACACATGCTAAGCAAGTTCTACTGTTAAGCTACACCCTCAGACTTAAGACTTCTTAATATGAGTAGTTACTGAGAATGCCCAGGACCTCATTCGGGTATCAACGTCATTGTCAAGTCCTGCAGTTGACTGAGGTGGGGCTATAGCATCAGTTAGTGGACCCATTTGAAAAAAAAAAAACAAGTTGATGATGAACTCCAGGGTATAATAATTCTTGGATATTCCCTCGGGACAGGGATCCTACTTTACTCTGAAATAGCTTGTCATCAAAGCATTAAGAGATTTCTGCAAAATACACTTTCTTGTGGGCAGGGAAGAGGTTTGTAGCTTTCACATTCTTAAAGAGTTCCACCATCCAAAAATAGATTATGAAATCCAGTTTTAGATTTTTTTTTTTAAAGAAACATTTTTACTGCTTCCATAAAAGGCTGGCTTCTTCTCTCATTCTTGCCAACAGGTGCCAGCACTTCAGTGTGAAGCGACCATACTGGGTGAGAGAAGAGGCCAAGAGAGAACGGAGAGTCACTCTCATGAGATGACGGTCACTTAAAACACATCCACTGGAAACCAGACTTCCTCAAAATCATGCATGCCTGGGAATGGATCACAGAACGAGAAGCTGCAGGGAGAGTTAACCTGCAGCAGATATCTCAGATCAGGTGCAATTCTCAATGTATGCAACCACCAGGAGCCTCTTGGGGCCAGAGGCCAACTCACATCTCCAGAAAGGTCATCAGCTAACAAACAGGTCATTGAACTGATCAGATGACAGGTATCCCCTAGTGCACCACTACCCTGTCAGGAAACTTGCCTTCTCCTCCTGCAGCATAAGCCCTGCTTTGTGAATGGTCACAGAGTGGAAGAGCTCTCTCCCAGACACCCATTGCCCTTGCCTGCCTTGAGTCTCAGGCAGGCGAAACATTCCTAGCTCTTTTGTTTTTTCACGAGTTCATCACAGATCCCCATTTGGGACACTGAAAATTCCATTCTACAGCAATAAGACGACCCAGAACACGCTATCAAAAGGACATTTTTAGAAAAGGACAAATCAGTAAGAATTCCTATCTATAATTATTTTACTTGCAATTCTTTATAATGTTCTATCCTCTCTCCATTATTTGAACCCAAGTGGACTGTAGAACACACAAAAGTGTGCTATGACACTTTTTGCACATAGGTTAGGAAAACCACATTTTTATAAAAAGCAGCACCGATAAAGCCTCAATATCAGCAGGCAGACACAGAACAGATCTTCAGCAGAGACAGAAACCCAAGTTTGGCCCCCATGCTCTGCACCCAAGGCAAAGGCAATATACCTTTCCTCTCGTGTCTGGAAAGATTATAGCTTCCTCTGGAATCCCGCACTATGCTTTGGGTTCTGCCTTGCCATGTATATTTTTAAGTTTGCAGCTAGAAAGATCCCTAAAGGCAAAGAGTTTCCCCTTCCCCAAGCTGCCCCTCCATCGCCTGTTTATAATATTGCTTTCCTGTTCTTCCTGTTTCTACCCAACAAAATTGAAAATTTCATCACCAATGTCAGAAAATTAAACCCCAGGGAGCACAGCAATAGCTCAGAGCATCCTTTCTCTGGCAAAGAGCCAATCCTTGAATATAAGTTTGCAAACCCTCTCTGGTTTGCAGAGGTTTGAAAGGATGCAAAGCAGAGTCATTTCAAAGCATGCTTTTTGACTGCTCAAATCTTTCTGACAGCACGTCAACTCATCTTTGAAATTAGTTAAAAAATATTTCAATTTGGAGACGGGTTTCATGAAAGAATGAAGGGACACGACCGAGCTCGGATGCACATTTACCAAGCAGGAATAGCATCACAGAGAGAGGAGATGCTTCGTTCCGTGGCCAGGGGTCTGAAGAAGTGTTTGACAGACCATTGTAATAACATCTCTCTCCACAATGCAAACACCGGCAACACAATCAAGCAGCTCTGGGCTCCGTGCCTGTACCGTTCTCTTCCTAGCAATGCACAGGGGTGACTCTAATTAATTTAGTTTGGAAAACATTTTCTTTTTAAATAAATCAATACCCAGAGAGATAAGGCAGAACTGAACTCCTCACTCTAATCCTAACTAGACCACCAATGTCCAAATATAATATACTGTCAACCACAAATCGGATCAAACCAAGCAAAGCATGCAGCCTTTTGAATACAGAGTCTCCCACATGATGGGAACCCTTGAATGCCTGTTTATCCATGTGCTTGCTCCAATTCAGTTTCTGAGGTAGACAATAAGACAAAGCTACATTCTCACTCAGGCTGCTAATACCAGTGGACAGATGTGTAAGACTGAGCTTTACTCACCCAGCTCCCGTAAGTCCATCTTCTCCAACTACAAACACTGCTTCCAAGCTGCTGCCACCACAAAATGACTTAGAGTCGTCCCCCAGAAGAACAATGTGCTAGAACACCAGATGGTTCCTGAGTAAGCTTGTTCATGAAACAGGTTTCCAGTTGAGCCATGTGAACTGAGACCCGCCGCACACCTTTGAATGGTATACACTCCAAGTCCAGAAGAATAAGCATGTAGCTTTGCTTATGTTTATGGAGCTGGAGCCCAGGGGTGCTCCGATTGGCAGGAGTCGTGGAAAGATCAGCCAATCAAAGGGAGCCTCCATTTCAGGGAAACTCCTGCTCATTTATTTAGCATCTTCAGAGATCATCGGCTTTTTCTGGGAAGAGCTTTTCTCTTATAGTATCACAGGGAAAAATAACAACTTCACTTCGGTTTCAGTATCCTATGCTCTTTGTCAAGCAAACAGCTCCCCTTCTTGGTGCTACACAATACCCCCTCTTTTTCTTATAAGGAATTTAAAGAAAAAGAGAAAAGAAGAGAAAGAGAAAGAGCTAGTGATGGGCTGGGGATAGTTCATATTCATCAGCCTCCACCTTGTTGGGAGAAAGGGTGGGGGGAGTGCCTGGGCTCAATAATTACTGATTCTGTTGCCATGGAAA
This sequence comes from Callospermophilus lateralis, assembly GCF_048772815.1. Taxonomy (NCBI): domain Eukaryota; kingdom Metazoa; phylum Chordata; class Mammalia; order Rodentia; family Sciuridae; genus Callospermophilus; species Callospermophilus lateralis. Next base: position 92,477,858 of record NC_135305.1, read on the forward strand.
CAGACTGGCTGCAGCGAGTTGGATTCGTGTAGAACATCTGCTGCCAGACCCATAATCAACTGCAATCTCATCTCTTCCCCCTTCTCTACTTTTATTTGATTGTGAGTTTGCTCACTTCCACCTTCTCTTCCCATACAGTTTTTGTCCAGAAATGTCTATGTAAGCACCTTGCTTTGTATACATTAGGCGTGCACACCAGAGATGCTCATATAACCAGGAATGCATGCAGGCAAGAGTGCATCCCAGCAGGGATCCCAGGGGATTCCTATTCAGGATGTAAACAAACACAAACAACCTACACCCCTAATTAAAATTTATGGTAACTTCTAACCTAAAGAATTAGTGGGAGTGTGTTTTAAAGTATTTTCTAACAGCCTAGAAAGCCCCCAAATAAGTTTGCCATGATATTCTCAGAGGGCACTGTGGTGGTTCTTCCTAGCAAACCTTTGGAATAAGTGATTAAACCAGGAGGCTTATGGAAGACTTTGTAAGGCTCAACTCTTTTCTGACTAGCACTTCACCAGGGAGCTCCCAATCCTAGGAATCTCCCTGGATTTCCTCAACCCATTTCCGCACCCCCCTCTGGCTCCCTCCTTGCTTGCTCCAAATTTTCCTGATTGCATGATCAAAATTAATGTCACTGACTCTGCATGTGCTGCCATTTTTCTCCATAGCAGCAGGGGCCGCCACTGAGCAATAAGGGCTGCCTGAATGGCCTGGTCAAACACAGGATGGTGATCCCATGGTGGCAATCTCTCAGAGATGCATCTGCTGAAGCCCTCAGTTCTACACAGATGTGTCAATATCTGGTAAATGAAAATTGTGAAAGAAGCTATGATTTGTGTTGAAGTTAGGGAGAAGGGAACTCCATCCCCCATCATTAATCTAAACATCATCATAACTTCAAGGAACCTTCTCTTACATAAAAGTCTTGCAAGTCAGGGACCATCACATGATAGTGACACAGACCAGGCTTTTGAAGAGGTTGGGACTGAAATGGCTCATTGCATGTCTCTGGGAAGGTATGCAATGAATGTCTTGTAGCCAAGGTGGATTATCAATTTACCATATCCTCTGTCCCAAAAGTAGTGGTATTAGCCCTGAGCCTCCTGTATTCCTGAAGCAGCTCTTGATACAAAAGTCCCATATCTATCTATTTCCTAGTGCTCAGCTCTGCTCCTTTGTCCCAACAATGGATTTGCTTTTTTAAGAATCTTGAATAAGAATCCTGACATTCCATTTTATTTCTTTATGCCTCCATGAACTTAGGAAGTCTCACCTAAATTCTGTCTCCCAGGCACCAAATCCAACACTGGCAGTTTTTCTCAACTCTTTTTCAGCTATCTCCAAGGCTTTGGATAGCTCAGGTTTCCTCTACACCTTTCCATACCATCTCTAAACCTGCTCAATCTCCTCTGCCATAGAGATGCCCACCCACCCTTTGCCCTCTCACCGTCTTGAAACCATTCAGATCCTTTGTTTGTTTTCCAATGTCATTCCAATTAGATCTTCCCTTAATCAAAATCTAACACTTTTTTTCAACAAATATTCAGTGAGTGTCTATTCGTCAGGCAGTTGTGACTAGTGACAGGATGAGTGGACTTGGTTCCTGCCTTACAGCCATGGGCTCTTGTGTAGGATGCAAAAATATTCAAGCATAGCTGTATATGGGGCATGAAGGAGACCTATGAACTTTAAGTGCTATGAACACTAATTAACAGACCTAATGGAGTCAATGACATCAGGAAAAGCATCTTTGAGGAAATGATATATCAGCTAAAATCTAAAGGAAATGAAAGTTAATGAGCTGAAAGTGAGAGAAGAATATTTCAGATATAAGGGATAACACATGCAAAAGCTTGTGCTAGGAAGTAGTAATGACACATTTGAAAACATGAAAGAAGCCAAGTAATGGCTTATGGCTGCAGAATGATTGGGAGGCTGGTGTGAGACCAGGATCCTAGAGGCCAGGTTAAGAGTTTGGATTTTATCCTACAAGCAGTTTTCCATAGATGAATTATTTGCCCCCACCACACCATCTTCAGTTGATCTCAATGATGTATTAGTAGAATAGTAATCTGATGAAAACCATCTGTTGTAAGACATTCATAAGTTGTTGGCTTGATCTAGTGGACATTGAGTTGTGAATAGCACAGGTAGCATTCTAAGGACTTTATCTGGATTAGCAAATTAAATCCTTTCTACAACCCTGTGAAAGATCATCATTATCCCTATTATACAGGTGAAGGAACTGGGGTATAAGGAGGTCTGATAACAAGACCAAGTGGCAGAGCTGGGATGTGAACAAAGGGATCCTAGCTCCAGCTTCTCTAAGTGTGATCCATAGGGACTACTAGATCAAAATCATTTGGAATTTTCCTAAAAATATAGATTGCTGGAACCCTATTGCATTCCTACTAAACCTGAAGATCCGGTTACACTAGAAACATTTTCAAACACTTTGGAGGATCTTACATCTAATTCAGATTGAGAATAATTGCTTTGTTTACATAAAGGAGGGGGAAAACTAACCCTGAATTAATGTATACACATTATGATCCCTAAGATCTATAAAACTGGGATAATAACACATAAAAGGAAAAGGGCATTTGCGGGGAATGCAGACTCTCAATACTTTGAGCCATCACAAAAGGCCCATCCTTATCAGAACGAGGTTACTTTCTTTTGAATGATTGCAAATTCCCATTGTATCTCACAATACAGATACCCTGGATAGCTATGGGGCTCAGGAGCAGCCTTACTGAGCAAGTTCATGAAGAAACATAAGTTCCTAAAACCCATATTCACTAAGGAATTACAGATGCTTTAAGACTCTCCAGTAGTAACGCTGAGTGATCATGTATTATTGTGGACACTGAAATGTCATAAATTTGTTTTATGTAACTTTTTCCTGGAAAACTAATTTTAAGACAAAACTGCAAGATAGATGAATAATGTTTTTAACCTTTAGGTTAATCCATAACCCCTAGTCCATTAAAAAGCTAGTAAATAATCATTTGGGTTCCCTTAGCTAATCATGGGTTCAGTTTTGAAAAACAACCAACTTCATTGATATTTCCAAGGGATAAGTTCATACAAAATAGCTACAGCATCTCTGAAGACATCTGCAAATAATTTTTCCATGGAATCTTGTCCAATAGTTTTGTTACTGAGATCACAGTCTCTGTGCTCTATTTAGTTAACCTGGCCTTATTGATTACTCTTCCCTTTCTAGACTGTGCAATGAAAAGGATACACAAAGCTGCTACTGAACCACAAAAATAGGGAGACCTATTGGTTTGATTGGTTTGATATTTTAACTACTACATGCCAAGGTCCCAAGAACTGGCAAAAGGAATTCAACTTATATCTGAACACTCCCATAGCTCAGACTGTAGCATAGCATCAAGCTTCTGAACATGTCTAGATTTATTATTTACTATCCATAGGTAGAGGGTGGAATCACAGATTCAGATACCTGGAAAATTCAGGGGGTAAAAATTACCTCTGGGTATCTGAATAAGAGTCAGAAGAAATTTCTTTCCACTTTGACCATATATTAAAATCTGTATTTTTGTTCTGCTCTGGGTAGACAAACATTTCCAGTACCATTTATTCTGTGTTTCCTTTGGGGCAGATTCAATCAAATGAAATTTTATTCCTTTCCATAAATATGATTTATTAAATGAATTATTACTAAATCTTGTACAGTTCATGTACCTTTATAATACTTTTAAACTAATTCACAAAACAAAGTGTTTTGTTAGTGATATGCTGTGTATTTCAGGGGGGGTGGTCACACAATATAGTGACTAATACAGAATGATTTCTAAACTTGCTGTTCAAATTTTCCTTAGCCCACCCACTGGGCTAAAATGAGCCCCTTTTATATTAAGCATTTAAAAGAAGGAAGGAAGCCTCCACTTAATTCATCCCAGAGAAGTGACACTAACAGCCAGCTCTTCATTTTCCAACTCATGGTGCCAAAAAGGTTGCTTCCATAGTCTGAGAATCCATTTCATCAGGATGCATCTTAATCACAGGAAATGGATGTGATAGTAATGATACCCATAGTCCATAACATGGCTACATGCCCCTGCTACTCATTCTTACCATGAGGTCATGAGGGTCAAATTGAGCTTCCAGCAAAGTCCAAATGAGTAGGGTGTGTATTGCAGCAGGTTAGAGGCTCACCTCTAACTACACCTATGTCTTTTCTTAAAGCACCTCTTGAATGTCCATGCATCTTTCTCTGACTTTTCTTCTATAACAGAACCAGGCTCAGTGCAAACTGGACCAGACCATATAAGGTATAAGATTAGAATGGAGACTCTGACATAAAGGGCCAGAGATAAAGTTCCTGCTTTTCATACTCTCATCATTTGGACTGACTAGTATACAGTTATCTCTGACTGTTTTACATGGTGCATTTAAAAAAACCCCAACATGTAAAACCTCAACTAAATATGGTCAGGATGACTTTTACATATTTTTGATCACCAAGAAGGAGAGAATCAATAATGTCTCAGAGAGAGATTCCCACAGACAGCTACCTTTTTCTTGCTTTCATGGAGAGGTGATCCTAACAGAATATACAAAGCCTGCTACACTGTCCCTTACGTTCCAAGATGCTAGGCTGTATGTGACAGGCCTGGGTATCCATGGGAGTACAGAGGTATCACAGTGCTTACCCCTGGTCAATTCCACAAAAACCACCATTTCCACATGGAGTTATTAAGGCCCAAGACATATAAATAACATGTCTAAGGTCACCCTGAGTAGGTGAAGAACTCTTAGGACTAAAACACAGGAGTCCATCAAGCACCAGAAGCAGCAGATTATACTGTAGCATCAGACCTCCCCAGACAAGTAACTGGAGCAGGATCACTCTCATAGCACATAAAGCTGAGTTATGAACTATGAGGCATTAATATGAGGACATTTATTTTCCTAGACTTTGCTATATTTATATAGCCCACAAAAAATGCCTAAAATATGAGCAAATCCTACAAACAACATGAAATAAAACCAGATCTACAAAATGAAAACCCATTTATAAGCAGATCTCTAGTCCATACATTTCTTCTTCCCTCTTTCTGAGAACCAACCTCTCACAGGTGGCTGTGATTTGCATTTATAGAGTTGGAGAGTCACAGTCTGAAATCTTTGGGGCATGATCGAATTGGCCAAATGGAATGAGCTGATCTAAGAAATACATGGGGGCCAAAAAAGCAAGACCTGGTATGATGCACCTCTAATAATTCTGAGTGCCCAAGGAGGGATAGCTGGAGAAATTCCAGAAGATTACCATCTTGCCAATTTAATTTTCCAAATATACCAGGGAAATGAAATAGAGAATTGCAGGCTGATAAAAAAAAATGTGCCAAAAGGAAAAATGAAAATGCCAAAATTCTCAGCTCAGTCTTGCCAAGCATTTCCATGGACAATATGGTAGCAAAAAGCTACGGGCCAAAAGCAGGATACTCTTTTGGTGATGTGAAGTGGGGAATAATTTCCTTACCATTAGAAAAAGGAAAGTTTCTGGGCTGTCATCATATCCATCTTGGTTTTCAGACCTAATGTGTAAGTCTACTCCCAATTCAGAAACACCTCGATTTCACATGGAGGTAATTCCACCTTTCTGGAAAAAGTTTCTGGTATTCTCAAACCAAATACTGATTTTATCAAAATTTAATAGAGATTAAATCTATGGCTCACCCAAAGAACCAAAGCCCAAAGGGTTTCTTTGATATGCAGATGCTATTTCACAGTAAGGAGGTAAGGGGAAGAATAGAGGTACTTTGGATTAGACAGAGGAGAGTTAAGGGAGGAGAGAGGGTAGGGAGGTAGGAAGGATAGTGGAATGAATCAGACTTTATTACCCTATGTACATGTATGATTTCACAACCTGTATAACTCTACATCATGTACAACCAGAAGAACGAGAAATTATACTCCATTTCCGTATGCTGCATCAAAATGCATTCTGTCATGTGTAACAATCAGAAAAAATTAAATTTTTTTTAAAAAATCCATGATGCACCATGTTTTATCAAATAGTTAAATATTAGATGGTATTTGCTTTCTTTGCTTTTTCTACTCAGATTCACAGGTACTTTGGCAGATGAAAGGCTCATTGATAACCTGTGCATCTTGGTCCTCTATCCCAACAGGAATTGCACTACAACAGAATGAGTCAAGCCAGGGATGAGGGAAAGGGTGAAGAGTGCTGAGCAAGAAAGAAACCAAGAAGATCAAGAAGACACGTGGACTCTGAGCACTCAGGCCACCAAGGAGAAAGAGGAGATAATCTGAAATTTGAAGAGTCCATGCCAGGGATGTCATGTTCTGAGATGTTGAAAGATGCAGGCAAAACAGAGGGGACTTGAAGGAGATCCAAAAGGTCTGTACAGGGTCAAGTATGGAACCACCCAATGGGGGAAGCACAGAGCTAAGGGGGTCACCTATGGAATTCTAAAGTGAGACTTCTTTCAACCCAGTTATTTTTACTTTGTCTCTCTATAAAGATATAGGCTTTATCAGAAGCCAGTCACATCACAACTATGTCCCCAGAGTTTCAACGAACACCCTAAACAAACCCTTGCCTCTCTAGGAAAACCAGCCCGAGTGTGTGCCTGGTCATGGTGAACCACCAGTGCCTTCTCTGTACCTCTCGGTTGTTCTATAGTGAGAGACCTCTTGTTCTTCTACCTCATTCTTCTGTATCAACAGCTCCTAAAAGCCATGTTGCCTCACGCTCTGCTCTACCTATTCCTAGGAAAGGAAATGGAGAACCATGACCCCTAGGCAAAGAAAATTGATAGACAGACCAAACTCTGATGAAGAACAAGCTCTACGACCTAAGTTGTACAGAAATTAGATTTGGATAAAAATACAATCTTATTTTGTTGCTCAGTCAGTACTTGCCTTCGTCTTTAAGTCACTAATTTCAGAAAGGACTTAATTTGAAAACATAAATAAAAACAAGGGCAATAACTAATCTACTAATATGCAATGCAAAAGGGTTCCTGTGCCCTCACCAAGTCATCCCAAGGCAAACATGAGACATAATTTACAAAACGTGCTGCCTACAATTCTATCAGCACAGTGACAAACGAGAATGGTGAAGCAAATATTTCAAATAAGCACATCAATTGAACCATGAATAAGTGCTCTTGCTCGTGTTTGGGGAGTCGATTGTGTATTCATTCGACACCTCAGCTATTCTGAACATACACTGAAAAAATAACTTGTACCAAAAAAAGCCCAGTTTGGAAGTAAGAAATTGATTTCTAAGCTATTCAACTAATATTTAGGAAGTGTCTATAATGTGTTTTTGCATATTGCCTCATGTTTCTTTCATGTCTTTGGAATCTAAGAATACTGACTTAATATCTGGAAAGTAATAAAGTCCTACTTTATTAAGTTTAGTCTTCATGTATTTTGTGTCTTTCCCAGCAGACTCTGTCCCGCTCATCTAGTGAACTCCTATTCATACATTAAAGCTCTCCTAATAAATTCTTTCCTCTAAGAAGTAACTCCTCTCTTTGGATAATTTCCAATGGATGTGCTATTGCCACTGCATATGTCAGCTGACTGCAAACTCATCTCTTTCCAGAGCTAACCATAGTACTGGGAACCCAACAACACAACATCAGGAGTACCATTTCTAGATGTTTTGATACCTCAGTAGAGAAGTAAAAATCCAGTTGCAAACCTTCACTCTTAGGCACGTCCATGAATGCCTCCTGCGTACCTCTCTGTTGTTCTCCCCAACATCGTGTATGAAGTCAGGAGATGAGGATATCTGAAAACATCTCAGTGACTCATTCTCTGTTGTCTCCCATTCCTTCCTCCTCCCACTCATGCAATCCCAGCCTGGGAGGGAGGAGACTGCTCTGGAAAGCACTCCTGCACATCCTCCGCTTCAGAAACCCACTTCACAAGCAGCGCAGGTGCTGGGCCCACCTCTGTCAGCAGTCTAGCTTATTTTTCCAAGGATGCCATATCTACTCAGAAGCTCCTTCCAGTTAGTGAGTATTCTTCAAATCAATCCTCAGAAGGCTTCTGATCTCAGTACCAATCAACTTGAGGATAAGTTGCTGGCCACTGGCTAACCGAACCCATGTTTTATTTCAAGGAACATTCAACAAACAGCCTGAATTTATAATGTGGAGTATGAAGACTAAGGAATTCCCCTCAGATCAGCACCACTGATTAGACCACACTTGGAACTCAGTGATGTTTTTGAACCCACATGGTTCAAAGTGTGTTTTAAAAATATAATTTTATTTATACTTGAAATCATAAAGAAAAAAAACTTCAAACAATCATACTATGCAGAAGAAACCATTGTTAAAATCATTCAAAACATTTTTGTGTTTTTTCTTAGCAGAGATAATCTTGCGTCATGGGTCTCATAACATTAAATATAATATAGAATGTGTTTTTTGATATTTAGATACTATGCTCCGATTTTCTGAATGAAAAATTCTAACATATAAATACCATAACCATATATTAATTTATCAATTTATTTTTATAGAAATGTATGTTTTCTCTTTTTCACTTTTACAAATAACAAATAAATGAACATCTGTATGCATATCTTTGTTCCCCCCACCCCCGAATGTCTACAATTCTAAACAGTTGCATTGTACTGATGGGCTTCATAGCTGAGATCACCCACTCTTGGTGGATTTCTCAACAAGAATGTTGTCTCAATTTTTAAAAAATTCAACTTGAAATGTTGAGTTCTTTACCAGTAAAGTGATGCAAAGGGCACTGGCCATCAGTGTCCACATGGATGCCAATTCTTCCCTTCCTCTTTGCAGAAAGAGCTATGGGTCTTCCGCCCATGCAGAGGTGAGTAATCAAACGCCTTACCCAGCTGGCAGCAAATCTTCACAGCCTCTGCCACAGTGTGGTCTGGGATATGCATTTGGTCTCTGTGCAGGGGGCAAATGCCAGCTTGAAAAATCAATTGGCTTCTGTATGGCAATCAATATCACCAAAACAAAACCCAAAGGTCTTTTTAAGGCAAAGGGGAAAACAGCCTTTTTCTTTTCTCTTAGAAATATCTTAATTTTTTTTTCTGGTCATTAAAAAAATTGCCACTATGAAGAATCATTCTGTCATAACAGCCGTCAATGCCTTTCACTTACAAACTTGATTTGTTCCAAAGTAGCGAAGTTTGCTCTAGAATAAACTTTTTCCTTTTACAACATTTCATCAGCTGTTTTTAGAAATATAAATATTATTAGCTACTGTTTTTCATCAATGGCAGGGTAAAAATTCAATGTGGGCAATGTTTGTCGACTGTCTCCACTGTTTTGTTTTTGTTTGGTGGGCACCCTGTGTGAGTAAAAATTAGTCCCAGTGCTAAGAGTAGCCTCCAAAGGGTGAGATAGTAGGGACCCGAAGAAGAGAAGAATCAGTATCTTCCAGGATTCTGCAGTATTGCCTCAAGGCAGCCATGTGGTAGGACAGGGAGTGACCAGGGACCTCTCTCAAGCAAAGCTAATTGGCTGAAGGAAGTTTCTAAGGTCAACATATGGCTGAAAATGTTCAGTTCTACAGGAGGGAAAAGAAGTGCTCTAAAGATGGAGCAATCACTTTGTCCCCATGGGAGGGCTCTGCAGGGTCCATGAGCTAGGTCTTGAAAGAAAGGCAGGTTTTCAACAGAAAGAATGAAGCTCTTCTTTGATAAGGGAACACAGTGGAGGACAGCCATTTGGAGGTACAAGGCATGCTCAGGGAACAATGATTTATAGGTTAGTAGGGCTGTATTGCTGGGAATACTAGGTCTGTTATTTGGGAAATGGTTTGGGACAGGGAATACTAGGTCTGTTATTTGGGAAATGGTTTGGAGCTTTGTTATCATGCTGTAAGAAGAGGGAATAGAAAGCTTTTATAGTGTGAATGTGTGAAGACAAGGACTGTGTTATAGCTGGGCTTGGTGGTGCACACCTGTAATCCCAGTGGCTCGGGAGGCTGAGGCAGGAGGATTGTGAGTTCAAAGCCAGCCCCAGTAAGAGCAAAGTGCTAAGCAATTCAGTGAAGCCCTATTTCTAAATAAAATACAAACAAACAACAACAAAAACGGAGTGGGGATGCGGCTCAGTGGTTGAATGCCCCTGAGTTCAATCCCTGGTAGTCCCCCCAACAAACCAATCAACAACAACAAAAAAAAAAACCTGTGTTACAGAAGGATGTTTCTGGAATGAAGTCATAAGAGTCCAGATTCAGGGAGAACAACTAAAGACAAACATGTATTCAATACAAGAGAGGGAGGCATCAGGAAGAGGGAACGCATCACTGAAAGGCAAATGATCCTATCTCATATAATGATGGAGTGGGGTGACTTGGGGACCTGCTGAGAAGAAGAGGTAAAGACATCAGAGACCACTCCAAGATTTCAAGTCCATGTAGCTCCTAGAGTTAGAGAGCACAGGAAAAATAGCAAGGGAAGAGAGCAATGGGAATGGGGAGCCTAATTTTGGACCTGGGGGATTTGAGGGCTTTGTGGACTATCCACAAGATGAAGTTGAGCAGTGGAGGAAGATGATGAGGGTGGGCTTCTCTCTGCCTCAGGTGAGAGACTGGGTGGAAAGAATGGGGTGGTAGGAGAGAAAGGCCGTGGCTTTGGAGAATGCTTTGCTTAAGGGGTCAGTGAGGGAGAATGCTTTGCTTAAGGGGTCAGTGAGGGAGAATGGTAGTGTCACTGCAGTCTAGGAACACAGAGTATCCCAGGAAGCATAGGGGTGGGACGTGGACCAATGCTTCAGGGCCATGGGATGGAATGAGGTCTGGGAAGAGGCCTTTTGACTTGACAATCAGGAGCTGACTCCTGACCTAAACAAGTACCTGAAGCACCCGGAATTTGGAGGACCATCAGAACACAGAGGAGTGGGATGGGGAGGTAGAGATGCCATTCTCTCCTGGTAGATCTGGCAGCATAGGGAATGACAGGGATTGGATTAGACCATGAAAGGGGAACAAGGTTGAAATATATTGTTGAAGAATAGGAGTGATTTGGGTATATTTTTAGGCTGAAGAGAAGACGTGGGAGTGGGGGGAGGAGGAGATGAAAATAAGCATGAAGGTATAAAGGGATAAAAGATTTATCATTTTTTTGATGTCTGTCTTCTTCATCAGAGCAGGGATTCATAAGAACATGATTTCTTTCCAGTCTTAAATTTAGAACAACTAAATGACTACTCTCAATCCCCATGTGTCTCTTGGAAATCATGTCTCTTAGGGGTTTGGGGATGTAACTCGGTGGTACAGTGCTTGCCCAGCATGCAAGAGGCCCTGGGTTCCATCCCCCCACATTGAAAAAAAAAATCACCTTTTCTATGGCTAAAGAAGTTTTCAAAAGTGTTACATTGTATTGGTGCTTTCTGGAGTCATATTTCCCTTTTTGACCTTGGTGTTTTCTCCTAAAAATAACACTAGTAGCAGAAACAATGCTAATTACTGAGTCTTCCATGTATATATATGATGTGTTTTGTATATGTATCTTATGTGCACTGTGTAGATATCATGTATATGTGTGTTTCAAAAAAACCACAGCAAGAGAGTTTTCAAGGACCATCACAACAGGGTCCAAGTGCTGCAAAGAAGGCAAGTAAGACGGAAATTTGAATCTGTCCATCAGAGATTATCCTTGACTTGGTCAATGGTTTTTATGGCTGAAGAGGTTTTCAAGGACCGACAATATATTTTAGTGCATTTTAAAGCCATATTTTTCTTCCTCTGCTTAGGTGTATTTTTATTGAGGTCGTGAGTCAAATTGCAGCAAATTGATAAGGGAATAAGAGAGAAGGTGAGTGGTGTCAGCCATTTGAGGAAGTCTGGCTTCGAGGGGGCCAGGGGTGAAGAGAAGGTTGAGAAAGTTATTTGTTCTTTAAAATATGAGAGATACAATGTATTTGTATGCTGGTGAGAAGACAGAGTGGAGAGGAAGGGACTGATGATGTAAGGATTAGAAGTGATAACTGGTAGAGCAGAGTCTCAGAGTAGCCAAAAGGGAGAGAATTCAAAGCCCCACAGAACCCACCTTAGATGTCTCTAGGGACAAAACCTTTATCCAGGAGAGGGGTTGTGAGTGCAGATACAGGAGAAAGGCCCATGGTTATGCAGTGAGTTACAGGCAGAACAGGATAGAAGCCAAGCCTCCTCACACCAAATCTGGGGTGCATGTTAATTTTTCCTGTTTCCCTTCCAGAAATGTCCCTATACTTTACATACATTGTATGTTATATATAACCTCTACTTTTGCAATTCAGAAATGGTTGAATAGTGACCATTTCATATGGTTCTGCCTCATATTGATTCATTTAACCTTCACAACAACTATGTTAAGATCCATAATTTCCAAATGAAGAGACTGTGGTACAGGATGGGTTAATTACCCAGCAAGGAAATGGTGGAGCTAGGGTTTGAACTCTATTCTTTGGGTTCAGGGTCAATGCCTTTGCCTATCAGACTTAATTGCAATTTATTTAATAAGTTAAATGATTACAGAACAAGGGTACATGAAATAGATTTGGATACTATGGATAATACACAAGAAGACTGAGTCCAAAATCAATGACTATGTGAATCAGTAACACCCCTGGATTCCACATGACACACAATTATTATGTTGAACCATTTGAAATTGCTCGTCAGAAAAAAAGTAAAATATTCACAATGTCTTATGGTGCCATCTAATCCTCCCCACCCACCTTAATTCTCCAAATCCCTCTCTTGGTTCCTTGCCTGTGGGAATGAAGGGAGACAAAGACTAAGGCTGCATCTGTGACAACTTCAGATATCCTTTATCAACCAAGTAAGTCCTATAGTGTTTTATAGCTCAAAAATTTAATGAATAGAAAATTCTGGTAAACTGCATCCACTAAACATGGATATCTTTTACTCACAGTCTTATTTTTCTGGTACATGCCCAAGTGAATTATTATCTATTTGAAAAAAAAATTCAAAAACAACTCTCCATCGCTTCCTGACTAACCTCTGCTTCTCTGTGGCTTGGGAGCACGTCCCAGTCTGCCAAGTGCCCTGACCACAACAGAACAAGCGAAACAGTTTTTTTCTGACAACCGAGGGCACCAGCATGTCTGCCTCAAACATACTTTTTATCACAATAAGTGCATCTTAATAGGAATGGCATCTTTCCGTGATGCATGGCTCTTACCCTTTTCTACTTCTGCTTTAAGAACACGGAGCGGCCAGGGAGCTTTCGGACAGAATTCCATGCTCTGTGATTCACAAAATGGAAATCTGGCATTCTATGCCAATGACATTTACTTCCGTGGCAGCTCAAGCGGCAAAAAGCCATATGCCATACACTTCGGATTCAGCCAAGCCACGCAAACGGATGTGTGAAAGAGAAATCAGGAAAACAGGACCAGAGCAGTCCCAGGGAGCTGACTACCTCCAGCAAATACACACCACTGTGGCAATTTGGGGGGGGGGGGCGGGGATGATATTTTTTTTTCTAATTTAAGAGAACTTTGGGAGGTAAAGGTAAAATTCTTATGATTTTGTTTTGAACAGCATGATGTATTCATGTTTGTGATTTAATATGCCTGGCAGGCACATGTTTCTCGGATCTTCTTGGAGTAGCAACCAGTCAGTCACCTAAACGGGATGGACAGCCAGAAGCTGCAGTTGTCCTCTGCACTGAAGGTTTCTTGACAGTCATCCTGGGAAAGGATAAGTGCCATTATAGATATTATTTTCCCCACTGGCCAGGAAACCAGTCAAATGGGGAAATAGAGTGTTCCCTGAATTGCAAGGGCACGTGGGCTAAGCATGCCTAAGAGTGACATAATAAACTACTTAAGGTGAAAAATGAAAGAGGGATTATTTATTTATTTATTTGTTTTAACCAGGAGGTTGCAACAAAACTCATTGGAAAAGAGAAAATTCAGGTATTGTTTGTTTTTTTCCCCCCTAACAATTCAATCTGTTCAAGGTTTTCCATTCACCTTCTATAAAGTTATATAGATGGGAAAATACTACTATCATTTTTATTAAGAAACAAATTGTAGAATAATTTTATAACTTCCTCAAGCATTAATACCTGAAAAAGCAGATGGGGTTGGTTCTAGAAGTGTTTCTCAGTATGGCAAGAAAATTCTTTATTCCATTGAAGTACAAAATACTTATTATTAACTATGATTCCTGGGAATTGAACAACACTGATCATCCATATTTAAATAGTAATAAATTCAGATAATTTTAGCCAATTGAACCAATTTAATTAATCAGTGAATTAGACACATCTAGCCATTCATTCATTCAACACTCAACCCAAAGTAATTGAGCAGATACTACTTAAAAAGCATCTGGAAGACACTAAGCCATGAAAGTTCTTGCTTCCAATGATATACTGACTTAATTTGGAAAGATAGATTTATAAATAAATAACTACTACAGAGCTGGAAGATATTTTTCAAAAGAAATTCTGAATTCCATACTGTGGAGGCAGAGGTGCAAAAATTCATACTGAATGAAAGGAGATGGTAACCATCTCACTAAGGTGGTGCTTGTGCAAAATCCTAAAGGATAAGGAGAATTTCAACAGGCAGATGGGGGAAGACATTCCTGGCAGAGGAAATGAGTATGAGCTAATTCCTGTGATATGAAAGTGTTACAGCACATACCAGAACTGGTGGGCATTCAGGATGTGCTGGTATTGCCCAGGGCAGGTGCAGGGTAAAGATGTGTGGGATGAAGCAGGAAAAGTACTCATCAAGTAGAGATCAGAACATCTTGTTAAGGTCCTGAAACTTTCTAAGCCAGGCAATGTACAGACATGGAAGGATAAAAATCAAGAATGATATGGTCATATCTGTGTTGGGGGAAATTTGGAAATGAGAAGATTTCAAAGCTGGGAGATGAGTTAGTGCAACAGTTGATATTGTACTTTTTCCATAATGATGCTGAGTGATGAACAGTTCCTACAGTTAAGAGGAAGTGTCTATCACATCCACCGGCCTGTAGGTCAGCTGAGATGGCTGTTTCATTCTAGGGGATGGCTTGGCGAAACGGTGCCCCACATGTCTCATTGTGGGGCCTACACTAAGAGCAGTGGCTATCCATGGTACGTTGTCCTCATGATGAAGGCAGAAGTACAAGAGCCCAATCCCACTGGGCGAGCTAAGCCTCTGCTCACTTCACAACCTCCTCAGCTCAAGCAAGTCATTGACCAAGCCAAAAGTCAAAAGGTGGAGAAATACACTTCACATTCCATGAGTGGTAGCAAGGAAGTGAAGGTATACTACCACCATGGAGCCATGAGGAATTGTGACCAGCCAGTCACTAGACCATGTTTAGGGTGAGAAAAGAGGAAGACATGAATCAAGGCAATGATAAGAAGGCAGAGGACCAGGTAGAGACTGTAGTGACTTTGGCCAATGATTGGATTCACAAAGAATCAGTCCTTAAGTTTCCAAATAGAAATGTACCAGGCTTCCAGCTTCAGGAGGGTAGAAACCAACCTGTCTTGTAACCTCCATATTCCTATGCCTATCACAGTGCACACTGAGTTGCAGATGCAAATAAACATTTGTAGAAAGAATGGAGAGCATTGAAAGTGTAGCTCGGATTGTGACTGCTAACCAAGATGTCAACACTGGTGTGGCCATGATGCAGCATGAAGGTTGTGGGATAATAACTTTGCATGTCTTTTAAATCACAGACCCAGTGGCAGATTCTGAGATATAGAAAATGCAAGCCTCTGCTCTCAGAAGGCCTGAGAATTGCAGTTCACTGTGATAAGTTCTAGGGTATGAGCATCCACAGGGCCAGAGCTGGAGGAACATCTCAGAGGCATTAGAGTAAGTTGAAGCCAAAAGTGATAGCTTCAGGCTCGAACATTTCTTAAAAAGTGTTGGTTGCCCCAATTGGGGGAATGGTATCTTTTAGATGACTTCCACCCCCACAGAAGCATGGAGCACCTATTATTTTTAATTTTACTAGAATAGCGGGCAAACACAGAGAAACAACAAAAGAAAGAGAAGTGGAGCGGGACTAGCAATCTGGAAACCTCATATCACAAATTCAAATTTCAACATTCATTTTTCTCCTCATAACAACTGCCATGAAAGGGCTGGAGAAAAAGCTGGCAAATTTAACCTTCCTTTCAAGCCTGCCTTCTTTTTGCCTTTCAACCTTTGGGCACACTTCTGACCTGTTTCTGCTCAGTGGCTTAGCCCTGTGCCTGGTGATGGAGCAGACAAGCCAGTGTCGGGGTTGGACAAGGGAGACCAGTGTTTCAGGTCCTGTTTGGCAAAGAGAAAGTGGATAATCTTTACTGATAATTTCATTGTTTCGCAGATACGAAAGCATGATTTTGAAAAATCTGCACAGACATTTAAGCAAGGCAAATTAGCACTTTAATATTTAATGCATATTTAAATAATTAAATATATATTTAAACTCCTGACCTCCCAGATCTGGCATTTTTGCAGTAGATATTAGGAGACTTCAGTTGGGATTTTCTCACTTCTCATTGTTTTAAACTTGTTGCAAATGGCTTCTGGTCCCATTCATTCATTCTGTTTCCTCATCTCATCTTATCCTGGAATCCTCTTTGCCCTCAGTCCTCCACCCATCTCATCTGATACCCTCAGCTGGCAAGAGGAAGCAGCCATATAACAGCTCCTATGTACTCTTCTTTCTGTTCTGTAGGAGACAGATCTGTTTCTAATGGTGCGTCCCCAATCTCCCATTTAACATAATTTACTTTGTAATAACAAGATAAATATTTTTTTAAATCAATGAGGACTTATATTTTATCAGAGATCCCCACCTAATATACCCTTCTTAGCTAAACAATTAATTCCTATCCACCCTTTAATTTAAAATGCCTCAATCCTCATTATGCCTTACTTAAAATATAGGTAATTTCCTTTTAATTGGACATACACTGATAAAATGGTTTCTTTGCCATTATCAAATCCCTCATATAATCCACAATGGAATCTGAAATTCAGGTCATAGGAACCTGTTAACAACTTGCACAGAGCCCCAAAGTGGAGTTAATAAAAGGGAAAGAAGTTTCAGAAGTCAGTGAATAGACAGCTATGTAAAGCAGTTCACTTGGAGAACAGTCTTTAATTCTATGTTCAGGGATGGTCTGAAATTGAACCAAGGGATTGGCATATCACCTTGCTGCCCAGCAGAAGAGACTATCAATTATTTCCTTCTCATAATTGGCAAGTCTCAATTTAGCTCCTGTTACACATGCAAAGGAAGATAAACCAGTTCTAGAAAGACTTAAGTATTGCAAACTCTGCCAGACCTCTATCACAAAGGAACACTCCCCAAATACTTTTACTGTTGTCAGTCTTGTTCAAATTTTATACCTGAAACTCACTCTTGGTAAGCACAATTTGTTTAAATGTGCACATTTGTGTATTACAGATAATGATCAGAAAATAAAAACTTTTAGCAATGATTTTGACCAACTAAAGTTCACAGTTAAATTTTAAGCAAATTTTAAACCATTTAACCATTTTTTATGGCAACTACAGTAACAGGGTCAAGAAAATCTAACCCTTCCTGGATAACTCTGGGTCTTCACATGTTTTCCTTTGTGAATGCAAGGACAGAGTGGGAGGAGGGGTGGTACAAAGCCCCTGGGAATAGATCCCTTTTAGGGTCACCTCTATGTGCCTCATGAACGTTGCATGGATGTGCACATCCGGGACCACCATGATGAGAGCTCCATTAAGTTAGCTGCCCTAAATCCAAGGGGGAAGCCTGTCCACCTTTCCTAGATTGCCTGCATTAGTATTGCCATGAGGATCCTTTTCCTTTTACAGAGGCAATTAGAATCCAGTATCACCCCATCTTCTCCCAGCTCGACATTACCATTGACTAGTGCTGGCTCCAGGCCTGAACTGAGCCAAGCAGTTTATATGCCCTGCACATGAAGGTTCAGACCATTCTAGCCGTGGGTAATGTCCCTGTTTCTCTCTCACAGATGAGGAAATCTGAAGCTGACAGGGCTGAGCCCTTGTTCAAGGTTATCCAGCTAGAAGAAAGGACCTGGCTCTTTAATCTACAGTGTCCAGCCTTGGGTCACCTGCAGAGGGTTGTGGGTGTGCTCATAAATAAACATGAGGGTTCCCTCACTTAGGAGTTGATTTCCACTGTGGTCAAAATTGTTCAGGGATCCAACCTAACTTCAACGGTATGAGAAAATTTTTATTTCTACGGAGTTGAACAATCTATCTTGGGAACTCAAAGCAGCAAATTACACTGTGGTACCAAGTGCAAAGTACTGCCGATTTTGGTTTTGAGATTAATATCTGTTGAGATTAATATTTCTCATATGTATGGGACCATTTGCAAAGCAAACTTTAGGAGGTCTCTCCTCACAGTGACTCTGGGAAATACCATTATTATTATTGCTTTTACCAGTGTACAGATGAGAAGGGACTTGTTGGTTAAAGGAAATGTTCAAGGTCATGCTGCTTGTGAGGGGTCAACCTGGCACTGCCACCAGGTCCTCCTGATAGCTCTTAGCCTTGCTTCATCAATGAGGAATGGGTATCTCAACCTTAGGGGGATGAAAATTGGTTCTTGGAGGGGCAATAAAATCCTTTCTTTATATGTCTAAAGCACAGATAAACGCCCATAACAAAAAAATATAACAATTTTAAGAGAAAGGTGATTAGGGGGATAAAATGTCTAAAAAGGCTTCTGGGGGTGGGGACAGGTTGGTAATGCAAGAGGTTGAGAAATACTGCTTATAGCACAGGGGCCTTTCACACTTGGCCTGATCTATGTTACCTGTTATTAATATATTTCATTTTCTAAAGCCTACACACTGGAATCTATTTAAACAAATATCTATTTTTTTTTAAAAAAGGTAAGTTAATGAAGTCACTCTTGGTCATCTGCCTCTAGCTAGTATAATTGTTACAGATGAGGACTATAGGGGACATACCTCCATTGTTTGTCTAACAGAAAGTGTCAAAGTCCATAAGAGAAAGGCTAATGCTACCTTAAATGAGCTGCTTAAGTGCAAACTCACACAAAACCATTTGCTATCTAGTCAATGGGAAACATCAAAGGAAAAAAAAAAATCTCTTCATATAAGGCATTTGCTTCCAGAGGTCTGCCCGTGCAGCAACCCCAAAGACCTGTGTGAAGCTTGAAAAGCCTTTTGAATAAATACTAGTTAATGGTCTCGACAGTTGAAAAATGGATAACCTCATCGTACAACATCAGGGCTCTTTAAAAGACTTCTCCTCTACTTAAATATTCATGTTTCAATTAAAACGTACACCTACTTTATTAGCCACACCAGGCCCAGTTCAGATCAATAACAGCAGCACTCGATGGAATTCTAATGAAGATAAACAACTCCGAGTCCTCCCAGCTTCCCCTGGGCACAGACACACAGAGCTTCCTTTCATAACTTGCTCCAAGATATTTTACAGTCACCTGCCTCATGCAAATGCGAAGATTCATGTTTATTCATGGCGAGATTTACAGACCACCTTTCATTCCCTGGGCCAGCTCAGCTAACCAACAGAGCGCTGTCTGCACCGCTATGAAGTTGAGCTGGCCTAGGAAGGGGACTCCTGAATGTGTAATTGTCCCTTGAAAAGCATGCACAGAAAGTCAGTAAGCTGAAAGCGGCTTGAAGAGCAAACATATTCTCCTATTTTATTCATGCCTTTGCTGCCTTTAAAGTTTTAAATGTGATCCCTTTTTATACCACACCATAATCCACTAGATGTGACTAGCTGGCAGTAATTTTCTATGGATACTTTTCCAGAAGATTTCTCAGGATCTTTCCTTCTGGCCTGATCTCCAATTCTTCCTAATTGAGATTTTTCTCCCATTGACTCGGATGAAGCTCATAGCCTGGCCAGGGGCAGCTGCGTCTTTGTTGGGCCTGGGTTCCCCCATTGCACAGTCTTTGCTCTTTTAAGCAGGGATGGTTTCTCATCTGCAAGCCTGAGATTCTAACCCCGTCCTGTGCACTTAGCTTATTATACTACTGGATAAAGTTTTCAAAATCGTCTTTTTGTACTAGAATGACTACATTTTTCAAATCACTAGTTTCTTCCATTTCAGTAAGTTGAAAGTGTGGCAAAGTCATGTGATCTTGGTTTACAACGTTGATTTGATAGTCTAAAGTAGCACCAATACTACAAACAAGTATTTTCATGGTCTCTAAAAAGACTCAGCTACTCCAGACAGTAGGTGGTTGTTGGAGAGGCCTTCATTCTGGTCAGCCATAAAGTACAAGAGAATCGTGAGACCTGCTGATTTTTAGGCTGCTACTCATGAGAAACAAAGGTACCTAATAAAGTGGTTTGAAAGAAGATCGTGCCAACATCCATGAACATTTCAGCTTAGAGCCTATTTTTTTTTTTTTTGCCAAAGTTAAATGGGTTATTAATTCAGTTCAGAACTTAATATGAGAATTGTAGACAGCTTCACTTTTCTTTTTCTTTTTAACATAATGGACAAAATAAGTCTTCTTTTGAAAAGGGCAATTTACTCATACTTCATAGGCAGGATTGATCTTGTGATTAAGAAAAAAGCGCTTCCACCTGCATGTGACTCTTTACTTCCTCAAAGCATTTTTACATTTATTACTTCCATTTAATATTGTCCCACCATGGGAGAAGGTGATGGGACCCCAGTCTCCATTTATATTTATTTTTCATTAATTTTCTGAGTAGCAGAATGAGGATTAAAATTGCTTCTTACAGACCAACAGACATGCTACCCTATCCATGTACACAATCTGCCCTAGTTGGTGATACATGTCCCATGCATCAGCTAATGGTAATTCTTTTTTTTTTCCCTACTGAGCTGATGGTAATTCTGTTGACACAAATCACCAATAGGGAGCAAATCTGCCTTAATGAAAATAATCATTGATAGCTTTGTCCCTACCCCATGGGTTAATCTTTCTTTGTTCAGTTGGGTCTGAGATAACAGGCCCCAGATGATCCTAAAGCACAGTCAAGGTTGAGAAACACAGATTCCCAGAGATCTATTTTTTACGTGTATACTCTTGTTAGAATTTTTAACAGGGAGCAGTCAGCCACATGAGCTTTAAATGAGATTCCTGTACCTGAAATTTCCATATCACTTGTGTCCTCTTTCCTATCCTCAAAAATGAAGGCTTCCATGAAATGATTATGGGGCCACTTGTGTGCCGAGGTAACCAACTGCAGTTTAGCTCTTCTCTAATGCCCATAAAAATGAATAATACATGCTCTAAAATATTGGTAATAAAAGGCAAAAACATAGAATACAAACTCAATGGTCTGAATCAATGGATTATTCTGCAGATGGCTATATTGAAAAACTGAAAGAAAGTACTTTTCAAAGCATAAATATTTTAATCACTCTCCAATTCTACTTCTCTTATATAAATAAAAAACATCCCATCTGCTACTTCCAAAGCCTGGAAGAGCAGAAGACAGCTGCTTTTCCAAACACTCTCTTCTAGCTGCAGCATTAACCATGCATCAGATATCTGCAAATTGATGTCCCAGGCAAAGCGGTTGCAGGAGCTGTTCCTGCCCTGGACAGACTCATATAGTTTGCTGGATAAATTAAAATTTTGAGTTGCAGGGGACTGCTTCTCCAGTGAGGAACCCAGGAAGGCAGATGAGTGAGCCCTTCTCACAGAGCCCTGGATCTCAGAGTTGACAATGCATCTGCCTTTCATACTCTGTTCAAAGTGGCAAGAGCCTGAGATGGTGTCCAAGAAAGTTCAAAAGAAATTGTTTCATGTTGGATCTTTTAAGATATTTCTGAATTCAAATTTGGACAGTCTTAGGGAACAAGAAAAACATTAAATTGACCAGTAACTCCAAGTCCCTATTTGTTCCTAAATTCAATCTCCTCTGCTACCAAGTTAATAACAAGAAGAAAAGTGAACTGATTTCAATTTCAGCACTTCTCTCCTCTTCAATTTATTATGGAGTAAAGCAGAACAGTGGCTGATAGGCAGGTGGTAGGAAAAAAATTAGAAAGACAAACTTTAAACTGAACTAGTGACTCTTACACAGGGACCTTCTTTGTTAAAAAGGCTAGTGGAAGCAGAACAGGGACATAAAAGAAAAGGGACATAAATATATTTGGATTTGAGCAGCCACTGGCAGAACACCATAACTGAGATTATATCTGCCCACAAAAGGAAAAACAAAAGGCTCGTCTCGTCCAAATTTCATTAATTTAAATTGATATACACACCTAAAAATCAAATATAACTACTAATAAAATGTATGCTGTGATGGACAGAATAATGGTCCCAAGGATGCCCTGTTCCAACTCCTAGAACCTGTGAATATGTTGTCTTATATGGCAAAGGGGAATTAAATTGCAGGTGGAATTTAGTTTGTTTTCTGTTGATCTTAAGACAAAGAGATGATTCCAGATTATCTAAATTCAATGTAATCACAAGGGTCCTTAAAAGTGGATGGCCAAGGCCGAAGAGGGACCACAGTGATGCAACATCTGAAAGGCTGGACCTGCAGCTTCTGGCTTTGAAGATGGAGAAACAGGACACAGCCTGGGGAAGGCAGGCAGCCTCTAGAAGATGGGAAAAGTCTAGCTTCCCCCTGAGAGCTTCCAAAAAGAAACACAGTTCTGCTGACACCTTAATTTTAGCCCAGCAAAATGCATTTTTTGGCTTCTGAACTATAGAATTGTGAGATAATAAATTTGTATTGTCTAAGCTGCTAAATTCGTGGTAATTTGTTACAGCAACAATAGAAAATGAAACATATGTGATAACTATGCATATAATGGTTGCACTTTTCTGGTCACAAAAGTAACCAGGAAGACAAAGCAAAAAAATATATATATTTAATGTAGAAAATTAAATTCCCTTGTATTTCCTATCTCTGACCCTTCTTTGATATCCACTATTGACTGACACCAAGACACGGGCTGGCTGGTGGGGTCTCCTTGCCCTGGAGAAGCACATGTCCTCACACATAAGGCTGAGGACTAGAGGTATTTCACAACTCAGCCCTTGCGGAGAGGAACTGATCCAGGACAAAGTGGCTGTAGCCACTTTCAAAGACTATTGATTTATATCTCCTCCCTTTTTTTTTTTTTTTTTTTGGCTTGATTGGATGAAGACTATCCTGTAGATAATTTGCACTGAATTGCAGAGTCTCCCATAATCAACTTAAGTACACTGAAGAGGTTCAGTTATAATCACAGGGGAACTAATGGCTTTCTTTCCTTCCCTGTCCTCCTTGAGTCATGCCTGTCCTCTGGCATAGTTGCTTAGGCACATGGAAGCTCTGGACTGCAGCTTCTAGATCAAGCAGTGTGCTCCATAAAGGAACATCACTAAAGCCTAATTCAGTGAAATCAATAGGTGGCCTGAAATCCAAAGGAAAGATGACAGATATGGCTGAGACAGAATGGTGTACATCCATAAAGGCAGATGATAAGATCCCTATGTTAAGGGAGACAGGTTAGAACCTAAGGATAGAGTCCTTTTCCTGATTTTCTGTCTGCAACCAGTGTTGATTCAAGATGCCACAAACCAGAAACGCAGCAGAAAGGAAGGATGAGACAGAAATTCAGAGATAAGGAGACAGGGAGGCAAAGACTAACAAGATCATTAAGTGCAGTTGGAATTCAGATAGGTTATGCTTCAAGCCACAGCCCACAAAGGCCCCAGGGTGTGAGTATGAGACCAGATTCTTAGACTCTTAGGTTATATTCATAGTACTGGGTGAATGGTGCAGGGGGCCAGCCATACCGGAGCCATTTATAATAGCATATCTAAGGCATTAAAGGCCAACATATGTCTGATCCAATCCTAAAAACAGTTATTAGTCATAGTATTATTCCTAGGGCTTTTATTGAAGGATATAGAGTTTATTTATCTCTAAAAGCATGGACTTTGCTTCTGTTTCCTTTAGGTTGGTCAACACCTCTCTCTTTACTTGACATTCACATATGGATGGATATGGGAAAGTTGCACTCTTGTGTGAAATCATACCACAGAAAAACCAAACGACAGCACATTGCAAAGGATTCAATGCTTATAAACCAAGAATGCTCCACAGAAACCTATACAATTCCCTGAAAGATACCTTTCCTTTAATAAAAAATTCTTTTTTTTAAAGAGAGAGAGAGAGAATTTTTAATATTTATTTTTCAGTTTTCGGCAGAGACAACATCTTTGTATGTGGTGCTGAGGATCGAACTCGGGCCGCACGCAAGCCAGGCGAGAGCGCTGCGCTTGAGCCACATCCCCAGCCCGTAATAAAAATTCTTTTTGACAAAGCACAGGGCAGATGATCTCAATACCTCCATAATCCACAAAGAGACAAATGGCTAAGACAAGGCTGTCTTCCTGATGCGATTGGCTCTGTGCTTGTCTACTCGACAGGTGGAGGAAGGGCACCCTCCCCATTAATCTTATAGTATTGACAAGACATCCAAAACTAAAGCCACAAAGTGATAAGTTCACCTTGACAACGTTGAAAAGAAAGGGTCTCTACCAAGGGACTCTGGCTTGGACAAAAGGGACAAATCTGCTTATACCCAGAGGTTGCTTTCGTTGTTGCAGCAACCCAAAGCTGTAGTCTTCTTCTTTCTCTTGCCTGGTCCACCACCTTCTCCAGACAGTTGAGGGACCATACTATAGGTTGAGGATGATGCCCCTCTAATAAGATGGGGGGCCCCTTCCTCTGCCCAAGACCCACTTTACCTTGTTGAAGTCTTCAGAAGTTGCCCTCATTTCCTTCCATGTCTTATTCAGGAGCTGGATACAGATGCAGAAAAACTCCTCAAAGGATCTGTCGTGGGTGAAGAACATCGGGTGGAAGTCATTGCAGGTCTCACTAGCTAGAGGAAGGAGATGGGAAATGAGGAAGTTTTAGAACAGTGAAACAACCACAGGCAGGTTCCCCAAAGAGAGACAAGGACAGCATCTTTGCTTAAGCGGCCATGGACAAAAGGGATTTTAAAGAGGCAATCAAAGGCTAGCCCTCATAAAACAAAGAAGTTTAAGGTCAGATTGTCAGACCTATACTTCAGCATATATTTTTTTCTAAAGAACATCAGCCCCAGGACACAGACCTTATGGCTTTGTTTCAGGACCATGTTGAATATGAGCCCTGTATCTGCCTTTTTGACCTTATAGAGATTATTCCAGTTGCCCCCTTGGGCATAGTGCCTCCATCACCCTTAATTTCCCCTTTCTTAACAGAATGACTGGCAGAAGATGGGCTTTCCTGAATACACAATTAATTCCAACTTTGGAAATAGCATCCGTGATTGTGTCTCCAGGGGGCTCTTTACCCTCTTATGGCAGTGAGAAGGGGACATTTGTGATCATTAACCATCTGATGCCATTAACCATTTGTTCTACATTCCCAGGCACAGATGGCTGGAGGTCAGAGCAAACAAAATGGCCGTGAAGACCGCACTGGGTCCAGCCTTGCAATCAGTCAAAATTGCATATCAGCCCACCCCTGGTAAGCTTTTTCAGGTCAGATCCAGTGCCCTGGGCTCTAGGTCTGCCCACCTCTCACCTCCTCCTCCTCCTCCTCAAACCAGGGCCCAATCCCCTCCCTGCATCTGTGTCACCTGCCAAGCTTATACTTTCATAGCCCTTTTATGCATATGACACCTCATTTGGTCTTTGTAAGGTCCCTTACTACTCACAAGAACAGTGCAGAGCTCAAGGAACTAGGCTTTGTGATCCATCCCACCCCAAACAAATACATATGCTGTTACATACAGTGTAAGTGTTTTTATTTTATTTGGAATCTCTAAAGACCAATTAGTCCTTAAGGCCCAGGATGGTGAAATTTCAGGCACTGGAAGTCCAAGAGAGAAGGGGGAAGGGTCGAAGTGGAGTGAAGAGAAGAGACTTTCTATTGGGGAGAGCCCTGGTGCCTCCCACGTGGATGCACAGCAACTCCACACATAGAGAAGACTCTGGTACAGGCCCCCAGAAGCTGGATGAACCCTGACCAGATCTAAGGGGAACATGCTATGCTCTGGCACAGCTAAAGTTGTTGTATACCCAAATTGCCTCTCTTTAAACTTTCTTAATAGAGTGGATTCCAGAACTCTGAACATCCTCAAACAGTCACAAATGTGTTTGTACAGCTCACCCCTGAAAGGCACAACCAGATCTGAATGCAAGGCAATGCTGTTTTCTCCTAGTCAGTTAAGGGCAGAGGTGAGCTGCCATATGCAGTCATGGAGAAAGGGTTGGAGCACACAAGATTTAGGTTCAAGTTCTGTCCATGCCAATCAGAAGCGAGACCCTTTTCCTTTCTGGGTCTGGATTTTCCTAACTAGGAAATAGAAATGAAATCTCCTGTGCCTTTTCCCTAGGCTTTTTCAAGGATCAAATGACACAATTCATGGGAAGGAGCTTTAGAGAGGATAAAAGTTAACACAGCTACACCGGGAGGTGGGGACAATGACATGAGCACTATATCGGCACAGTAGTTCCAGGATCATGGGTGACTGTGTGACTTTCCCCCTAATTCCTAGTCAAGTGTGTTCATATCTCAGCAATTAGAAGCAAGAACACACAAGTCACCTTCTCCCCCAGCCTGGGTTACTGGCGGTGAGACACTGGCAAATGTGAAGTTTTGACCTGAGACACAAAGCTATTTAGGGAACTTGGAACATCAACACAGGCAAATTGTGCTGTTTGCTGCCCTGGGCAATGAGCTGTCAGTCTCACTTTCATAAGCACTGAAGCCAATGAAATTTACAAGTCTACAGAAGCACCTTAAAACACTATCACCATCCGAGAACTCGTTATTAATCACATTATCACAGAATCATTTTGGGACCCAGTGTGATTATGTGTGTACTTTATGCCCCAGATAAAATGTTTATGGGATTACTGGAGCTGAGATTGCCAGGCGAAACTGAGACCCACAAGCCCCATTCTTACTTGGGTGAAGAGGGAGGAAGTAACCTCATTAATAACAGGCGTGTTAGCTGGCTGCACATTAGGTGCCAGGGCTCCTCCAGGCACTATTTCAACCATCCCTGGAAGGCAGGCATCATGGCATCCTCACTTTAATATATAAGGAAGGTGAAACTTGGAGAAATAAAACCATCCATCATGAGCTTCTTTTAGGTGGCCCCAAGTGCAAGCTTGAAACCCACAATTTAGCTGACCCAGCAGCAGCCTTCCTGCTTTCGTTAACATCAAGAGCCCCGGGCATTTCTTTGTGGTGGCTGCTTTGAAAATTAATTTCTCCACCCACTCTCCTGGATCTCCTGTCATCTCTTTCAACAGAAACCCAGATTGTGACCTGCAGTCCAATGGGGCTCCCAGCAAGTGCAAAGCCAGCACCTGCTGACTGAGGACACCTGGCCCTGTGATAACAGTACCAACGCCAACAGCACCAGTGCCTGTGACCACAGGCCAGGTGCTGGATGGCAGACTCTATGTAAATTATGGTCATTTACTGCAACAAGCACTCAAGAGAGAGCTGTTATTAATCTTCCTTTTTTTTAATGTTAGAAATAGGATATTTAAGCAGGTGAGGCTCAAGGTTGCATGGATTACAAACCATAAAAACAGGATTGCAACTTGGATCCACTTGGCTCCAAAACCCATCATCATTGTGATGTTCCCCTGTTTCCTCATTCTGTTTCTTAGTGAACTCTGTCTCTATTAGACATCAGGATAAAGTATTAAGTACTGATGTCTTTCCTCTAAAACTTTCAAAATGCAGATATTTAAGATTGAAGGGCATTTTGTAGGAAGGGACTGTTCAGATAATCTGATCCATTTGTAGGTAAGCACTGTCAGAAAAGGCAAAAATCACTCACTCAAGAGACGATCGTGGTAGCTAGGGCACAAGGATGCCAGAAGCTAGACTACTGAGGCTCGAGTTCTGGTTCTACTACCCCCCAAATGAGTTGCCTGGGCAAGTAACTTCACCTCTCTGTGCCTCAGTCTTCTCATCTGAAAACTGGGGACAGCAATAACATGTATTTTATAAGGTTGCTGTGAGGATGGGAGGGGTAACTGTCTTCATGGCTTAATGCTTTGAACTATGAGGATCATTAGGTGCAACATTTATCAAGTGAACTTTGTCCCAGCCTACTCATTTATAAATGGGAACTCATGTTGGATTACAGGGACATACTGTGTCTTAAGAACAGTGTCCTTCATTTGAAGGTTTAAAAAATACACAAGTAAAACGAGGAAGGTGAGATTTATTGTGCTTTTAGAAGAAAACAACACTTATTGAGAAAAAGAAAAGAATTAGCAAGCAATGATTTTATAAATGAAATTTAGAGAGAAGCTTTCAATGAGACAAAAATAGTAAGACATCTTAAAAATTAAATTGTTTTTAAGCACACTATTTTTAACACAATGAGATTCTGCATTATAAAAAAAGAATCAACTCACTGGTCTTTTAAGTCTGGAATATAAAGATATTTTCAGAGTTCAGCATAGAATGGATTCTATTAATTTGCTGACATCTAATTTATTTAGAAGTAGGCCAGCTTTGAAAGCAACTATAACCTACACTATAGGTTTAAAAAATAAAAACAAGAATGCAGCACATTTATGTAGCATTTTGTTGTTGTATTAGTCCATTTTCTATTTCTATAACAAAATGCCTGAGGCAGGGTTCTTTGTAAAGAAAAAGAGGCCTATTTAGCTCACAGTTTTGAATGTCCAAGACCTTGGAACCTGAATCTGCTGGCTCAGATGAAGGCCTTTTGGCTACATCACAACATGGCAGATGGAATAACTGTGGGAGTGAGTGCTAGAGGGATAGATCACATGGTAAGAAAGAAAGCCAGAGAGATTTGGGGACCAGCTTTGCTCTTTTATAAAAATTCATAAGGGAATGAACTCCCTTCAAGACACCAGCATTAAATCTTTCCAAGGGCATGTCTCTAATGACCTAACTAGCTTCTGCTAGGTTCCACCTTTTAAAGGTCCCGGCATTTCTTAATACAACTGGGAACCAAGCCTCCAACACAAGAACGCTTGGGTTACAAACCCCATCCTAATCATAGCACTTGTCAAAGCAGGTTCATTCCTTTTCCAAAGGATAATATGAAGTGAAACAGGTATTGTTATGAGAGACTCAGAAGACAGGGCTGCTGTAGAGTAATAGCTAAACATGAAAAGAGGAGTATGAAGAATGGGATCAGGAGTTGCCCTGCAACTTTGTGAAGTCCATTTCAGCTCTCTGGGCTCCGGGTGTCTTAGCTACAAATGAGGTAGAGCAGTGTATTTCTAAGGTTCCTGCCAAGTCCAAAATCCCATCTGTCTGTACACACACACACACACACACACACACACACACACAGATCAGATCATGTATTTTTAATACTCTAGCGTCCATCAAACTTTTAGAATTTGGAGACTGTGCCTGCACTGAACTTTAGTCGCTTCACTATGATTTCCTTTATTGACAGAAGGGCTACACATTTCACTTCGGGTGTTAAGGCAGCAGAGTGGTATTTGATAGGCTTAGCAAATGTTGATGAGCTAGTATTTACTCTTCATAAGAAAATTGTTACTTGGTTTTATACCCTTTCAACCTATTCATACCACGAAATGTAGACCATTACATAAGAAAATTACTTGATTAAGGATAGAATGACAAAATGACACAGGCAAATACAGACCCTTTTAGTTCTTTCATGAGAATTTTCTAAGACACGTATAATTTTCCAGATGCTGAAAAAGCTTTCTATGACCCCTGTTATGCTAAAAGAGACATTGAACCCATTTTGAAATGACTAGTGGGATACAGATTTAGGAGGCTCTGGGAAAATTAGAATATTTTTACCACAGCATTATAAGCTATTTTGCTAGCAATGGTCATTGGAAATGGTGCATTTTGAAAGAGATAAGTAGGTCTAATAGAAAGGGCACTTTGCTGTAAAATTATGAATTACAGAAAGCAAAGGGGAGTAAATCAGACATCCCCCAAAGCATTTAACACATGAAAATTGCCAGAATAGTCATGAAATCTCATTAGTAATCCACAGCACAGAAACTCAGATTAGAACTATTTGTAGTTTTAGGGTCAGTCTGGATTATATATTTATGAACTCTCAGATGCAAATGCATATTTATACCTTTGCAGAAAAATCATCTTACTCCACCTAGAAAACCTTGAGTTTCCTATTTTTAGACCTGGTATTCCATAACAGTTTGATTTTAAAGGATGGGACTGTGGGGGAAGATGCTAAAAGTTCAGAACCTTTTGTAGGCAGAAGAGGTGAAAAGAGGAGAGTGAGGGCAAAGAACTTCAAGTTCCCTCAAGTTTAGCCAGTACAGAAGCTACCACCCCCACTGTTTCAGGACAGGGGATCAGAGGCTTCCTGCCTCCCCAGCTCTTCCCAGCTCCTGAAGCCTGGTTTAATAGGACTCTGAATAGACTTTTCTATCTTTTTCCATGCCTAAAAATAGCATGAAATCTACACTGAAAAGACACACAGGAGCTAATCCAATGCTTCATTGTTCACTTTCCCTATGTGCCTTATTTATTTATTTGAGGACATGGAGAGAAGGAAAAAAAATAACCAAACAAACAAACTAGTGTTAGGGCTGTAAATCAGATACATAGCACCAAAAGCCAGTCCATTCAGCCAAGGCGAATGAGGCCACATCCCAGGCAGGCAGTATGTGTTAACAAAAGAGCAGAGGTTCTGTAGCCAGGTTGGCCTGACAGCAAATCTTGGCATCATTTAAGGTGGTCAAAGTCATCATCAAGGTGACTTTGACCACCTTAAAATTCTTCTGGACTTCAATATTCTCATTTAAACAAAAAAACAAACAAAAAATGACAAAGCCAGGCACGGTGGCGCTCGCCCATAGTCCCAGCGAGGTAGGGCATTTTGAGTTCAAACCCAGCCTCAGCAACTTAGCGAGGCCCTAAGCAACTCAGAGAGATCCTGTCTCTAATAAAAACTATAAAAACCGGGCTGGGAATGTGGCTTGGTGGTTAAGTGCCCTTGGGTTCAATCCCTGGTACCAAAAAAAAGAAGACAATACCATCTACCTCATTGAGGTACTGTTAGGATTAAATATAAATGTAAAGTGACTCTGAGAAAAAAATAAGCACTCAATAAATATTAGCCAAAATGGCAGATTTAGAGGACTGAACACTACCAAATATAAAGACTTACAATAAACCTCAACAATAGGGACAGTGTGGGACATAGCTAAAAAAAACAGGATGATGGAATAGAATAGAGTCCAGAGAAAAAGACCTGCATATACAGTCACTAGATTTATGGCATGAGTGGCACCATGGAGGAGAGGATTTCCAAAACATTGGGTTGTGCCAATTGTATATGCATCTGGAAGAAATTATTTATGACTCTCTCACACCTTCTACAAAAATCAATTCTAAATGGATTATAGATCTCAGTGTAAAAGGAAAAACAATGGGGCTCCTATCTAATACAAGAGACTTTAAGGTTGGCAAAAGGTTCTTAAAACAGAAAACCATCAACCATAAGGAAAAGGTGTGATTGTATTATATTAAATGCAAAAATTTCTGTATATCAAAAAATACAGCATTAAAATGGCAGCTTCAGAATAGGGAAAAACATTTGCAACATTATCTGACAGAGAACTGGTATATATATCTTATTAATTTTTAGAAATTCTGATTTCTTTAAATAAGAAAACGACAACCCAGTAGGAACATGGGCAAAATGTAATATGCACTTAAACTTTAATGGCTTAAACTCTCCAATAAAGCGACATAGGCTGGTAACATGGATTAAAAAAACAAATCCAACAATATGCTGCCTCCAGGCGACACATCTGATTGGAAAAGACATACACAGGCTGAAGGTAAAAGGGTGGGAAAAAATATACCATGCATTCGGTCCTTGTAAGCAAACAGGGCTGGCCATCCTCATATCGAATAAAATCGACTTCAAGACTAAGTTAAACAAAAGGGATAAGGAAGGACATTATATACTGTTAAAAGGAACCATTCACCAACAACACATAACAATTTTCAATATTTATGCACCAAATAATGGTGCTGCAATGTTCATAAAACAGATTCTCCTCAAGTTCAAGAATCAAATAGACCACAACACAATAATTATGGGTGACTTCAACACACCTCTCTCACCATTGGACAGATCCTCAAAACAAAAGTTGAATAAAGAAACTATAGAACTCAATATCACAATCAATAACCTAGACTTAACTGACATATATAGAATATATCAACCATCAACAAGTGGATATACTTTTTTCTCAGCAGCACATGGATCCTTCTCAAAAATAGACCATATATTATGCCATAGGGCAACCCTCAGTAAATATAAAGGGGTGGAGATAATACCATGCACTTTATCGGATCATAATGGAATGAAACTAGAAATCAATGATAAAAGAAGGAAGGAAAAATCCTACATCACATGGAAAATGAACAATATGTTACTGAATGATCAATGGGTTACAGAAGACATAAAGGAGGAAATCAAAAAATTCTTAGAGATAAATGAAAATACAGACACAACATATCGGAATCTATGGGACACAATGAAAGCAGTTTTAAGAGGGAAATTCATTCCCTGGAGGTCATTCCTCAAAAAAAGAAAAAACCAACAAATAAATGATCTCACACTTCATCTCAAAGCCCTAGAAAAGGAAGCGCAAAACAACAGCAAATGTAGCAGAAGGCAAGAAATAATTAAAATCAGAGCAGAAATTAACGAAATGGAAACAAAAGAAACTATTGAAAAAATTGACTAAACTAAAAGGTGGTTCTTCGAAAAAATAAATAAGATCAACAGACCCTTAGCCATGCTAACGAAGAGAAGAAGAGAGAGAACTCAAATTACTAACATACGGGATGAAAAAGGCAACATCACAACAGATACTACAGAAATACAGAAGATAATTATGAATTATTTTGAAAACCTATATTCCAATAAAATAGAAGACAGTGAAGACATCGATAAATTTATTAAGTCATATGATTTGCCCAGACTGAGTCAGGAGGATACACACAATTTGAACAGACCAATATCAATGGATGAAATAGAAGAAGCAATCAAAAGACTACCAACCAAGAAAAGTCCAGGACCGGATGGGTATACAGCAGAGTTTTACAAAACCTTCAAAGAAGAATTAATACCAATACTTTTCAAGTTATTTCAGGAAATAGAAAAAGAGGGAGCTCTGCCAAATTCATTCTATGAGGCCAACATCACCCTGATTCCGAAACCAGACAAAGACACCTCAAAGAAAGAAAACTACAGACCAATATCTCTAATGAACCTAGATGCAAAAATCCTCAATAAAATTCTGGTAAATCGGATACAAAAACACATCAAAAAAATTGTGCACCATGATCAAGTAGGATTCATCCCTGGGATACAAGGATGGTTCAATATATGGAAATAAATAAATGTTATTCACCACATCAATAGACTTAAAGATAAGAACCATATGATCATCTCGATAGACGCAGAAAAAGCATTCGACAAAGTACAGCATCCCTTTATGTTCAAAACATTAGAAAAACTAGAGATAACAGGAACTTACCTCAACATTGTAAAAGCTATCTATGCTAAGCCTCAGGGTAGCATCATTCTGAATGGAGAAAAATTGAAGGCATTCCCTCTAAAATCTGGAACAAGACAGGGATGCCCTCTATCACCACTTCTATTCAATATAGTTCTCGAAACACTGGCAATTAGACAGACGAAAGAAATTAAAGGCATAAAAATAGGAAAAGAAGAACTTAAATTATCACTATTTGCATATGATATGATCCTATACCTAGAAGACCCAAAAGGGTCTACAAAGAAACTACTAGAGCTAACAAATGAATTCAGCAAAGTGGCAGGATATAAAATCAACACGCATAAATCAAAGGCATTTCTGTATATCAGCGACAAAACTTCTGAAATGGAAATGAGGAAAAACACCCCATTCACAATATCCTCAAAAAAAAAAAAAATACTTGGGAATCAACCTAACAAAAAAGGTGAAAGATTTATACAATGAAAACTACAGAACCCTAAAGAGAGAATTAGAAGAAGATCTTAGAAGATGGAAAAATTTACCCTGTTCATGGATAGGCAGAACTAACATCATCAAAATGGCAATATTACCAAAAGTTCTCTATAGGTTTAATGCAATGCCAATCAAAATCCCAATGGCATTTCTTGTAGAAATAGATAAAGCAATCATGAAATTCGTATGGAATAATAAAAGACCCAGAATAGCAAAAGCAACTCTAAGCAGGAAGTGTGAATCAGGTGGCATAGCGATACCAGATTTCAAACTATATTACAGAGCAATAGTAACAAAAACAGCATGGTACTGGTACCAAAACAGGCAGGTGGACCAATGGTACAGAATAGAGGACACAGAGACCAATCTACAAAGTTACAACTATCTTATATTTGATAAAGGGGCTAAAAGCATGCAATGAAGGAAGGATAGCATCTTCAACAAATGGTGCTGGGAAAACTGGAAATCCATATGCAACAAAATGAAACTGAATCCCCTCCGCTCGCCATGCACAAAAGTTAACTCAAAATGGATCAAGGAACTTGATATCAAATCAGAGACTCTGCGTCTGATAGAAGAAAAAGTTGGCTCCGATCTACATATTGTGTGTTCGGGCTCCAAATTCCTTAATAGGACACCCATAGCACAAGAGTTAATAGCAAGAATCAACACATGGGACTTACTTAAACTAAAAAGTTTTTTCTCAGCAAGAGAAACAATAAGAGAGGTAAATAGGGAGCCTACATCATGGGAACAAATTTTTACTCCTCACACTTCAGATAGAGCCCTAATATCCAGAGTATACAAAGAACTCAAAAAATTAAACAATAAGATACCAAATAACCCAAACAACAAATGGGCCAAGGACCTGAACAGACACTTCTCAGAGGAGGACATACAATCAATCAACAAGTACATGAAAAAATGCTCACCATCTCTATCAATCAGAGAAATGCAAATCAAAACCACCCTAAGATACCATCTCACTCCAGTAAGACTGGCAGCCATTATGAAGTCAAACAACAACAAGTACTGGCGAGGATGTGGGAAAAGGGTACTCTTGTACATTGCTGGTGGGTCTGCAATTTGGTGCGGCCAATTTGGAAAGCAGTATGGAGATTCCTGGGAAAGCTGGGAATGGAACCACCATTTGACCCAGCTATTGCCCTTCTCGGACTATTCCCTGAAGATCTTAAAAGAGCGTACTACAGGGATACTGCCACATTAATGTTCACAGCAGCACAATTCACAATACCTAGACTGTGGAACCAACCCAGATGCCCTTTATAGATGAATGGATAAAAAAATGTGGCATTTATACACAATGGAGTATTACACAGCACTAAAAAATGACAAAATCATGGAATTTGCAGGGAAATGAATGGCACTAGAGCAGATTATGCTAAGTGAAGCTAGTCAATCCCTAAAAAACAAATGTCAAATGTCTTCTTTGATATAATGAGAGCAACTAAGAAAAGAGCAGGGAGGAAGAGCAGGAGGAAATGATTAACATTAAACAGAGACATGAGGTGGGAGGGAAAGGGAGAGAAAAGGGAAATTGCATGGAAATGGAAGGAGACCCTCATTGTTATACAAAATTACAATATAAGAGGTTGTGAGGGGAATGGGAAAAAACATGGAGAGAAATGAATTACAGTAGATGGGGTAGAGAGAGAAGATGGGAGGGGAGGGGAGGGGGGATAGTAGAGGATAGGAAAGGTAGCAGAATACAACAGTTACTCATATGGCATTATGTAAAAATGTGGATGTGTAACCGATGTGATTCTGCAATCTGTATTTGGGGTTAAAATGGGAGTTCATAACCCACTTGAATCAAATGTATGAAATATGATATAAGAGCTTTGTAATGTTTTGAACAACCAATAAAAAAAGGAAAAAAAAGGAATAGAATATCTTAGTGATAAACACATGATAAATGCATGTAAAGGTATTAAGATTTTTTAAGTCATAAAGGAATGCAACTTTAAACAATGAGACACTTTTGAACATCCACTAGAATGGCTAAAGTGAAAAGGTTACACATATTAATTGTTGATAATACTATAGAACAAATGGAATCATCATACACTGATCACAGGCATGCAAAATGGCTCAACCACTTAAAAATAATTTTTTTTTGGTACCAGGGATTAAATCCAGGGGCATTTAACCACTGAGCCACATTCCCAGCCCTTTTTATTTTTTAATTTTGAGACAGGGTCTTGCTAAGTTGCTGAGGCTTGCCTCCAACTTGTGATACCCCTGCCTCAGCCTTATGATGTCCTGGTATTACAAGCACATGCCAAGGCTCCTGGCATCTCAAGTACTTTGAAAAATTGTTTAGCAGTATTTACTAAAGTTAAAACATCTTACTGTATGAAACAATAACTCGAGCCAAAGGCATAAACCCAACAGATAGGCACACAAATGTGCTCTAAAAAAATGTTCATCAATGTTCATAGCAGCAGTATTTATTACAGCTCCAAACTTGAAGCCATCAAAATGTGCATCCAGCAGTAGATTAGATAAATAAATTATGGTTCATACAGCAGCATACTTTACTGCAAAGAAATTATTTTTCAAAATGCTACACACAATATAAATATATTGAGATGACATTCACAATACCATGAAACAAATATACTGTTGATGGGAAGGAGTCCTACCAAAAGAAAAAAGAGTACATTATTTGATCCTCTTTATCTAAAGCTCCAAACAGCCATGAGTCATCTAGGATAATGGAAATAGAATAAGTGTTCCTTTGGAAGGGGGGAGAGACTGGGAGTTTGGGGGATGGCCCAAGAGAACCTCTGGGGGTTACATAATACTCTCTGGCATGTAGCCCTCTTTCTTGGTAGATATGAGGATGATAGATGGATAGGTAAGCCACTCAAGGATAGTTGATGGTTTGAAGGGACAACAACGTTGTAGACAGGATTAACTATTTCATATGCTACATATGAGTTCAGTAAGCTTTTCAGAATTTGTGCCACATTTGCCCTGTATGTCACCTCTGGAAAAGGAAACTGGTGTCTCATGTAGCTAGGTTTCCTGGATGGATTAAAAAAAAAAATGATAGAACCTATCTATGCAGGCCAACTTGTGTACATCTAACTCAATCAGCTTCTGAAGCTACTTCTCCATACCTCAACTTTAGTTGGATTTCATCTGTTGGGTGAATAAGAGTATATGTATGCATGTTCTTTTGCAGGTGGGGACCCCAACCTTACTGGAAAGTACTGCAGAGGCTAATGCAAAACTATACTAGATTTGGCTAATGGTAAAATAACTCAAAAAAGGGATGTAAATTTCTGTTAAATGGATCACCCCCTTTCTTTCCTTCCTACCTTAATCCATTAATTTATAGATCTATTCTTCCTTCTTTCCTCCCTCCCTCCCTTCCTTCTATCCATCCATCCATGCACATGTTCATCCATGTATGTGCCCATCCATCCATCCAACTAGCAAAGCATTTCAAAGCCTATGGCTGTAAAGCCAGTCTTTCTGAATCTGGAACCTGGCTCTGCTTATTATCTGTGTGGTCTTGAGCTCATGAGCAAGGAGAAATGGGTAAAAGATGAGGCTGAAGAAGCAGGCTGGACTCATACAATGCTTTGTAGACCCCACTATGGAGTGTGGACTTTATTCCACCCACAATGGACACCACGGAAGAGGAATAAACAGGACTGTGATGAGGGGACAACTTCCATCTTTTTTTTAGTTTTTAGTTTTTGGTTCTTTTTAATGGAATGAACACTCTGGCAATTTTAAGAGTCTTTTTAATCTTGCATCTAATTAACTGATACTTTAGTGTATCGAGGAAGAGTGGTGAACCAGGTAAAAATGTTAGCACAAAGTAGTTAGAAGTATTCATTCTGAACTTAAAAGGATTGGTGATTTTCCCCTTTGAAACATAACTGTGTTCTCAACCAGGTCCTTTGAGGTCTCTGGGCCTCTCCTGCTATGATGAGAATAACAATGACTTATGTCTAGTAGAACTAAGTGAAGATTATAGATATATAGTAAGAGGATTCCCATAAAACACTTAGCACAGTGCCCAGTATGTACTAAGCACTCAATAAATGTTAGTCATAAAAATGTTGTGCAGAATATAAATATGATCTATAATTTTTTTTCCCAAACATCTTTGGTTTAAGGTTTAATTTGTGATGAAATCTTATGTACTTAACTTTCCATCCCCTAAAAAGTTACAGAGTAGGGCTCCCAAGGTCATCTCGTGAGATGCCTAATCAAAAGACAAGATATGCAGAAATTCTAGTAAATGAAGATTTCTGATAAGAGGAGCAAAGTGACCCCTGAAAGTTTGCTTATGATTAAAAAATGATCTTGCTGATATGTATCTACTCTTTTTCTTTGTTTTCTAATTGAAGCCATCAAGACATGCAGGAAACAGAAATTGTATCCTTGACACCTCATCTGTTTCTAAAGTAATTGTTTCTGGAACCACCTACACATCTTCCTACAAAGGTGTATCAAGT
The DNA here is from genome assembly GCF_048772815.1 of Callospermophilus lateralis. Classification (NCBI taxonomy): domain Eukaryota; kingdom Metazoa; phylum Chordata; class Mammalia; order Rodentia; family Sciuridae; genus Callospermophilus; species Callospermophilus lateralis. The sequence goes on from NC_135305.1 coordinate 92,516,390, forward strand.
TTGTGGTGTGAGTTAGCAAATCAAAGCTAAGTGTGGGGCACATTTACCTTGCCTTATATACTTTACTACCTTTTGAAGGGTGGTGTTGCTGAGAAAAGGGAAAGGTGAGAGCGAATTCTGTATATCAACTTGACTGGGCTAAGAGGTCAAGTCTGGTCCAGAGAGTAGCTCTGCATGAGATTAGTACCTAGATGAGTAGATGTGCATGTCACTGTTCCCAGTGTAGTAGCATTGTAGCATTGAACAAAAGTTGGAGGAAGGAGGATGTGGTCTTTTTGCTTCCTCACTGAGTTGGGACATGTCATTTCATTTTGGGGGATGAAGCGGGATTGACACTATCACCACCCCTGGTTCTCAAGCCTCTAGCCAGGGAATGAATGACCCCAGCAGCTTTCCTGGGTCTCTAGCTTGTCAATGGCAGACGCTGGGACTTCTCTGCCACCATAATATGTGAGATAATTCCTCATAATAAGTCTCATATATATTCATATATTTATGAGATTTATCATGAGAAAACACACACATACATATATATATATGTGTGTGTGTGTGCATTATATATATATAATCTCCCCTGTTGGCTTCATTTCTCTGGAAAATCCTAATACAGGAAGGGATAGTGAAAGATTAAAAAATGAAAATTCTAGTCATGTGGTAAATAGTCCAAGGCAGGGCAAAGGACTGCATATTTAAGAAGTGATTTCTGTGTGCCCTTGTTGAACTTTCTTTATAAAGAAAATTATTCTGAGAGGTGGCACATTAAGAGACTGTCATATAGTAAATTTAGCATGGACATAAATAATTGCCTGTCCAACCATGTGAGATAGGCACTTGAGGGTTATGTTGGGTTAAAGGCAGATTACTGAGCTTAATGATGAGCCTCACTGAAGACCCAGTAAGAACACTGTGTGTTGTGCAGGATCATAATGTGATCTTAGATTACACCTTGACCTGGAGCTCAGGCATTAGCCAGGTCTAGGGAGCCAACAAAAACAAGATAAAAATAGGGAATCCTCAATAGGATAGGTGTGACTTTAAGCAAAGACTTGCTCTTAGCACATGTTCTTCCTTGTCTTCAGGGAAGAACAGTAAATGCCCCCCTTCATAAGTCATGACTACACAGTGAACACCTGTAGGTATCAGGATAAAACACACAAATGCTTCGGCAATGTGGTCAACTAACCTGACCCTATTCCACCACTTCTAACTTTTCTCTGATCTATGAGCCAATCCTGAAGTCAATCATCATTTCTACCTCTTTACCAGACAAACCACTCATGGCTTAGCTCTTGTTTTTCCCTCTGCATAAACCCATTGAGCATTCTTCCTAAGCCCAGCCCTTTGCTAAAGGCACTTCTGACTTCCTCTTCCTTTGTGCTTCCACAGACCTCTTATCTTCACCTGTTGGGATTGGCACTCTTCATTGTGAGCTTAGAAGAAATATCAACCTCAATTCAGCCGTTTCTGCCCTCTTGGTGTTCTCCCTTGACCAGCCTCCCATGAACATATATGTGACGGCACCCTCTTCCTCACTGGGCCTCCAGCTCCACATTTCCCTGCTATGTGGTTTCATGAAGTCCCACTTCATGCACAGGATGAAGAAGAGTGTCCTCCAGCTTGTGTATACCCAATGTCAGAGCAGTGCTGCACGGGAGCCAGGACACACAGAGGGAGCTTGCTCATGAAGGTTCCACACATGCCTTCACCTGTTGGTCTTAAAATGACCCATGATCCACCCAATCTTTCTTCCTGTCTCCTACAATTTTCTTTTATTATGTAAATCTTGCTTTTAGTTGCTGGTGGACCCTTGTTTATTTTTACGTAGTGCTGAGGATCAAACCCAGTGCCTCACACATGCTAGGGGAGCTCTGTACCACCGAGCCACCACCCCAACCCTCCCCCAACTTTCTGAAGTCAAGGATAGGTGTTCTCTTAAAAGAGAACAGATAAAGAAAGCATTAGAAAGAAAGCAAGACTCTTACACAAATTCAACAGAAAAGAAAAACAAATCTGATGACACAGATGTAACCCTCTTTTGTAGATCAATTGCCAACACCTAGTCCCCAGCAAGCGGCTCCCTCTAGCATTCATTTACTATGCACAGGCTCTGAGCAGGGGCATGGGCTCAGTGGCATCCTCAGCCTTTCTCAGACTCTGTCAGGATGAACATATAACCACAAGGTTTGCTTAACAGCATTAACAACGTGTTAACCCTGGGTGGTGGAATTAAGAGAGATATGGGAGATATAAAGGGAATAATCCATTGACAATCATGCTTTTGCCAATGTGGGATTTGAGAAGATAGAGATTTATATCAGTAAACACCCCCCCCCCTAAAAAAAGTTAAATCTCTAACATTTCAGCTTTTATACTGTTCTATTCAGTCCCTTCAGGAAGAAAGTATAAAGACCACGCTCTCTGCAGCTCAGGATCACACGGAAGCATTGTGAGGGGAACACAAAGAGGCCCCCTCAGCATGTGGACAGGACACCGGGCCCCATGGAGCATATCCTCAAGCATCATGAAACTAATTTAGGAAAAGGCCAAGCTTCACACAGGCACTTGACTGAGATTTACAAAAATAAATAAATATATAAATGGGGGGTTTGGAGCGGAGAAGGGATAAAGCATTAAAGATCAAAGCAGTAACAGCTGGCTAGAAAATCTGAAAAGGACACAATCTGAATAACATGACACTTGGGGAATCTGCTTCTGCAAAAGCAGCCATGCAGCCTAGAGAGGTGAGATATTTTAGAGTAATGACATGACATGTACTGGCAGCTATTTTCTTATAAGTATTTTCCTTAATCTGCATAATAATTCCTTGAGTTTGGTGCAGCTATTATTAGCCTCATTGTACAGACGAGAAACTGAGGCACAGAGACTGAAGGAGCTCAACCAGACACACAGAGCTAATGGCAAGAAGAGCTGGAGTTTCACACGAGTTTGGGGGTCACAGTTCCTGGTATCCTGCCACTCACCGGAAGGAGACTCTTAACGGGGGAAAGGTAGTACTTTCTGGAGTGCTTATTTGTTGTGATTTTAAAAAGAAAAATATCTACATCTTTCTTTTTTAACCCACCATTTTGAGTAAGGCTTGATCTGGCCAATTAGGTTTTGAATATGCAATGCTTACAGTTGATAAGATAGCATTGCATTTTCCAATTAATCTTTGGCAAATATGTACTCCCATAGAAATGTTACTCCTGGAAGGCCTGAAAATAATAAACAATTTGCAGGCTCTTAATTTCAGGGGCCTTTTAATTCTTCATTAGTTTAAAAGATCCTTATCTTAATAAAGAAGACATGAAATGTGCTCCTTTAATGCAAGGGTAATACCCTGAAAGATTAGGAAAATCAAGCTAATCAGACCGGTTTATTTTTGTTATGTAATTATTTAGAATTCTGTATACATGCCCCTCTGTTCTTGGTGCTTTACAACTGCTAACTATTTAATTCTCATATGACCCCCATGAGAATGGTTTGATTCTTACACAAGTAAGATATCTGAGGCCCAGAGAAACTACGCGACTTGCCAACTTGCCTGGTTCATATAACCAGAGAGGCAGAGCCAGGGTGTATGTCCAGGAGGCACTACTTATAACCATATTTGTGGGTAATATGTGCACTTAGAGGGCTCCTGGTCCAGAGGCTAACTATCCAGATGCAGCAACTGCTCTTAACCACTATTCAGTATGTGGATGTGAACTTGCCCAGAGTTTCCACAACAGGGACACAGCCTCCTTGATGCTGACTGATCCATGCATACCCATAATTACTCCCAGATTTCTCATATTTTACAATCTCTCATCAATAGTAGCCAAACTGATGTGCTAATTACCTTGAGCTGATCATTATACTTTGTGTACACATAGTAAAATGTCACTCAGCATCCCATAAATATGTACAATTACTGTGTGTCAATTATCAAAAACGGGGGAAAAAAAAGAAACAGTAGCCAAATTATATGACTTCCATTCATTAAAAACAATTCCGTGGGGGCTGAGGTGGTGGCTCAGTGGTAGAGCACTTGCCTAGCACGTGTGAGGCTTTGGGTTCAATTCTCAGCATCGCATATAAATAAGTAAAATAAAGGTCCATTGACAACTGAAAAAAATATGTATTTATTAAACAATTCCATGAACTCTGATTTCTTTTAAAAAATTACGTAAGGCTTGGATCTCTTTAGTTCTCAGAAAGAGCCTCAAAAACAAGGTAAAACAAAAAACAAAATAGGCATTAGATATTTGGTGATACTTTGGGGGAAAAAAATTGAGTAGACCATGCCTATTCACTAGAGTGTACTCCCGGAATGCATTAAATTGTCTTGATCATGCAGACATCCTAATAGTGAATCTGGTTTTGCAGATGATAAAAATTATTTGCACTACAAAATAAGCACTAATAAAATTAGGTTTAAGCTCTTGTTATTGCTTTAATGAGATTATTTTTTTCATCCCACATGCTCTGTAAGCTAATTGGTGTTGCAACAAATGAAACATTGGTTTCTTGTTCCCAGGCCACAGGGAAGGATATGTTTTAGTCAGCCCTTTCACTGCCGTGACTAAAGGACCTGACCAGAACAACTGTAAAGGAGGAAAAGTTTATTTAGGGGCTCAAAGTTTCAGAGGTCTTAGTCCATAGACAGCCATCTCCATTTCGTGAGGCTTGAGGTGAGGCAGGACATAATGGTGAAAGAATGTGGCAGAGAGAAACAGTTCACATGATGATCAGAAAGCAGAGACAGGCTCCCCTTGCCAGATACAATATATACCCCAAAGCCCCGCCCCCAGTGCCCACCTCCTCTAGCCACACATCCCCTTGCCTCCAGTTACCACTCAAACCCCTCAGGTGATAAATCACTAATTGGCTTAAGACTCTCCTAACTGGATCATTTCTCTAAACCTTCTTGCATTGTCTCACATGTCAGCTTTGGTGGTGGGGGGAGCCTCATATCCAAATCATAACAGATGTGTAAGTAAATGTACTTTAGAACATTTAGAAATGTACATTTGTGAAAAATGTGCATTTGTGAGAAATTCAGAGTCTTAAATTGATGACTGGAGATGATTTTGGTGAAATGAGTTATCTCCCCAGCTCTTGATAATGAATGCTGGCTACTTCTGCACCCCGACACCTGGTCTTAGTAACTTATAATGATCAGCCTCTGAGGTTTCAATAAAATCCCTGCAAATCTTTCCAGGTGGGTGTTATGCAATTACAGACTTCGCCTCCAGTTCAATTGGTCCTAAACCAAATTCAGCAAGGGCTGCTCCAGCCTCCAGCTTCTTGAGTGCCATTTTTCTTTTTCTCTTTCTTTTTTAAACTCCCACCAAGAAGAGATCATTTTAGATAAGGACCCATCTAATGGAAAAACCTCACTGAAGATGGGACCAAAAATAAGATGTGTTTCACCTGAGGAGGAAGATACTGATGGAATTTATCAGACCTTCCTTCTAGGTGAACGCTCTTGGACATTTTCATTCTCATTCCTTGCAGATTGTTTATATTTTATTTTATATTTTAGTCATTTAATTTGGTGATTGATATTCTGAAACTGTTTTCTCTTTCCTCCCTGAAAAATACCTTCTAGACATTTCATTTTGAAAAGACTTCTCAATGCTCTAAAAGCAGAGGATGGTTTTGTTATTGCTACTGTTTTCTTATACACGCAAGACCCAGAATATCTTGTATGGTCATTGGAATGTACCAGAAGATGTCCACCACAATACCATGCTTCTTACTAAGAAAGGTGTTGTATCTACTGTGTGTCACTCATGTGGATTCCTTATGAACACCTCAAAATTATTTGGCAGCCCTTAGTACCTCAGGGTGGAAAAAATAATAGCCCACTAACACTGGAAAAAAACAAACAAACACCTGGATAATTGTTCTTTTCAATGTTGGTACTCTCATCTACTTAACAGATGTGTTTTCCTTTTTTCTTATCAAGATTCTATTACACCCTTCTTGTTCTCTCGCTCTTCATTCTTGTCCTAGGAGAACTCCTGAGACCTGCGGTTTCCATGCTCACAGATGCCAAAACTTTATTTTGAGTTAGTATATTTCCTTCACTTCCAGACCTCTAACTCCTAACAGGGTATGCCCATTTCAATGTCCCGGAGTCACTTTAAACTGAAAACGGACAACACAGAACTCATTATCTTGATGGTCTATCCAGACATACCACAGATCCTGACTCAGCTCCTATCCATTCCACTGCCCAGCCCAGCCTGGACTCTGCCACCTCCATCTGGTAAATGTTTACCTCTTTCCTTTCCCACGGCCACTGGCCCTGTTCAGTTGCTGTCCAGTGTTGCACAGTTCATTGCTGTTCCCCAGATTGACAGGACCACTACAGTCACCCAACTCCAAGACAGATCCATTTTCCACAATGTCCTTGGGAAGGATCTCATTAATGCTTAACTCAGCCACTTGCCTCTCCTTAAAACCCTCCAGCAAAATCCTCACTCCTCTTCATGAGGTGGACCCTATCTTCCCTGGAATGAGCCCACTTCAGGCCCAGTTTTTTTAAACTGAAATTTCCAGAATGCATCTATCTGTCGGGAGAGAGAAGAACACAATTTCAACATTTTGAAAATAAAAGAGAATGACCCAAACCACAGTAAACTGTTTGCATGGCTTCTGGAATTTAACATATGCTTTTCCCTCTGCCTTAAACACTTTTCCTCATCTCATGCTGCTTCAGTGACAACTACTACAGATATTTAAAGAGCCAGTGCAGTTGTTCCCAGCTCTGAGGAATCTTTTACTCCCATTATCGACAGACTGATTCTTAGGAGTGTCTCCATCTCACACTCTGCCAAGTTTCCAACACTATTTGCTTTTCTGTCTCCCTGTAGAAATTCTAAGATCCTTGTGGTTTGGGACTATGCTTTCTCTGTCTTTGTTTACTCAGTACTTAAGACCTCATAAATGTTTGTGGAATGCACGGTTAGACATAAAATGGTCTTCATCCAATGGAGCAAAGTCAGACTGAAGTCGCTATGGTGGAATGGTCTTCATCTCCTTAACTTGAAATACTGCACTGGAATATCGTATCCTTGCTAGTGCCAGTTAATCATTAAACATCCCTCCCAAACATGGCAAAACAAAACATGACCACGGGAGAAAGCTCCGTGGAGACAATGCCCACACATTTCAGGGCCTGGGCTAAAATAAGCCTGCAAGTGTGTAGGACTCATCATCATATTGTACCAGAAAATGTGCCCTCCCGTATTTAAAAATATACTTGTTTGGCTCGATTCAGGCTCCTCATTGCAGGCCTGCGTGAGTCACTGGAGAAACATCCTATTAGAGCGCACCCCGCGGATTGGCTTCTTTTGTATGTTCATGGTGAGTCACAAAAGATGACTCACAGTTCACACTTATGACAAAAAGAGCTTGCTCCCCCTTCCTTCCCATTACCCATGGCTTTTGGGCTTTATTGGCACCTTGAAAAACATCTAAGTGAGTGAGGGAAAGGGAAAGGCAGGGGGCAGATAGAGAACTGGCATTACTCATTTTTAACAAGCAGCTCCACTTAAAGAGTCTTTTATCAGAGCAACACAGCCACACTTGGGAGGACCAACATTGGAGGTCAGAAACTGGACACTATTTCTCTGCCCTGACAATAGGTGGAGAGCAGGAAGGCTCATCCGAGGTTGAAAGGTTGCTCAGTGTCCCTCCGCAGGTCTCAGATCTGTGGTGACAAAACGGCAGGTTGGATCCTGCTCTCTTGGTCATCCTATCTTAAGCCTTGACCAAGGAGACAGACATTTGGCCATGAAGCAAGTTGAGAGGGCCGTAAACAAAACCAGTCTTCTACATGCCTTTCAAGGCACTCGTGAAAGAAATGTTTAGGTTCAGTGACAGTTAAAAATAATAGATGTGAATTCCTTTCATTCTGTTTCAGAAAACATTTTTGAGTACTTATCCACAGAGGTAAAAAAAAAAGACATAGACTCCACTCAGGAGAACAATATAAAGTACCGTGACACCAGTCCCCTATTATTTGCAAGGGATATGTTCCATGACCCCCAGTGGATGACTGAAAACCACAAACAGTGCCAAAATGTATACATCCTATGTTTTTTCCTGCACATATATACCTAGGATATAGTTAAGAATATCACCTTTTACTTAAAGAAAGTACTTTACAGCTTCTCTTGGGCATATCTGAATTGCAGTGTCATTACTCTTATATGTTGGGGCCATTATTAAGTAAAATAAAGTTCACATGAGCACTCTGATACCAAGACAGTCAATCTGATAACTGAGACAGCTACCAAGTAGCCAGTGGGTGGGTAGCATAGACAGTAAGGATTCACTGGACAAAGGGATAATTCATATCCCAGGCAGGATACAGGAGCATGGTGCAAAATGTCATCTTGTATGCTCAAAACAGTGTGTAATTTAAAATTTATGAGTTATTTATTTCTGTAATTTAACTTAATATTTTTGGACTATGGTTGATCATGGGTACTGAAACTGCAGGAAGCAAAACCATAGATAAGGGGAGACATCTATACAACAAAGGAAGAAAAGGCAAAAGATTCAAAGAGTCCCAAGCAAGAGTATATATATTTTCTTAGAGAACTAGCATTTGAATTGGACCAAAGGATGAGTAGAATCTAATTTATGGTTCTGAATGTGTTTTTCTTTCTGAACAATTTTCCAGTCAGGCACATCTCAAATTCCATTTACATTCAAACTCCAAATTCCATAATCACTGTCACTTGGAAGCCTTTGAAATGCATGCACATAAGCCTGCCTGCAAAGGACACTCTTCTGTGCACGGTTCTGTCAGGAGTGGGTTTATGGTGGCCAATAAATGAAGCAAAGCAGAGTCTAGCTCAGTCCAAATTGCTCTGCTTTCCAGGGGATCCTTGTGCAGTGAATTCTGCCTCTGCTTTAATAAAAGTAGATAAAAATACTTGCCACCTACCTACCTCAGAGGCACACTGCAAGGATGGATCCTGTTCACAGAACTCTGAATTCTTCAGGAGAGAAGTGCTTTTATGAAAAATAAAGCTCCATTATCAGGAATGCTGGGTGAAAATGAAGGCAGGCCGATATCTAGGACATGATCTTAGAGGGGAAACCACTGAAGAGACACAGGATCATAACTTTCAAGCAAGTCAGCATTCCCAGTCAAGGCTCAAATGCCTTCCCTGGCCCCTGCAGGAAGAAGGGGATTAATGGTCCAGGGTAATAAGAATAAATGAACAAATGAGGTGAATGCATTGTCTTTGATGATAGAAGTTTCTGATAAGAATAAAGAGTCTGGAAAAGGAATCTCAACACAAATTTGTCCCATGATGTGGTATCAGGGACAGGAACACTGGAGGTCAAAGTAAAGGAACTGATTCTTTGAGATCCCAGAAGAGGACCCATGGAAAACATTAATGTCCAAGGCAGAAAGAGGCTTGTGGTCCAGTATATTCAGTGGTTCAGAATAAAGACCACATACAATAAAGGAAATGGGGGGGGGGATGCTTTGTGAGCAACTTTAAATTAGATCTGAGATAAGAGGAGAGTGAAGCAGGGAAATTAAGATTGAGACTTAGAGGAGTTAAGTTAAAGCTCTTCTCTGGTAAAAAATAGAAGTCTGTTTTGAGGGGTGAGTTGCTTAATTTCCTCAAACCTCACAGATGAGATCATCAAAAGAGAAAATGTATGATAACATTAGCTGAATTGTGTCTCCCAAAATCCATATGTTCAAGTCCTAACACCCAGTACTTCAGAATGTGACTGTATTCAGAGTTAGGGCTTTTAAAGTGATAACTAAGGTAAAGTGAGACCCTACTACAACATAACTGGTGCCCTTCTTTGAAGAGGAGGTCAGAACACAGACACAAACAGAGGGAAGACTTTGTGCAGACAAGGGGAAAGACAGGGTCTACAAGTCAGGGATAAAGGCTCCAAGAAGAACCCAACCTTGATCTTGGACATTGAGCTTCCAAGACAGTGGAAAAAAAATTCCCATGTTGAAACAATCTATGGTACTTTAAATAGAACCTTCAAAGACACCTAATGCCATACATATGTTAGTATTATTGTAGTTGGGCTGTGTTTTAGGAAATAATGGAAAATTAGGAGAAAGTTCATAAATAGAAATCACACGTTTTGATTGTGGAATTGTTTTCTTTTCAAAATGGATGCAACAAACTGGAGTTGGAGAGAATTTTGTGACAGGGATCTAGGGACCCAGAAGTGTTATTGCTAGGATTTAACTGCCATGGCAGGAAAATATTCAAACACACTTTAAAAAAATTTTACATAGAAGACAAAAGAAACAAAGGTTACTTTGCAGATGGAATTAGTAGAAATCATAGGAGAATGAAATGATCAACATCAATAGGAGCCCAGGTAGAAACAAAAACAGTGATAAATCAGAGAGAAATTAGGATTTTACTGGTGATAAATACCAATGGGATTATTACAAAATAGGACAAGTTTCTAATAAAATAATAAAATGATGGCTTGAAAATTAATTTGTGACATTTTCTCCCTCCACTAGTTAAACTTGCAGCAAATAAAATGGCAACTGTCCCTATGAAGAAGAGCAGAACATGCTCTTCAATGTTTTAATGAAAGAAAATCTGTGATGAAGAGGTTTCTTGAGAGAATAGGTTCGATGCCAACAGTTCTTGGGCATCATGTGGGAGATTCACACATGCTTTTCTGTTATTTTCAATAACCTTAAAAGCTTTTGTTTATTCTAGGTTGACATTTATGTTTACATTTCCTTCCTCAAGTCAGCCAAAATCTGATCAGCCGTTCGTTCACTGGGTTCCAGCCAATTCCATCCACTAACTCCCATGGGAGAGGAGATGGGAAAATAAATGTGCTGCTAGCTGAAAGTCACCATCTCTTCCTGTGGCAAGGACTTAGCAAGCAGTACCAGGAGCGAGCGGAAAATGAGCTGGAGGAAATAACAGTTCTGTATCAGAAGCCACAGAATCTCATCAGCCTGGACACCTCACCAGTCAAAAATATAGGTTTATGTTTTTATATTTCAAGATATCATCCCATTCTGTCTAAGTGGATGATACTGAGATGCACACACAATACATTAATGTATGGCTTCAAGATATGGTCAACCTGGGAGTTGACACCTCTTAAATGTTAATACTGAATAAGAGAAAGATGAGAATTATGGACAAGTCAGTCCATTTGAACAACACTGCCTGAAGACTGCAACTGAGAAGACAACAAATGCTCCCATTGGAACCATCTGCTCTGGTCATCATCCCCTATAGTCTAATAATATATATTCCCTAACTGTTCTCCATGGCTTTGAGGTTTTCTGCTAAGAAACCAGGCACAGATGGTTTCATTGGAAACCAAACAAAATGAGCATCGGACAGATGCCCCTGAGACACAGCTGTCCTGGAGCGTCCAGCTTTACCTGAACAATTGCCCAGCCCCCTCTCATTGGTTCCAATGTTTCCCAGACTCACATGTTCTTGACTTTCTCCTGTTTACTTGGCTTCCATCTCATGGAACACAAAATGTACTCGGTTGCATGTTCATCCTGCCTCCATAAGCTTTAGGTCACTGGTCATAAGACTACACTGCCTGTATAGGCTTATGTACCCTGGAACTCCACACCTGTAGTACCTTTGTTTCCCAGAACTGTTACTTTTATTCAAATAGAAGCCCCATGGAGGTAAGGACTTCAGTCTATGCCTGTGACCAAAAGAATGCACATGATATTTTAGGGTAACTTTCTGATCTCCCTTAATTCTTAAAACAAAAGTTGTTGTTTTTCCTGAATAGCATCATATACCTCTCAAATTCTCAGCAGCAGAAGATAGAAATGGAAAGATGTTATAAGCTTCTTCTTTGCTTAAAGATTTTCCTTCTAATATCATGTAATAACAAAAATACCATAAAACTGGGAGGGTTCAACAATAAAAATGCATTTTCTCACAGTTTTGAAGACTGGAAGTTCTGTGCCATAGGCTGGCATCTGTCTGACAATGGTTGTTATGGTTTAGAATATGAAGTGTCCTCCAAAAGCTCATGTGTGATACAACATATGAAAGTTAAGAGGTGAAATGATTGGGTTATGAGAGCCTTAACCTAATCAGTGCATTAATCCCCTGATAGGGATTACCTGGTGGGTAGCTGTAGACAAGTAGGGTATAGCTGGAGGAGGCGAATTCCTGAGGGCATATCTTTAGGGTATATATTTTGTTCTGGTTGAGTAGAGCTCTCTCTGCATCCTAGAGTCATGTTCCCTGCTGCTTTCCCTTGCCACCCTCTTCCATGATGTGCTGTTTCTCCTCAGGCCCAGAACAACGAATTGGCCATCTATAGATTAAGACATCTGAAACCATGAACCCCCAAATAAACTTTTCCTCCTCTTATTTTTCCTGTCAGGTCTCTTAGTCACAGCAGCAAAAAAAAAAAAAAAAAAAAAAAAAAAAACTGACTGAAATAGGCCCCATCTCTAAATTCTATCCTATTGTAGATCTGGGCTTCAATACATGAATTTAGTGAGAGGGGCATACTTAAGTCTATTTAGCACTGGGGAAACTGAGATTCATGACTTTCTTCAAAGAATTAGAAAAAGTTCTATATAATATTTAGAAAAGTTGTTGCTATAAATAAATATAATTTAGTTTGCAAGGGCTGTCACACAGACACAGGACAGAATGGGTGGTCTTTTACATTAAATACTAACCAAAGGATAGGACACAAAGACTATGACGTTCATAGCCTTTGGAAAAATGATTTGTTTCAAAATACTGATGTGTGGGGCTAGGGACCTGGCTCAATGGTAGAGTGCTCACCTAGCATGTGTGAGGCCTTGGGTTCCATCCCCAGCACCATACACACACTGTGTGACATTCTTTCCCTAGTGAGAGGTGCACTGCCTCCATCCTCCCAGAAGCTTCCTTAACACAGGCCAAGGGGCAGGGGAGGTACAAGAAGATTTCTACTCTACCTGGTTCCTTGAAGTAAGCAACATGCTCTGGGTCCAGATGGACAGGGACGTAGCACACAATGTCTTTGATCCTTTGAACATAGATTCACTATGCCAGTTTGTCTTAATACAGACCCAACAAAGAAGGCAACTGAAATGCTAAGAGGGCAATTTTCACTTTCCAGTGACCTCACTATAAGTAAGCACAACACAGACACAGGACCACTCAACATCAATGATTCAACAGGAGAGTCATAAAAATAACAAAGCAGAAATGCCGTGACAGTCCTGCATATACTCCTTAGGAGAAAATTCTCCTTTTCATCTAGAGTGCAGTTGTACCTTAATCCAGTCTGTAACTAATCCCTCTACTCACTACTGACAATCAAAACTTACCTTCTTTGTGACTTATTGGACACATAAAATTTTTGGTTTTACCTATTTGATAGTATGAATTTATCTCCTCTCTATACATGATCAATACCTTGTTTTGATTTAACTTAGAATATAGGTAACCAATAATTAAAAAGTACTAAGATTTAATTTTTTTCCATTTTGCTTAGAAAAGGTTACATTATAGTGCTCTTCAACAGAAATTTCTGTGACAATGGAAATATTCCTGTGTATATATGTGTCAGGGCGTGTATTGAGCTTTTGCAATGGGGCTAGAGTGACCAAGTGGCTGAATTTTACAATTTTACGTATTTCTCCTTAATTCAGAGTTAAATAGACACATGTGGCTGGTGGCTAAGGTACTGGACAGCACAGCTTTAGGAAGACTGGTGTTCAGATTAGACACATACTAACAGACATCATTCCCAAGCCACAAAATGAAAGCCAAACAGAAGCAGTTTGGGATCATTTTCTTCATCATTACCTGCTGGGGTTGATGATTACATATTGGTGAATTTATTAGGTTCAAAAGTAGCTGTGATGCTGTACACATCATTCATGCACATTAGATCTCCCAGTGCAAGATGAACACAAGGGAACCCACAAGTAAAAGGGCTTAGTAACTTTATGACAAAAAATATTAACTGATAAAAGACTAGCAAGAATGTAAACCTTAGGGCACCTGACATTGCTGTGTGCCTGATGTGATATGCAGAAGTCTATAGATGGTAAACCCCTGCTCCTCAAGATAAGACATTGTTTACAGTGGGTCCTGGAACAAAAACAGCCTGTCACAAACTTGAAGAAGTACATATTTCACACACTGTGTTCTTATTGCCTATTGGTATGTTTCTCTATTAGTGAAGAACAGGATATTATGTCACTCATCAGCCAACATAGCAGTTATAAGTAATACCCCTCCCCTTCAGGATTCTATAACCTAAAAGCTATATGGGAACAGGAAGTTGGCAGAAGGAGGGGAAAAGTCACATAAATCACAGTTAACATCAATGCTTTGTATAGGAAAGGGAAGAAGGGAAAACTATACCCAGATTCCATTGTTGCACTGACCTTGGCTATCCCTGTAATGTCCGTACTGAAAGAAACAACACAAAGATGAATGTCATCGTTTGTCATTTCATAGCCATAAGCCTGAACAACATGAAGCCCTTACTCATCACAAATAGACTGCACAGGACCTTAAAACACATAAGGTCTCTTTCAAACAGGAAGGTCCTCACCTGCCTAGCTGATCTACAGTGGGCTCCTGAGCTGTGGCGGCCTCAGGCAGGGGGCCCAGGAAGGCTTCCACAGCAGTCCTATGGTAAGAATTGTAAGGCTGGTGTCTATCATGTCACTCGCATTCAGTTCTGTGCATAACATTTTCTATTCTTCCTCTGCATGTGTGTTTATTCTTCATTGCCTATCTCCACTTTCTTGCTTACAAGCACCATTGGAGTCTCTTAATCTGACCTGTTTCTCCCAGAAGTTCACAGGCAGAGTGAGGGATTGGGGCACAAGGTAGAGGCATTGTTGGAAAAGCATGATCAAAGAGACAAAATGGTGGGTTAGTGGCATGTGTCAAAAATAAACACGTAAGTTTAAAAAGGAAAATACAGCACCTGAAACGCTGGCTAAAGGAAGCAGGGTGAAAAGACGAGCGTGGAGCTACGCAGAGCAGTGGACTTACTGGCCCATACACCCAGTTAACATGGCGGAGCAGCCGCCCACCCAGGGACCCACTGTACCTGAACAGCTGCCCAATGAGTCACAAAGTGGTCACAGTCTTTCTGGATTTTATTTTCTATCCGGATGAAACACGCATAGCTAATTATGCTTTAGAAAATAAAGAGATTCATGATTTCTGTTTTACAACATATGCAATTGTTTTTATGTATTCCTGACAGCTCTATTTTGTTTAAGAGAGTTACATATTCACCTAGACTTTGAATTTCATATTTTACTTTATGTTACACAGTAAAAACAGATTCAGAGCCTTATCTTTTTAGAAACGCAGCTTGTTTGGGGCATACAGTAGTAATTAATTGAATATTCCTCTATTTAACCCTATTTCCATATTTAACCCTAGGGCTGTACTGATTTTTCTGTTGTAGTCTGATTTCTTTCCACCTCCTGTTAATTGGCAGAAGCACCACAGTCCAACGTCCGCAGCTGCTCAATTGCTAGGTCAGCAACATCAAGGGTACAGTTTACATCTTTGGGCCCAATGAGTTGGAATTCCAGGTAGTGACTGGGGATCTATAGGGAAAGATACAGCTTCTATGGAGTGAAGACAATGGAAATCTATCACAAGTGACCTGAAAGTGTTCAATCTGTGATATCTTTAATTTATTCTTTCTTTCATGCCCCATAGCCAATAATCAGTAAGTCCGGAGGACACTTATCCAAAATAGCTGTGTCTAAATCCACCTGAATGGTCCACTACCCTCCCTCCTAGGGTGACTGACTGATGGCTGATGCAGTCCACTGCCATCTCTGTTAGCCTAGACCAATCATCCTCCATCAACGTCTTAAATAGTCTTCCAGACCCCATCTGGGTCCTACTCTAACCCCATGAACCATTTTCCACACAGCATCCAAAGGAGTATTTTTAAACACTGCAAACCATGTTACTTTCTGGTAGCCAAGACAGTCCAATCACACTTAGAATGAAAACTGCTTGGATGTCATTGTAAAAGTCCCAGGCGACGTGACCCTGGCCTGCCTCCTCCACTCACCTCCACCACTCTCCCTCTGCCCCACAGGCACAGTGGCCTGCTTTCTGTGTTCACTGATGTGATTATCCTTTCCAACTCGGAATCTTCCCACTGCCTATTCTCTCAGCCAGAAATATTCCTTCCCTGTGCAAGGCTACTTTTCTTGTGACATTCAATCTTCAATGGGACCAGAGAAGTCCTTTGTGGGCCACCAAATATAAAGTAGCCCCCGTATCCTCTCTATCACATCACTCAGATTCAGCTTTGGGTATAACATTTTCTAGAACATATTTCTTTCTTTGTTTCCATGGTCTGTCTCCCCTCACTTGAAACAAGCTGCCCTTGAGCAGGGAGGCTGTATACGAGGCTCCTCATTGTGACCACAGTGCTGTAGACTTTGTTAGCATGATGAAGGGCTGTGAATGTCTCTGGTGCCCCCACAGTGTCCACTCTGGCAGATACTGGATGTGGACCCTCCCCAGACAGTAGCTCAGAGTCACCCACTGACCCCATTCCTTTCTCCCTTTGAGCCATTTCTAAAAACAAACAAACAAACAACAACAACAAAACTGCAAAGGCAAAGAGTAAACAGTAGAGATCTCTTCTCTGGGTGATCATCCTAACAAAGCCTAACTCTGAGGCCATGGGATGGTCTCCCTATGCTGTGTTAGCAGAGCCCAGGGCTTCCCTCCCCTTGCCCTGCCATTCTTTTAAAGGCTGCTAAGGCAGCTGTGCTCCATGGCTGCATATTAGAATCAGCTAGCTTTAAAAATTGCTGATGCTGCAGGAAATAGATGAGTTATCCCCAGGGCTCAGGGTGAGAGGACTGGAAAGGACACAGGGAGTTGTTTGGAGTGATACAAATGACAGCATCTAGGCTGGTGTTGGCTGCATGGCTGTGGGCATGCCTCAGAACTCGAGGAACTACACATACAAAATG
Source organism: Callospermophilus lateralis (assembly GCF_048772815.1). Lineage (NCBI taxonomy): Eukaryota > Metazoa > Chordata > Mammalia > Rodentia > Sciuridae > Callospermophilus > Callospermophilus lateralis. The sequence continues at coordinate 92,533,377 of NC_135305.1, forward strand.
GTAATTTCTACCACATGTAAATTACATCTCAGTAAACTTGATGATAAAGACATACTGGTGTCTGGGTTGACCCCTAGGTGAATTAAACCAGAAAATTAGAGCATGAATGAGAACATAGGCACAATTTTTAAAGTTGCCCACTGATTCCACTATGCAACCAGGTTTGGGAAGGATGGGAGCCTGAAACTTGGGTCAAAATTAGAGGAGATGAGCATAGAAGGAGTTGGGGTCTAAGCTTTGCTGCCTGACCTGGATGCAGAATTCAGGGTCCTTGTTATTCAGTTCAGGTTCCTCTGTCTCTTTCTTGCAGTAAGGCCATCTCCATTACTCAAAAAGGGGTTAGGAAATCATAAATAGTCTGTTTCTTAAATAAACGTTAAATGCACTTGAGAAGGAGCAGAATGAAGCATGGGATGTTTATTTATAAAGGAAAAGCTCTAAAACCCACTTGCTTTTTAAAATGACGAATTACAATAAACAGGTTTGTTTTTGTTTTAGTTTTTGTAATACAGCAAACAAGTGATTCTTGGGACCAGGTGTGAAAATTCTCAGGGAAGCATGGATTGGGAAGCACTCTGTCTCAGTCGCCTTGCTATTCCCTCTGACTTCTCAGAGGATAAGCAACTTCACCAATAATCAAGGACAATGAAAAGGCCTCCACTTGCTTCCAGATCATCCAGGAGGCTAAGAACCAATGTCAAAGTGATCTATGAACTTCATCCCATTAAGGGAGCTAATGTGAATTGCATATTTGCTGTGCTAAGCATTTCATGTGCACTATATATTGATCCCTATTAACACTGTAGGTATGTGCTATTATTATCTTCAGCTCCCTACCATCTCTGCAATACCAAATCCAAAGGTTTTGGTAAGATCCACCTTCCTCTACCTACAGGAGAATTTGACATGGTGACTGCCCTTCCCCTTGCAGGTGGAATTTCACTCCCTCTTGGCTTTTTTTTTTTTTGGAGGGTGGATACTGAGGGATGAAACCAGGGGTGCTTTACCTGAGCTACATCTGCAACCCATTTTAAATTCTCAGACAGGGTCTTGTTAAGATACTGAGGATTCACAAGATGGCTGAAGCTAATCTCTTGTGATCCTCCTGCCTCAGCCTCCCAAGTTGTTGAAATTACTAGCAATGTACCACTGCACCCGGCTCTTCTTAAGATTTGTTGCCTGCTTTGCTGGCTACTTTTCCAGTCTTCAACCTCCAAACCTGGAGCTCCAGCCTTCTGGTCTTTGCTTCTCTACCTGCATTTACTTATCCTGTATCACAGCTCAAGAGTGCTCTGCTGCAGCTAGATGCAAGCTTTCAACCACCTCCCAACATCTCCATTCAGATGTCTCACTGAACCTGGGACTCTTGTTTCCTTCCTCAAGTTCCCTGTTCCCTAGTCAAAGTGATCAAAGACTCTGAAGCATCTTTGACTCCTCTTTTCTCAAATCCCACATCCAACCCACCAATGGAGCCTGCTGGCTTTATTTGCAGGATAAATTCAGAATTGCATTACTTGTCACTATCCCTACTGTCACCACCTGGTCCAAATCACATTGCCTTGTTTCTAAGTAGTCTCCTCCTAATTGTCTTGTTCCTCCCTTTCTTCCACAAAGAAACCAGAGTGATTCTTTGATAGCACTAAGGTGTGGGCCTCACTGTCACTCAGTCTCGCAATTATTCCAGTCTTACTCAGGGAAAATGCCCCAGTCCTTATCTTGATCTTGCTGAAGTCTCTGACACACCAATTCCCCACCTTGTGCCTGGTCACACCTGCCTCCTGACTTTGCTTCTCCCAAGCTGAAAAACTGATTCCCAGCGCTCCAGAGGCCCTCACTGCTCTCTCCCCTGCTTCTTCTGTCCTCTCCTAGGGTGTCTTCTCATCTCAGAGGCTCCCTCTGACGTACCCATAGCCAAATATATCCCTCACCCTGCTCCTTCGTTTTTTTCTTGGCTTGGACTGCCACCTGACATGATATATTTATACAAACAGAGATTACACCAGAGAACAGAGCGTGGGCTACGGGAGATGGGGCCTTTCCTTTGTCTCATCTGTTCATTTTGTAACTCTAGTGTCTTAGCACCGGAGTGTTAGTTCAGCAAACAGACGAGTTCACAGATAACTTCCACATCAGGTCACACAGCTGATGAGCGGCATGGCCACAAGCTTGACCTGGGTTCAGCTGACTCTGATGCTGGCCTTCTTCCCAAAGCCTCTCAGGTGGAATAAAAGTCACAATTATTGAGTCATTTGCTGACTCTTAGCTTTACAAAGGAGAATCTCCTGTGGTTTCATGTACAAACCACTCTCCCAGTTCTACACCCTCCTCTGAGATAAGCAGAGCCTAGATTTAGCCTTGCTCTTCACCATTTCCTTGAACACATGCACACCGCTTTTATTGTCTGGACTATATCCACCTTTATTCTTATCATCATGCTGGATTCAAAGCCACTACAATTAGTAAAAGGATAACTCATTTACCCATACTATCTTATGGGTCCTTGGGGTCCAAGATTTATTCCAGATTGTCAAATACCACATGCTTGTGGATATGGACTGATTCTGAAACATAAGTCTTCAAAATAATCTATGATAACAAAATGGTTAGGTGTGTGTAAAATAAAAAAAACAATAAGTATGAATGTTAGGTACGTTAAATATATTATCTCTGTGTCATTTTCTGTGGCTGCTCTGTGCTAAATGTTGCCTATATTATACATTTGTGCTAAATGTTGCCTGTGTTTGGCTTAGATAAAGAGATTATAATGCTGAGTTCTGGAGTAGAGATAATATTACTATCCCAGTGTGAGGCTGGCATGATCAATAGAGACTTGTAGAAAGAGTAACTAGTTTGATACACAGATACACCTACAGACACACACAGTACAAACTGAGACTGAGCTCTTCACCACCTACAGGACAAATCAACCACTAAATATAATGTGGTGCTATGGATAAGATCCTAAAACAGAAAGAGGGCATTGAATAAAAGCTGAGGAAATCTGAATAGAGTATAAACTTTACCTAATGTTACTATTACTAATGGTATAGAATGTAACATACTAACAAGAAATTCTAACAACAGGAAGACTAGGTTCTGGTATATGAGGCCTGTTTGTACTATATTTGTATTTTCCTTACATTTTTTTCCCTAAAACATACTAAAAAATATTTTGATGATCTAATAATGAAAGTACTTGCACCTACTACTTGCTACCCTAAACTTATGACGTCATTATTACCAAAAACAAAACAAAACAAAAAACCCAACAAATATTTTTTTTCCAAATAACAATAGTTTAAAATCTTTTTTAAAATTGTGGATGTGTAACCGATGTCATTCTGCAACTTGTAATTGGGGTAAAAATGGGAGCTGATAACCCATTTGAATCAAATGTATGGAAGATGATATGGCATGAGCTTTGTAATGTTTTGAACAACCAATAAAAAAAATATTTAAAAAAAAATTGTCTTTTCTTCTTTCTCACTGCTTTCACACAGCAGCAATTTCCTTTTTCTTTCTTCTCTACTAAACTTTAGCATAGAAGAAGTAAAAATACCATTTATTTGAACTTGAGAAGAAGACTTATGTATTTATATATTTATAAGGTACCTCATTCCACAAAGGAACAAGAGAAAAGGAAAACAGTTAAATAAAATCTCTCTTCCCAGATTCCCTAAAATAGCCTAAGATTATGAAAGTCTTCATTTCCATGATAATAAGTATCTTGTATGCAATAGTTCAGAGTCAACAAAGCCTTTCCCCACATATTTCCAAGAATTATCTAGATAAGCACAACTGTGGGGTTTAGAACATTCCTTTGCTGTCTCAAGTAAAACCTTCCTAGTCAGGCAAGGCTGCCTGCTTCCTGAAAAATCCCATATCCTCTCCCCTGCCCAGCTGGCCCTGGGTTCCACTGCTGCCCCACCAGAGGCAGCCACAAGGGCATTATGTCCACAGAAGCATCTTGCCAAAATCTAAATCAATCCTAAATTTATAATCAACATGTCCACCTTTCCAGTCATACAATGTCCCTGCTTCTTGAATAAAAATAAGCCAAGAACCAGCTGTTCTTTTCCTGTCACCTATAACATATATTTTCCTTCTTTCCTTTTAAAACTGTAGAGTCTGTACAACTGCCCAGTAATTATATGCAATTTCAACAGACTGAAACAGACTAGCTCAAGGTCAAGGTTTGAAAGAGGGAGACTGTTTCTATATATATGAAGTCATATTTTTTTTTAGAAGTCAGAAAGTCACAGATGACTCTACCAGTAACATCAAGCTTTCTTTGCATTTCCCCCATAAGGATTCCCAAGATATGTGCACTTGCTAATGTGAGGAAAAAGTGGAGAGGCCCAGGCCTCTGCCCAGTGACCTTCTTACTGGAGAACAACAATGTGGAGTATTTCCCCCAAAGCTGTAATCTGGGGTTAGGGTTGTGCAAGGAAAGAATCCCAGTGTGACTGTTCTCATTAGACCAGAGGTTCAGGTTTTATGTTTTGATGTTTTATAATCATGGATGAATCAAATAGGGGAACGGGAATGATGAAAACAAAACAAAAAGAAATCAAAGTATGAGACAATCAAAGAATGAAGCCAATGTCTGCAGTTAACCCTAATGCTCTGAAATTCATGGAGGGATCAAGGGGAAGGCAATGGTATGTACCTCACATCAGATTTTGTTAGATCAAGAAGGAGGTCTTTGAAAGATCAAGGGAGTTTGGGGAGCAAAATAACAGCTGACAGAAATTCACTTTCTGATTTTTTTAAAGGGAACCTGGGAACTCTAAGCAATTCCAGTACAAAGCACAATGGGATTTTTCAAGACCCTTTCAAGCTTGGGGAAGCGACTGGGAGATGCTGGGAACAAATCAGTGTGTTCACTAATGAAACAAATTCTCCTATGTTTACAAGCCATAAATTCCAGTATAAGGAAATTATAAATGAGGATGAAACAAACATTATATTTTCAAAAAAAAAGATTGTTTTAGGCATTTGCTTTTGTTGCTTATTTAACTTATAAAGAAAAAATAGAAAGAGCTGAGTCACATAAATGAATGTCTATAGGGGCAGGGCTGTGTCTTGCTCACCTTTCTGTCCCCAGCCTCCAGCATTTTTGTCTGCAGTATATGTTTGTTGAATACAAATGACCTGGCATTTCATTTTATAGGCCAATTTAACAAAACAGCTTGTTAAATACAGAAATAGCTCATTAATCAGAGTTACCTTCCTGTTGCAACCTTTCCTTGTCTTTATACACCTGATGTTTGCTGGTTTGTACAAGCTTTAAAACATATGACCAAGACAATTGGATTGACCACACCACCTGGGTTCAGTTTAAAAAAAATGGACATGAATGACAGGCTGGCCCTCGTGAAGACTGAACCTATTTTGGTTTATGAGCACTTGAGATAAATCAAAGAGAACAAATATCCAAGAGAGTGACTGCAGCTAGCTATGCAATTGTCATTTGTTCCCTATGGGATTCACATTTCAAAATTTCGGCATCTTCTCCAGTAAGAAAACTCTAGGTAAACACTACAGCTGCAAACTATTCCTTACCAGGCATCACCCTGGCTTGCCACCTCAGACATGTCTGAATTATGCCACCACTAATTATAAACCCACTCTGTGCATCTGTTTGAGGGGCACTTTGTTGAATAAAGTATGTGAACTTCAGTCCATGAACTTGGAAGTTATCTATTTGTCAGCAAAAAACATTTGTGCACTCACTTGAGGATACTGGGTAAGTATGCCCAGGAAGACAAATTCTGTTATAGAAGCTTTTCTTTTTTCTTGTTTCTTTCCTTTCCCTATTTTCTTAGTAAGAGAATATTTTTTTAAAATATTAACAAAATGGAAGCGTTTTTTTTAAATCAGAGTATGTCACTATCTTAAATATTTACTCTGATAGTTGATCTGGAAAAATCTTCTACTTCATTGTAAATCAATGGTTTTGCCTTATAAAACTAAATCTTCACATCTTGAAGTCTGCAACATTATTTTTTCTTTTTAACAGTTTAGGTCACGGTCCCTCAACCTTGGTACTATTGACAGTTGTTGAAAGGTGACTGTCTTGTTTGTTAAATGGAGTTTGGCAGTCTACCTGGCCCTTTACCCACTGGGTGCCAATAACACTCTCCACCAGTTGTGACAACCCAGAATATTTCCAGACATTACCAAATCTACTGCTATCAGTAAAACATTTTATTCCCACTACAAATAACTACATTTTTCCTCTAAGCATTTTGGTGAATTTTTGACACACATCACCTCAGTTCTCCTCACAACAACTGCATGAAGTGGTCTTCTTATCTCTGAGAGATGAGGAAACTGAGAAGCAGAAACAGTAAATAGTTTACTCATGAACAGCCAACTATTAGCTACAAATTTATGAGACTCTAAAACCAAGTAATCTTGTTGCTATTTTAAAATACCACTTTTTCACTCTCTTAAAAACTTAACAGCTTTATTGAGATCTAATCTATTTACCATGAAATTCACCCAGTTAAGTATGCAAGCCAATGGTCGTTATGTGCTTTCAGATGGTGTAACTGACACCATCATATATATTTTTAGAATATTTTCATAATTAAAGAAAAAACTCGTTAGCCATCAACAGTCACTCCCTATCTACTTCAGTATTTAAATTTTATTTTCTTATCTTCTGTAATTCTAGCCATTGAAAATGACTTTGTTTAGCTTAATAAATTTTAAATTTTATACCATGTCAATCTATCTATACCTGCTTTCCCAAGTGTGGCTTTTTCTTAAAAGTATGCCTTTTCCTTTTCTCTATGACAACTGGATAAAGCAAGAATTTAGATCAGTGACTTATTTGTCATATTCAGACTTGGATTGGAAGAGCAATGTCCCTGCATAAACATCTGCTATAGGAGGAGATGGGATTCCTCATAGACTTACTATGAAATTATAAGATGTTAGAGGCAAATGATATCTAGGCACTTAAGCATTCTGATACTAACTGGCAGGAATAAAATTTTTCTTCCTAGTTCTCTATTTTAGAAGTGCTTACCTTAACCTTGAAAGAAAGCCAACAGATACTGTGTCCCTACTATGTTCAAGCTCCTTGCAGCAACTCCATGAGGTCATTTATACAAGTCTAAAGATCTAAAGTGTATCAAGAGGACTAAAGTTAATAATATTACATTGTACACCAAAAATTTGCTAAAAGACTAAATTCTAGGTAAATTTATGTATTTATTTATTTGGTACTAGGAATTGAACCCATCCATGCTGTATTCTATAGATAAATTGCCTTCCTGGATGGTACTTAAAATTCAATTGAAGTAAACTAAATATCAGCAACATTTCTTCCACTGAAATACAAATGAGGTTGTGATAAAAACACTTCAAGTTGGCTTTTGATCTTGGCTTCTACATCTATAAACATCTATCAAATAGGGATTATCAAAGAGGGATTATTTTTAGTCATATACATTTACAGTAGGCAACATGATGTACCACAGGTGTACTCTGAGAGCTTCAGGTAGGATGCCCTACCTTAACCATGGAATTTCCCCGGGGTATTACTTCTTCCTTCTTTCTCGGAAAGTACTTAGTGCATGATCTGTGAAGTCAAGGATCGAATGCTGTTTTCCATAAGAGTGGAAGTAAGTATCACCACAACTTGAAAGAATAGCAATGCTAAAAGGACAGGGAAACAATGAGAAATGGGCCTCGTCTACTTGGACTCCTGAACATGCTGGGTGAGGTATGATAATGAGAGCTTTTAAATTAACACGGGGACACCTTACCTCTGGAGAACATCTTATTCAGGAGATAAAAACTTTAAATGAATTATTCAATAAATGGACTGCTTCTTTAGTGACTCTTCCCAATTTGGATAATTTTTCTAAGACTAATAAATCTGACCTTGAATTTGACCATATGTTAAAAGACTGTTCTAAATTATGAAAGAGTATGAATTCTGTCACTCTTCAAATTCTTTATATAAAATATTATTCAATCACAAAATCTCATTGGGTGAATCCTGAGGTTTAAATGTTCCACTTGTTACATTTCCTGAAACCCTATTCCTGTATTTCCCCTTATTTTTGAAGAATTTTTTTCTTCTTCTTACTAAACTCACATGAATCATAGAATGCATTTACTAACTGCATAATTGGGTGCAGCAACATTCTATAAATTATACCTAGTAAAGTACTCTGAATGAATCCTTTCCTCAAGGAATTTTGCCATTAAATTCTGGCTGTATAATTTATGAATCTGAAATGGTTTTCCTTCTGTGCGGGTGTTTTATATACGTTAATTGTCATAAATAGTAGAGGTTCTCAGCATTCTCTTTCCAATGAAGACTCTTTTCTCGTAGTAGATCCTTTTCCTCCCTTTAATGTTGATATTCCCCCAATCCTCTCATTCAAAGTCAATCCCAGTCAATCCCAGTTCCCTGGGCTCATGGGAAGCAATGATCACCAGTGAATTTCTGTCTGTGGAGACCCCACAGTAGGGCTAAAGTACCGTTCCCTGCCAGTCCAGTAGTGTCCTCCTCTCCTCTATAAGAGTATGACTGTATTCTGAACAGCCTGAGTTCATCAGCTATCTGCTTTTGTTTTTGAGATATTCTGTCCATGTCATTCTTCTAGTTGTCATTTGGTGACCTTTACTGAAAGCTTCTTCATTTTATGCAAAGCCATGCTAGTTCAAGGAATTTATATCTCCAGTCACCAAAAACTGTGCTTTGTATGTATGAAATAAATCAAAAGCATAAAAAAATACAAAATTTTAAAAAATACGTAGCCCATCAGTGGCTTCATCAAACCCTTAAGATGTCTTTTCCACAGGCAGAGCAACCAATGTCCAATATGTGTCTTCAGGTTTAAGTTTACTAAGAATCAATGCACAGATGGCTTTGGAGGTGATAAGAAGTACAAATACTTATCCAGTTAATACAGACTTGTGAAAATTATGTTTCACCTGCCGCAGCACACTCTCAAATCTCTTCAATAACTCATATTTCTTGAGAGACAGGATAGAGATGCCAGCCCAGTTTAAGCAAAGGTTGGGCATCAGAAGTATCTAAAGGTTTGATGTAAAGATGTAATCTATATGTTTGGAGCCATAATACTAAGGCAGATCAATAAGCATAAAGTGTAGTCTGAATTGATGCAGAGGAGGAAAAAGAAAAAGCAAATCCTTAGCCTGGGAGGGAGCCTGAAAGGCTGTGCCTAAACTCAGCACCATGGAGAGTTCCTCCTCAAGCCTACTTGTCTGAGTCTCTAATGTTTCGATCTGGCCTCTTCCATAGAAAGCTGGACAGATGTGTCAGTGGATGACTCAATGTTCAACAGATGTTTTGGAGTCAGGCGTCAGATAAAAAACAAACAAACAAACAAACAAAAAACAACCCAGCTGCTGCAGCTCTCCTAAAACTCCCAAATGCATTGGTAATAGCTTATCCTCTAGAATAATATGTACAAAGTCTAATATCTTTTCACTTGACTTAAAATACCTGGAGAGTTATTGTGTCTCCTCTTAGCTTTCTCTGCTCAGGGCTTATCATGCCCCAGTTCATCAACTGCTGCTTAAAGATATCATTACTAATTTCTGGATGTGGTTTTGTTTGCCAAAGACTTTCTTAAAATACACACCCCAGAACTATTCCTAGAATCCCAGGCATAGTCTTAGGCATGTATACTTGTCATGAGACTATTAACTCCCTCCTTGGATCTGGAAACTATTTCTAAGTATCTTGATATGACATTGGTTTTACTTAACAACCATTTATCCTAGGTATTGACTGACATTGTTGTCAACTAAATTATCAATTCTTGTACCCAGAGTTATTGATTAAAGCCTCCTTACTTCTACACTTGTGCAATTGACTAAAAAACCCTAAGTGTAGAATTCTATTGAAGTTAATCTATATCTTGATATTTGTCCCATTGTTTCATCAGTCTATTTTGATATTAAAAAATCTTTAATTATCAAATATGCCTCTCTTGATTTGGGGTAGTCTGAAAGAAAAAGTCTGGTAAGTACAGTTTGCATGCCTTTATTCTGATTATGGATTCCCATCTTTACAAACATACAGCCAAGGATAGATCTGTACTTCATCCAGAGAAATCATTATAAGAACTCTCAAAATATGCCTTCAGACTAGACCCCAGATACTCTAGAGTTAGATCACTTGTGTAATTCATCATTTTAGTATTTCTAGCTGACAAGAAAGTGATTTGGGGGTAAAAATTAAATTTAATGAATCAAACATGGCCCCATATTATATTTTACTTTCTTCTACAAACACTAAAAACTAATATTTTTCAATAATCCATTAAAAATTGTCATGAGTATAGTTTTTCAGAATCTACTTCTTAAAAGACTCTGAAAATTACATAGATCCTCAGTCTCTAAGCATATACTGATTAACTGCCTACCACAAGATGCTTAAGACATGGCCTGTATTTTCAAAGATCTGGGAAGAGTGGGAGATTGTTTATGAGCCCAAGGACTGCTTTGTTCAAAGGAAAGTGATGTGTGCCACAATAAAGTAACATTTTGCTTTGAGATCAGGAGCCATTTTGCTTTGAGATTAGCAATAATTAGTAAAGATATGCTAATATTCTATTAAATACATTAATGAAATATCGGGCAACAAAGTAAAAAGTAAAATTTAAGCATTTTGTATAATCCCAATTAAGGTCAATTTAAGAATCTGTGTTTATTCATAGTAGGTTTAGTGTATATGAGGAGCTGATCTAATATATATATCGTGTAGTATTTTAGAGAATCTTAGGATTTCAAGATTGACAATCATTCCATCCAGTCCCTTATAAATAGCATGCCTGCCTATAGCAATTCAAAGGAGGGCACCACTATGTAGCATTCTCCAGTTTCTGGCACTTCTTCACTTTCATTGAAAACCTGCTAAAATTTTTTCTTTTTAATTTCATTGGCTGTAAATGTAAAACAGACAAGCTTCTTTGATAAAAACATCTTTCCTAACATTCATGTACATATTAGCATATGTATTGCATTTCTTGTCCTAGCAGTAATGTTACTGCTTACAAACAATAGAACTGAGCATATTCCATCACCCAGGGAATAGATTTCTAAGGAGCTAATCATTTAGCTTTTCCAAGATACCCATGTCTCTCTGTCAGCCATGTCAAGATGCGGTTGCAACTCATCTTGCAACAAAACTACCGAACACGGAAGCAAATATGAGCAAATGGTTTCCTTGACCAGTGGATAATGACACAGGAATGATAACAAGAAACCCAAAGCTGAAATTTCTATTGAAGAAACCTGTCCAAACTAGAAGCAGCACAGTATACTGTAAAGAACACAAGCTTTAAAGATTTGGGTGAATTCCATCTATACTCTTAGTAGCTATGTGAATTTGGGCAAGCTGAATTACCTCTTGGAACTTCAATTTCTTTATCTTTTGGCAACTGATACTACAGCAAGAGCCAAACTAAAACTCCTGGGCCCATAATTATGGATTTCAGAATTTCTGATATGACTATGAATATAGAATCAAAGTTTATGCAGTCAAGAACCATAGCCCCCAGCAACTTATTTTTCATATTGTCCCAAGAACCAGCAAAATGCAGGCTCTAATCATTCATTTGTAGGAAAGACCCAACAAGCTTGTAAGTCAGGGTTTAACCCGTTGTTAGCACCAACCCTCCAGCAAGTGGAATCTCTTACTGGAATGTCTCCTGGGATTCTAAGGGTGAGAAGCTGTCCAGGATTAAGTCTCATCTATGGGTCTGGCAGTACCCCACCTGGGCCACTGCACTTGGTTGAATGGTGCCTATTCTAGTGACACCAATATCCCCATGATTTTATGTGAATGATATACCCGAGAGATGGGCAGACCCCATTATGGGCTGTCACAATCTTTCCAAGGGAGATGTCCTACTCATGCCTCAGCTGAAAGAGCAGCCCTGCAAACCATTAATAATTAGTGCTAAACTTAACCTTAATTAGAAACCTATTAACCACAAAATAATTAGTAAACACTGGTGCTTTGGGAGGAACAAGAGAAATGTAAAAACATAATCCTACCCAGAAAGAATTTATTATTTCCGATAGCCTGCTTTCCTCAATTATTTCAAGAAGATTTTGGTTCTAGTAAAATTTGTGGAGAAGTTTTTACACTTTGGGGGAAAGGTGATTTATAAACACAAGCTATTTTTATTGACTATAGATTTCTAGCCAGTTCTTTACAAGGCTGGTGTACCCAGGAGGAAAGAAATATAATGATTAAAAAGCAACAATAGTGGCTGTTTCTTCTAAGTGACTTTCGCCACATGGGCACTAGGCAGGGATGGTTTTTCACACATCAGTCCACAATGAGATAAGTAATTCTGGATGCATCATCCTTCAGAATTTCTACTGTAGCCACCTTGCTCAGACAAAATGCAGCTCAAGTTTAAATTAAATCATGGTCCATCCAGATGGATTGTCAGTGCCCGTTAGAAACCCAAACAGGATGTCTCTACCACCAGCTGCTTTTAATCTGTAAGTTTTTAAAGAAGATAATATGGAGAATCAAAGAAACATGCTTTTCTTCTGTTTCTTTCTAAGAAAGTAGATTCGACTAGCCAGCCTAGCCTGGGTTATGAGGCACCAAAGGTGAAACCCCTTTGTACACTAATAGGAAAGGTTCTTTAACTACCATGTGGGATCATCCTCCATCAAAACAGCTAATTTGATTTTTGCATGGGTATGTATGTCATGGTGGGGAGAGGTGGGGGAAAAAGAAATATAATGATATACTCTGGGAAAGAATAGTGGAGCCTAGTGGTGGTGGCAGCGTTTGGATTGGAGATACAGTTCTGAGTTCAGTTGTTATTTGATCTCCTATCCATTATGCAATGTGTTCTAGTTGTTTGACACTCACCTATGAAATGGAGATAAAGGCACTACCTGTGTGTTAGTTTTCTGCCACTGTAAAAAAAATACCTGAGACAATCAACTTACAAGGAGACTCATGGTTTCAGAGGTTTCAGTCCCTGGTTGCTTGAGCACATTACGGCAGGGACAGCATGGCAGAGGAAGCTGCTCACCTCACGACAGCCCAAAAGCAGAGAGAGAGAAAGGGGAAAGGGTCCCAATACCCCCTTCAAAGGCATATCCCAGTGACCTTCCTTCCTTCCACTAGGCCCCACATTCTAAATGTTCTACCATCTCCCAATAGCACCACGCGCTCGCCTGGCATGCGTGCGGCCCGGGTTCCATCCTCAATACCACATACAAACAAAGATGTTGTGTCCGCCGAAAACTGAAAAATAAATATTAAAAATTCTCTCTCTCTCTCTCTCTCTCTCTCTCTCTCTCTCTCTCTCTCTCTCCCCCTCTCTCACTCTCTCTTAAAAAAAAAAAAGAATCAATAAATGGAATTGTTTCAAACTGAAAAACTTCTTCACAGCAAAGGAAACAAGAATGTGAATAGAGATCCTAAAGAATGGGAGAAAATGAAAATGTTTACCCCATGAACCTCAGATAAGGAATTAATTTCTAGGATAAAAAAATACAAAAAAATTAACAGAAAAATAAATAACTCAATCAACAAATGGACAAAGGAACTAAACAAATACTTCACAGAAGAAATACAAATGCTCAAAATATATAAAAAATTATCTAGTAATTAGAGAAATGCAAATTAAAACTATACTGAGATTCCAACTCACTCCAGTCCGATTGGCAATTATAAATAATACAAGTCACAATAAGTGCTGGCAAGGATGTGGGAGAAAAGCACTCTCATGCATTGTTGGTAGGACTGAAAATTAGTACAACCACTATGGAAAGCAGTATGAGATGACTTAGAAAACTTGGAATGGAACCATCATTTGATCCACCTATCCCACTGCTCAGTCTATACACAAAAGACTTAAAAAGAGCATTCTACAGTGACACAGCCACATCAATGTTTATAGCAGCTCAACTCACAATAGCCAAGCTATAGAAACAACTTAGGTTTCTTTCAAAAGATAAATGGATAAAGAATCGTGGTATATATACACAACGAAATATTACTCATCCATAAATAAGAATGACATTATGGCATTTGCCAGTAAATGGGTGGAACTTGAGAGTATCATGCTAAGTGGAATAACCCAATCCCCAAAAACCAAAGTCCAAATGTTCTCTCTGATTTGTTAATGCTAACCCAAAACAAGAGAAGTTGGGGAGGGGAATAACAGAAATCCACTGGATTAGACAAAGGGAAATGAAGGGAAGGGTGGGGGAGGTGATAGGAAAGATAGTTGATTTAATTAGACATAACTTTCCTAGCATTGTCGCATCATGTATAGCCACAAAAGTGGGATCCAAAGTAGAATAAGTTGCACTCTTATGTCTGTATAACATACATTCTACTGTAACTAAAAATAACAAATTAAAGAAGATTTTTTAAAAATCACCCACTCTTGGGGGAGACTTTCTAGCTGGCTTATGGCATTTCATTGTTTTAAAATTCACATTAAAAACCTGGGATACAAGGAGCCATTTGCCAATTGCTCTATCTCCTTCTGTTCTCAAGGGCACACCTCTGCTGCCCTGCCACACGGAGATGCAGGAGACAGGCACACCAACCAGAAGTGGATGGGAAGAAAGTGAGGAAAAGGAAGAAATACTGTAAGCTTTTATCAGAGTGATGGAAGGAAGTGATGAACTTGATTCTGTCCCTGCCACTAGGATAAATCACTTTGGTTCCACAAGCACTCAGTTCCTTCTATCAGAGCATAATGTGACCTTTCCTCCACAGAATCTCAACTCAGGAACTCCGTGGGTAGTTCTCCAGGACCAGGACCATTTCTGGATCTGTGAACTATTTAGTAAAGTCTTAAAAAAAAAAAAAATATATATATATATATATATATATATATATATATATATACACACACACACACACACACACACACACACACACACACACATTTTAGTTGTCAATGGATCTTTTATTTTATTTATTTATTTATATTTGGTGCTGAGGATTGAACCCAGGACCTCACACATGCCAAGCAAGTGCTCTACCACTGAGTTACTATACTACTTCAACCCCTTAAGTAAAGTCTTGAGTTAGCAGTTTGATTGTATCCACACTCAACAAGGATTTATCAGAGATTTCTGGAACTCATGGTAGGCTCCTTCCAAGAAAGAATGGGACATCCAAGAAGGGATTAAGAAGGACTGTGGGAAGGGGCCTAGGCTCCTCAAAGCATTACTATCCATGAGACAGTTCATTGGCTCAAGATTTCCCACCAGGGCCACAGAGACAGAGGGAGGTCTCACTGTGGTTGCAGTCTCAGGTGAGAGCTGGATGCTGACATCTCTTCCAAAGTCCAGTGAACCCCTTCAGACAGCTCCTTTATGTTCATTCCTTTATTATTCTTCATATGGACTAATTCTCTCCATGAACCCAAGGAGACCAATTCCAATCCATCTAGGGCAGCTACCACCTCACGGGGCTTTTACAGATAGATGCTGTGAGTACCAGCAAATCAATGCAATCCTCATCCAAAGTCAGTACTGAATCCATGTCTTTCCTTGCAGCCATCTTTATTTATCTATCTTCTTCCTGCGATGGTATCAAAGAAGCCCCTGGAAGTGATGATAACTAAATGCCAACAGGTAGCCTATGTGTGGGCCTGTACCCGCCCTTGGGCAAGACATTTATTTATCATTCCTTTCCCTTTCTGCATTTCCAGCTCTGATAGGTAATTTGAAGCCACTGGAAACTAATGAGAAAATGAAAGACATTGTTATCATTATTGTTCTGGTGCCATGAGGTCTCTGATGGGAACCCCTGATTGTGGGTGCTAGCAAGTCACAATCCTTTGCAGCATTTTTTAAGAGTGGTGGCTTAAAATTATTTTGAAGCCAAGAATGCAAGATTAGGACCACTGTCTCAGCTTGTGCATATGGAATACCATAAAAATTGAACAGCTTCTCCTTGTGGAAAACTAATAATATGTGTTAAACTTCTAGTATACAGTAGTAGAAACTATTTTATGGCCTGTTAATTAGCTATTATATTTTCCCTTTCCTTGTATGGCAGAAGCCATTTCTCTGTTTCATTGCTTTTCAGTAGGGACTGCCATCAATAGTATCTCACAGAGCCAAAAAATGATTCAGAATTATGTTAATCATTAGGAATTATTTCTAACTGGCAAGGAGATTAAGCCTTTAACTCCCACTTGGGGAAACGTGGCTTTGAAGTCATGTGCAGAAGGCACCAGGCAGCGTGGTTTAAATCTGGGCAGGTTTCTCTTTTTCTTTATTATCCTTTTCCTCCCTCAAAGGTTCCCACCAGAGACCTCACGGCACCAGAGCAATAATGGTAACAATGCCTTTCATTTTCTCATTAGTTCCCAGTGGCTCCAAATTACCCATCAGAGCTGGAAATGCAGAAAGGGAAAGGAATGATAAATAAACGACTTGCCCAAGGGCGGGTACAGGCCCACACATTGGCAACCTGTTAGTGTTGTAGTTATGACAATCATCACTTCCAGAGGCTTCTGTGATACCATCACAGGAAGCGGATGGAAACAAGGAAAGACACGTATTTGGCATCCACTATGAATTCAGCCCTGTCCAGGACTTCCAGACCTGTGATTGCTTATTACATTCACAAGAGGTAGGAATTACTACCCACACTTTTAAAGGCCAGAGGAGAGTTTAAATTAAGTAACTTGTCTGATGTCACAGAACCAACAAGAGGCAAAATGAGAGTTTAGTGGTCGAATTCTAACCCTGCCACTGAACTGTCTTTTGTGGTTAGAAGTAGACCTGCAAAATTCTAGAATAATGGACCAAACCATAAAAAACTAGAGTCAAAAATTCTTTTGGGTTTTGATGCCTATGGAATATTAGATATTGACTTTAATTGAATTTGAGTCACCTGATCCTGGCCCCATTTGGCAGTGCATTGGGAAGAAGGGAGGCCAAGGAGGGGAAGAAGGAGGACTCAGACAGAAGGTTATGACCACAGAGGCTCCTCAGACTAAAATTCAGATTTCCAAGTATACAAATAAATGGCTGCTTTTGTCAATGACTGCTTTTTATTTTCCAAGCTTATTTATTATTTGTCTTGCATTTTGGCGAAGAGAATACCTGACTGTTATAGTTTAGATATGAGGTGTCCTCCAGAAGTGCATTCGTGAGACAATGCAAGAAAGTTTAGATGTGAAATAACGGGGGCATGAGAGCCTTAACTTAACCATTGGATTAATCCCCTTATAAGGATTAACTGGCTGGTAACTATAGGGGGTGGCTGAAGGAGATGGGTCACTGGAGATGTGCCTTTGAGGAATATATTCTTTCCATGGTGGGGAGAGTCTCTCTGTTTCCTGGTTCCACATTCTGAGCCACTTCCTTCTACCACACTCTTTTGCCATGATGTTCCACCTCACCCCAGGTCCCAAGGGATGAAACCAACTGTTTATGGAATGAAACCTCTTCCAAAACTGTGAGCCCCCAAATAAACGTTTCCTTCCTCTCTAAAATTGTTCTTGTCAGGTCTTTGGGTCATAGCAGTGAAAAAGCTGACTAAAACAATGAGCAACATCAGGTTTGTTTTAGCCTAAAAATGTGTACCTTCAATTGTCATCAACAGACTCTGGTACTCAGAGAACTAGTTATAGTTAGATGAATGAGGGAAGGAGGGAGTCATTTTACAAGGAAATCAGGTCGGATGGAAAAAGTAGTTTGTTTTTTAACATACAAGGAATTTAAAATGAACACACTTCTATGGTGATAAAGATCAGTTGAACTGTCACCTACTATTTTTTGCCAGGATACATATAGTTACAAAAAGGTAGCGCCCCCCGCCCCCTCAAAACACTGGACACAGCCACAACTTAGAGATCTACTCTGAACAAAGAAACTTGTTCTAAAGAGAAGCTTTTGACTTTTTTTTTTTTTTAACAAATGGTTGAAGAAACAAGGGATTGGGCTGCCAACTTCCTCCCTTCCTATCTCCTTTCCTTCATTCCTCCCTCCTTCCCTTCTTCCTTCCTTCCTAGTTTCTGTGTTATTTCCTTGATCGCCATGTACAGAATAAATATTAAAGCTAGACTAGTGGGGAACAGTGTGCTAAGTCAGTCAGTGGTCTTCAAAGAGCACATGTAAGCAGTTAATAGAAGAATGAAGGCATTTAGCAATAGGGTGTGCTATGGCTTGAATGTGTCCTACCAATTCATGTGTTAGAAACCTAATCCCTAATGCAGAAGTGTTGTTGAAAAGTGAGATGTTTAAGAGATGGTTAGATTGTTAACACTATTTTCTGAATGAGTTCAATCTCGTTCCTTTCTGTCTTGCTCTTGGGCTTTCCTGTCCTTACATCCTTCATTGCAGAATGTGGAAGCACAAAGGCCCTTGCCAGATGCTGATGCTATAACTTTCAAACTCCAGATCATGAGCCGGACAAATTTCTCTTCTTCACAAAGTACCCAATGTTAAATATTCTGTTATAGTAGAAGAAAACAGTCTAAGGTGATGTACCTTAAGGAGGCTATTCTATTTGCTGCATTTTACAACAATAATGAATTTTTTTTAAATAAAAAAGAAAAGCAGATAAAATTATAGTCAAATGAACATATTGAGAAACTTCATACTCATGGAACTTTATAACTCAAACTTTAGATTAAGTACCAACATTTTCACATTTTAATATTTTACATCCAAAATCTTATTCTTTTAATCTCTGATATTCTATGACTGGATACAACCCCAAATATGCTTCATCTAGAGAAAATGCAGACTTTCACTGAAAGCCAACGTGTGACTCTAGTTGAAGATGAATGCCATCAGGGCTACATTTCATTTTATGGGAAGTGTTGAGCATTCAACCTGCAGTGTAGTAGTTGACACAGCAGCATCCTGTAATCACCCCTAAAGGCCATTTGATTTGATAATACATTCACCACCATGTGCAATTTACATAATGTTTTACAATTATCCATTAATATGCAAATGTTAGGCTAAAGATTAGGTGGCCTAGAAATGCAATGCAAGTACTTTTCTGACAATCACACTCTGTGTGTATATAGATATCTGACCTGAAAGGCCTTTCAATTTTAGGGAAGAAATGACTTGTTGTGATTAAGAAGAAAATGTGAATAAGCACAGCGTTCTAAGTCTGCAGTTCGCTTACCTTAGTACCCAAAGCCATGGTAAGTGCCATAAACTGTATTAAGATGAACGTTTTTCTAACTTTCTGCATGGGTCTCTCATATGTTTGAAAGCCTGTCAAATCTAGCACCAAAGGTGACAAATAAAGTTTATGTACATGCATCCTTTGGACACCTAATTACCATGAAAATGATTCGCCAGGTGAGTACTATGATGCATGAATCAGATCAAGCAGCCTGTGAAATTAAATCCTTTCTCTTTCCCAACAATATTCCAACTAAAAAGGGAAAAGGAAATGAAAGTGGGGAAAGGAAGAAATTACTTATGTCACTGTAACATCACTGTGAATGTGTTCAATGTACAAAAGCCAGGAAATTCAGTTACTGTTCCCGCAGCAACTGTATCCTGCCTCCCAGACCTGGTAAATTAAGTTATGAAAATTAATACTACTTAGGGCATAAGGAAACATGGCCCCTGAGCAAGGGAAACCACAGTTGGATCGAACTTTAGATTAACCGAGTGGTAAACTCTCCTGGAGATGAGATGTAAGGGAAGAAGCAACACTTTCATTAGCTGTTTTTCAGGAAGAAAAATGCATACTTCTACTAGTCCCACCTGACCAGGTGAGTGAGAGCCCAGACATTTCAGCGGGAACAAAGAGGGAATACAGACATATTTCCACTACACACCAAGGCAAGGGATACGAATTTATCTCACCCATCCAGTAAGAAAAGAAGTCCCAATACATTTAATATAAATTTATACTACTATGAATGCCAGTTTTGAGGTGCAGAAATCTGGAACTTATGTGAAAGTCAAACTTTCAAGTCTTCTGTGATTATCATTCCAATTTATGATATTTACACCTGACAAAGTCTGATTGCATTACTGCACTTAAAATCAGTCAGTAGGTTTTGGTGAATAACTAAACCTTGATGAATATTAATCTAATGACTCCTTTATTATGCGGGACTCATTTTCAGGTTCAACAGAAGTCTAATTCTTCAAAATAACCCCTGGCAAAGGTCCTTATCTTAGTATTAGATAAAGTTTAATAAAAACTAAGACATGTAGATATTTTTTCCTCTAAAACAACAAATCAGTATAAGTAAACTGAAAAGTTGTCTACGATATCAGCAAAACTAAGTTCAATGACATGCTATTTAAAAATAAATATTCTAGAGCCATGATCACCATCTTTTTCTTCGTCATCCTGGACTACTTGCAAATTCACATGTGTGACCCTTGACCTCCTTTCCAAAGACCCTTGGTCTTCCTCCCCTCAGCCTCCCCTTCCAAAGTCTGACCTTGAGCAGAGTATGAGAAAAGACACTGTCACCAAAATCAATACATTTCAAAGCTTAGTTCTCAGTGATGTCTTCCTCTCCTCCCTTTTTAACTGGCTTAAGTTTTCCAACAGCCACAGATGTTCAACCTCACCTAAACCTCAAGTTCAACCAATCCTCTCTGCCTCCACAACTTTTCTCCAATGCAGATTCCATGGTCCACAATTAATGACATTTTCTTTCTTCCAAATTCCCTAGACTCCTAAATTCCTTCATCTTTCCAACCACCTCTCATAATCCAAACCATGGAAGAATCTTACAAGCCACTTTCTCTGCACCTAAGCAAAACAGCTAGGAGTCTATAGGAGAACAATTCCACCCAATATTTTCACTATACCTTTAAGGTATAAACCACAAACTGGACTCTCTGCTTAGCTGGGCATCTTTTCATGTTTCCCTGGTCAGCCTGCTCCCTCTGCTCCACAACACCATTTCAATACATTTTCTACTTTCTTTAAACATTGTTCACTGGCTCCCCTCACTCTATGGTCATGTTGCTGCATTCTTCATAGAGAGAAAGAAACCAACAGCAGGGAGTGCAGGTCAACATCCTGCTGTGGATTCTGCACAACCTCTGGAATGCTGCAGAGATGGCAGGAGCCAGGTATGAGGCAGAAGCACCAGGTCATTGGGTTTAAATACTGGATTTGTGGTTTGGCAGTTGTTGGGCACTGAACAAACTACTTCACCTCTGTGGGCTTGCCCCAGATCCCTCATTTATGAAGACATAATGATAATACTTGTCTCAGTGATATAGCTGTCACAGGACAAAATCCAGGCTAGGAACAATATTTTGCACATGAGAGACACTCAGGAGAGTCAGCTGAATAATTATCACTGTTTTGGTTCTTAGCTTTCTTATGTCATCCTCTTTTCCTTCCCTTCTCCTAAAATCCAGTCTCCCAATAAGTACTTGGATCTAATCTCCTCCCCTATCCTCAGGGCCAAGCTCCATCACTCAGTACCCCCTCTCTCCTACACCATTGTCTGTGCCTTCGTTATCCTGTCTGTCTGCATTTAGATGTGCTCAATGGTATTCTAGTAAATGTTTAGCAGCCAACCCTTGGTGGTGATAGAGGGGGCTTATTTGTGTTTGCCAGTTTCTGTGGTATAAATACTCCCACTATGGCCAATTTTAAGCTGTCAACTATTTCACAACTGGGTACCAAACTTGCTGAAAATTTAATAATTGGCTCTACTACATCAAATCCCAAATATCAACATGAACAAAAAAATCAAATGCAAAGGCCCCCAGGATTTCAACAACCCTCTTCACTCAACCAGCTATTACTCTCTCTTTTCACCCCCCAATCTTGGAAGGAGATGGCTCCATCAGCCTGGACTATCCCCCACCAAACCTCTCCTCCCTGCCTTATATTCGCTCTATCTTCCATCTCTATGCCTCCATGGAAACTGATCTTGCTGAGGTCTCCAATGAATATCAGAACACATTTTAGCCCTCCTCAATTCTGGGTCTGTCTCATTTATCTCTGTGTCCATGCCTTCTAGTCTGTGCTTCCTCCTCCACCCAGTCTTTACATGGTTGTCCTCTCCTTCCTCTATGAGGCCTTCCATGTGTCTGCATCCTGAACCTCTGTTTCTTGATCTGAATTCTCTTGAGACAACACTGGCCAATCTCATGACCTTAGCACCAACTCACAGGGCAAGGAGTGCAATTTATTTTCTAACATAGGCTTTTTCTGTGTTCCCCTATCCCAGTATGTATCTATTTTGAAAGGGAAAATATTCTTATCCTAGCATATGGGACCAATAAAACAAGGATAGTAAACTTAATAGCTTTAAACAATATCCAGCTATCTTGGAAAAAATAACACCAAAAGTTGGTCAATGATGCAAGTCACAACTATGCAAGTGACAAACCTGGAATGCACTGGGTATGGCGTGTCCATCAATGCCCAACTCTTCTGAATCTGGTATTTTGCTACTTGAAGACAATGGCAAGAACTGGGAAAAGTGAATTTCCCTCTACACATATGATTCTCCAGGGACAAGTGCAGGCCCCGATTGCAGCCAATGAGATGTCCCTCAGCGCCGGTACTCAGGCTTTATGGGGTTATTCTCCAAAGAGGGCAATGTGGATACAGGTCAGTGGAACTCAATGCCTCAAAGAAATATTGATCCTGAGAAAATTGGACTCCAAGAGCTCACATTAATTTTAGAGTAGAGCAAAATTAATTTTAAAAACCCAGAAACTTGAGGATACTATATTTTTGACGTGTTCTGATTATTAGAAATCCACTTGCATTCTCAGTTAAGAAATGTTATGGTAACTAGGTTGCAGTAATCTGCAAGATTTTCAGATGATTAGACAGCCATCAATCAAAAGGACTTGGGAGTAAATTCTCTGGGCAATTTTAAGGGCAAAATATGTTTTATGGAAGCTACATTTATGAAGCAGACTTTGTCAGGATTTTAGAAAGATCTCATAAAAATCAGAACTCATGTATTCTCCAGAAACTCTTCCAATCCTCTTTAGGTAAAGCCCTTAAATTTGTGGATGCTGCTGATTACTGAGGTGTGGCAGGCAGCACAGACAACCATCTGTACATGTGATGCTTTGGAAGTAAACATTCTGATCAACGGTACTAAGGTGCCAGACCATTCACAAAGAGTGAATAATCAACATGTAGAAGATCATCCAGCCACAGCCAAGCTGAGCATCTCATTCCTCTTCAGAAAGTCTGCCGGAAGCTGAGGTACAGTGATAAACAGGATTTCTGAACGTGTGCATCCAAGATCGACAAAGTATATTAGCAATGGCCACTGAGATAATGTTTATTTTCTTTTTTACCATTTCACTTTCTAATTATTCTAGTGTATAAAGTATCTCTTTTATCAAAAAAAAAAAAAAAAGCAAAACTTTGTTTAAGGACAATTCAGAAACGGCTTCAGACTGTTAAAACATTAAGCCATTTTTGCTTCAACGTTATCTCTATTAACTTTACAATCACAAAATTAATAAACCAGAAATAGAAACATCCTGGAACAGCTTGAAAACTCACATAATATTTGTTGTTGTTGTTGTTGTTGTTTAAAGGAGGAATTTTCCTGTTAGTAGCACCATGAAGGTTAAATAGTTTCCTGGAATTGAAGGTTATATGGCTGATAAATGTGTTCTTGTAGGCTCTCCTTGGACTGTATTCATTCACAAATCTCAGAAGGATGAGTTGAAATACAAACTCCAGGCAGGTTATTCTCACTCATAAATAAAATAGATTAATTTCTGCTTGATGTTATGAGAACCCCAAATGGATGATCATGGAGGTATCCAGAACATTTGCATTTGAATATTAGAGACAAAGATCATCCAGGGCTAAAAGAATGGAGAACAATAGATAGCAGACCCCGGATTGCCTTGGCACCTGTCAGCTCCACTGGAATGGAACTGAACGGGGGTCTCCTCTAACACTTGGACACATGTGAAAGTACACATGCCCAATTGCTACCCCAGTGAGACCCTAAATTAAGGCTGGGATGACATAAGATGGGCCTTGCAGTTCTCCTGTCCCTAAGCAGTCCTGGTGAAACCTGGTCCAGTCCTCTCCATCTTGGGAAAGTATGTCAGTCAGCAGGAATGATCTCTCCTGGAGACATTCTTAAATTTACTCTCAGAAATCAGCACAAGCTTTGGAATTTTATCTACTCTTAGTAACAATGTTTTTGTGGCCACTAATGTAGGATAATATCAGTTGACAGTGACAAGTGTATCTGATACTTGTCTATGTTGATTTCCAGGATGTACCCGCAGCTTCTTCCTACTGTAGATGCCAGAGTATACCTATAAGGCCCATTTCATAAGGCAAATGAATTTAAAGATAAGTCTGAGCAAACCATAAATAAGAAAATCAATTTCATGAAAGGAAATAACACTTAAGATCCAGGCAACTCAGAAATCAACATGATCCACGATATTTCAAACCTACAGAACTGATGACGCAGAGTATTGTTGTTGGCTCATTACCTGAAATACTGAAACCCAGCAGTGCTCAGGCAGGCTTACCAATGGGGGATATGATTCTCACTCAAGCATGATCTCTTGGGGGTGGGGTTGGGGGTGTCCCTAGAGAAATCCCTTGGAGAAGGCCTGGTGCTTGATCATACCTGAACCCTACATTATCAGATGCCCCCCTCCAAACTATTTGAAGGCTGTTGATCTTAAATATCAAGGTGACTGATACAAATTCATTTTAAGCTAGCAGTCTGAGGGTAAATAACAATTCTATGGCTGAAATAGATAAGTGTTAATGACCTCATTTAAAAATGATTGGTAGAGTCATTTGTCCCTAAATGCCTGGTCTCTCCTCATGAGTCAGGGCTGGCCCTGGAAGTCCCACAGTGAGCTACTGCTTCCTGTGGAGCTCCCAGGGCCCCACTTCTACCTGCACCACCGGGAACTGTAAGACTCTGGTAACTTTTACTTCCCTGTTGGGCCCACCAGTCCTTCTCTTTTCCCCACTGGGTCTAGGGAGGACTGGAACACATACGAAAGTTGGCTTTACCCACATCCTGCAAGTCTATTCCTAAGTCTGATCTATTAAGAAGAGGAAAACTTGTTTCGAAATTCAAACCAGTGGAATTTGAAAGCTAATCCTCAGACTGAGAGAGTAAAACCAAATTTCTCTCCATCACTTTTTAGCTCCTTCACCTATGAGGCAGGATACAAATCTAGAGCCACAAGAACTAAAAGGAAAAAAGCTCCAGCAGCTGCAAATACGAAATGAAGAAATCCCTTAGAAGAGAACTTCTCAAATTGTGCCAAAAATGAATCACTAATAGGAGCTAAAATTTCTAATGTTTCAAAGCTCATAACATTCCCCAATTTTAATTTATCTCATAACAAGAGTTTTTAGCTGAATGTTTGGGAGAATTATTTTAAATGGAGCCCATCTCTAATTTTATACTAAAAGTTAATGAGAAAATGGGTCTCAGACTTAGTAATCAACTTTGCTAGAATGTTCCTACTGACTCTGTTAAATATTATGAATTGGAAGAATTGTGGGATCTAATTATGTGCTATATTCTATTTTGCTCCCTGGTACTAGCATAAGTTGAAAATTTTCTTATGTGAAGTTACTCCAATTTCACCCTTTTTAACTTTGAGAACATGAGTTAATTTGTGTGCTCACTCTGCATATTTATATCTAAATCCTAGATTTGCTTGAAAATGTGAATTTTATCAGTTGTCAGAAGCAACTCAACATGGGATGGTGAGGGGGGAGAAAAATCAAATTATATTCCTATGAAACTTAAGCTGGCTCCCATCTGGTTAAACTTTAAGCTTAAAATAAATGTGATTTTCTTTTCTTTGCCTCATCCTATCAGACATGGAAGATATTCTTCTGGGGGAGCAAAGATAACAATCTAGGGAGGGAAAGAAGAGGAAACTGCAACTGTATTATTTTGCATCCTTACTACCCCACCTTTGAGGAACCATTGTTGCCCAGCTGCTTAAGACTTGCTTCTGCAGCTTTTTAAGAGCCTTTTTGCATCTTGTGGTAGTGTGATAACCAGACTTAAAGAGGTTCTTGAAAAGACCTTATATGAAGACACACGTGAAAGTTCATCTATAGAATATAGAAGAGGGTTACGCCCTAAAAAAAAAAAAAAACTGATTTATTAATTTAGTTTCACCCTTTCTTGAATTTTGCTGGAATCTGAATTATGCATGTATTACACTCAGAATATGTGTCTAACTTATCAATTTAGAATAATATCTCTAAATTCTCTAAATTAGCAACAATGATTAACAAATACAGTGGGTTTGTCCCCTGCTGTGTTGATGCTTATAACCCCTTGTTTGCTTGATCTTATATTTGATCCTGGGCATGACTGGCTTCTAAAAGATGACGGATGCATTTCATAGTAATGAGTATCAGTTCTACTGTACTGTCCAAGAGGAGTCCTGGAAATGAGATTCAAGATAGAGGAATGCATTTTCAGTTGCTCCATGTCTAAGGATTTAAGTACTGCATCTCGGCAAGGTGAGTAGAAGAGGGAATTCAGTGAATTTCAACATCAGACAGGCAGAGACTCTTAGAGACCACAAAATTCATACACACTGAATAAAGGATAATAAGGTGCACATGGAAGCCAAGCTGGTGTCTGCAGTGATGCTGGTTCACCAGAGCGGGAAGGGATAACACACAGAGAGAAACATTACAGACAAATTTGGCACAGAGAAACACATAGAGCAGAAATGCAGCCTGAATGTAGCTGATCCAGAGGCTACACAAAGAACTGGTACTTGAAAAATGCTCTCTGTTCCTCAACTGGCAATAGAGAGCTGAAGCAAGAGTCATCTTGAGTAGGCCATTCCGAAGCTTGATACCACAGGAGTCTGGAAGGTCATAGCAAATATTGCCATACTGTCCTGACAAGCGCCTATCATGTGGCCTAGGCTGCACCTAGCAGAACATGAGTGAAACAGACAGAGAGAAAACTGTACCCTTAGGGATTCAAGCCAGAATATGGAAGGAAGTGCAACTCTCTTTTCCATTGAGTTTGGCAGCTTGCATAACCAGCTGAAGAGGGTCAGGAAACTGAACAGGTGGGTCCAATCATACTCAGGGACTGATCCTGGGAAGACCACAAATTCTGAGTGTCAGAGTGCGCAAGATCTGTGGAGGTTTGGCTGCCCCACCCTATGAGTATAATTCTTGGGAGATCCCTGAGATTGAGACTCCAAGCAGAGATCTGTATCTGCCATTCCCCAGGGATGTGCTGTTCTAAGAGCAGATATCACTGGATGGAAAAGTCCCAGAGACCTGACTGGAGCTAAGCCCCAGGTGCTGGAACTTCCCATTTAAAACTCTACAGCAGCCTTACATTGGGAGTACATCAGTCTGGTCTGTCCAGACAACACTCCAAGTAACAGTATTTCCCATCCATTCTACCATATACAGGTGAAAAGAAAAGCTAAGAGCTATTTCAACCAGCTTCATTTTCAGGCCACTCCAGCAGGCAGATTGGGGTCTCTCTCTCTCTCTCTCTCTCTCTCTCTCTCTCTCTCTCTCTCTCACACACACACACACACACACACACACAAACACACACAGGGACTAACAACCCCCAGTCCTTGCTCTAAGGGGTACATAGCCCAATAAGAAATGGAAAGGAAGGCAGCCTGACTTAGGGAGTGAACACCCACCCTTGTCAACCATTCTACCTCAGTGGAGGCAATTCTTTCATTTTTTCAGTAAGAATTTTTTCCCCTTTGCTTTTTCTTTTTTGAATGTTCTTGCCGGGCTGATTAGTTTTTGGATATACATACTTACATATTAGCTTATTCTCATTTTTATCTTTTTTGTTATTTTTCTTTGTTTTGTCTTTTGAGGGTTAGAGCTTTTCTTTGTTTATGTTCCTTTTTTTTTCTTTCTCGTTTTTTTCTGCCACTCATAGCCAAATTCTCATTTTCTATTTATTTTCCATATTTTATTATTTTTCCACCTTCTTTATAGCCATTGCTTGTTTCATGTCTTCTGATTTCTCTCTGTTCACATGTTGAACATTCTAGACTTTCGTTAACCCTCCTGTCACATTTTCTTTTACAATTGTCTAGAACTTTT